>NW_028324170.1:2769620-3077356 GCF_054372755.1 Phalangium opilio
TTGTAATAATTAATTTAAACAATTAGGCCACTTGCATAATCGCAGAATCTACTCGGTCAACATGAATATTAGCATAGCAGATATCTGTGAAAATACTAAGATGGCAAGAGAATTTGCATTGCTGGGTAATTATGAAACTTCGTTAGTTTACTATCAAGGCGTGGTGCAACAAATCCACCGACTTCTGCAAAGTATCGGAGAACCAGGGCGCAAGGAAAAATGGCAAGAAATACAGCAACAAATAGCTCAAGAATACGAGCAAGTCAAGGACATCCAATTGATTTTAAATGGCTTCAAAGGGGAAAATAACTATAATGATCGCTTAGCTGTCAGTAGTAGGCTTATGTACAATGAAAGTAATGTCGATCCTGACATAATGTGGCCACTCGGGAATGCCAGAGACCCGGATGTTTGGCCTCCTCCAAACCCTGTTGAACACAAGTAACTTCTAATCCAAAGATTCAACCCCAGATTATGAAAATAAATGAAATTTTCCATAGACAAGGACCTTCAATAAGACAAGCCAGAGCTGGGAGACGAAGTGACGTTCCTAAAGCCGCAAATAACAAAGCCAGTGGAAACTCTCGTCAAGGAGGAAGTGGGGGAAATGAAAAAGGATCCAAGAGAAATGTTCCTGAAAGTAGAGCTGGAAAAAGAGAGGACAGATCTGTTAAAAAAGATGGCTCTAAAAAGGAAGAAAATAAAGATGAAGCTAAACCGGAAAAAGTACAATGTTGGCAATGTTGGAAAGTATTAATTAGTATTAATTATTATTTTTGGGGGGACAGGAAGGAGAAGAAGAGAAGAGATTTGATGGATCAGGATATGACAAAGAATTAGTAGATGTTTTGGAACGTGATATCTTAGTTAGAGAACCTGGAATACATTGGGATGACATAGCTGATCTAACTGAAGCCAAACGTCTTTTGGAAGAAGCAGTCGTCTTGCCAATGTGGATGCCAGAGTTCTTTAAAGGAATTCGCAGACCTTGGAAAGGAGTACTGATGGTTGGACCACCCGGAACTGGAAAAACTATGCTAGCTAAAGCTGTTGCCACAGAATGCAAAACAACATTCTTTAATGTCTCATCTTCAACTCTGACATCAAAATATCGCGGAGAATCTGAGAAAATGGTTCGATTGTTGTTTGAAATGGCTCGTTTTTACGCGCCAAGTACCATCTTCATTGATGAAATTGATTCCCTGTGTTCGAGAAGAGGTTCCGAATCGGAACACGAAGCTTCAAGAAGAGTTAAATCTGAATTGTTAATTCAAATGGATGGTAATTATAATTTAACTAAGCGCTTAAAAGAATCTTGAAAGTTAATTTTCAAAATTTTTTTAAAGGAATAACAAACACTGATGATCCCTCTAAAGTAGTCATGGTGTTAGCGGCTACTAATTTCCCTTGGGATATTGATGAAGCTTTACGTAGAAGGCTGGAAAAAAGAATCTACATTCCTCTACCCACTGCTGAGGGAAGAGACGCTCTCTTAAGAATAAACCTGAAAGATGTTGAATGCACGCAAGATTTAGATCTGCCAAAAATAGCCAGTAAACTTGAAGGTTATTCTGGGGCAGATATAACCAACGTTTGCAGGTAAATGGCGACGCTGGCGAGTCCTCTTTTCCCGGACTCTGAGTCAAAACCTAAAAATGAGGACTGACACCCTGATGAATTCTTAAATTTATCTTTAGGGATGCTTCTATGATGGCAATGCGTCGTAAAATAGCGGGATTAACCCCTGAAGAGATTAGAAACTTGGCTAAAGAAGAAATAGAACTACCAGTTTCCCCTGAAGACTTTGCTGAAGCTGTTAGAAAAATAAATAAGTCTGTTAGTCGGGAAGATCTGGAAAAATACGAAAAATGGATGGCTGAATTTGGCTCCACTTAATTAAATTGTTTTAAATGTTAATTAAAATTAATAATATAGCTTGTGATATTAATAATAATCTCCACTAACAAACTTAACTAATAAAGGGACCAATTTTAGAGTTGTATTTTTAATTGTGTATTTTGAAAACAAAAGGAAGTAAAAAAAAAACTTAAGGAAGAAATTAAAAGTGAATACTTTTAACCGAATTTTTGGGCCCAAATTGACGTATCTTTCTTTGTTACTTCTCTTATGGCCATTGTAGCGTAACTCGAAGATGGTAGATCAAATGTTACTTTAACAGCTTGTAAATCACCTAATATAAGAATAATAAAATTTTATTTGGTTTTAAAATTACTTTAAATTAAAGAGTTTATTTAAATTAATTCGTAATAAATTAATAAATATTAAATACCCGATTTATCAAGATTTAGAGTTTTCCCATTCAAAATATCCCAATCTCCCAAACATAAATCTTCATCACGGTCATGGTATTTCACGATAGACCAAGTTAGATTCTTTGGTTTCACCAAAATGTGACGATAAGAACCACTTAATGAGTAAATGATGACTTTAGAATTGAAACTATTCAAATCTAAACCATCTTTTGATAAAATTTCTTTGAACCACTCAATAGCTGAAGTATAAATATTGAATTAAAAATTAAAGTTAATATATTTAAAGTAAAAATTAGTAATGTACCGTCATTTTCTGGATAAATAATGTTAGTTCCTGGTAACGGTAAAACAATATCGTAAATAGATACTTTCTTATTATCAATGTCATCTTGGGTGACTATTTTTGGCTTTTCATCCGCTTCTAGTTTCAGTTTATCACCAACGACAGAATCAGGAGTCGAATCTAATTAAATTAAATTAATGTTAATTAATCTGAAATATGTATTCTTATTATTTTTGATTTTAGTACCTTCTTTTTGAGATAGAACGTAAAGATCACCAACTACAGGGTTAAGACCATAAATGGAAATTCTTTTTGAAGTTACAGAATTAAAGAGAAAACTCTGGTAAGAGTGGATGTACATTAGTCTCGTGTTCCTTGGAATCTATTATAATATATAAGTTAATTAAATCAAATTAAATTAGCCTTATTCCTGATCAGCGCCACCTACCCATAGTGGCGACTTTGAGAACTACTGTAAACGGCAAGCCAATCAGATGTCGCTAAAATCTGGTGACGTCATTTTTGGTAAGACCCCGAGAGTGCCCGTCAGTGACATCACCAGATTTTAGCGGCATCTGATTGGCTTGCCGATTACTGTAGTTCTCAAAGTCGCCGCTATGGGTAGGTGGCGCTGATCAGGAATAAGGCTAATTAACGAGTTTGGCGGAGTTTGTTTCATTAGTTACCTTGTTCAAGGCATTAACAAAGTCATTTGGTTTATGGTTATTAATTCCTTGTAAAAGTTGCCCTTCAATACAGTCTTTGTTCCATAAAGCTTTCAACGCTTTACTAGCATTATTAGTTTCAGACCATATTTTACGACACTGCTGCATATCACCGTTTTCTACAAAGTTAACCGTTTTTGTAAATAATTTGGTAAACTAAATATTATACTTGGAATTCCGTTTTTCAACCTCCTGTTCTTGGTTTTAGTATGAGATCAATAGCTTCTTTGTATTCTCCTCTGATAAGGGCTCTAAATTAAATTAAATTAATTCTCCTATTGATTAATATTTAATAATTTTTATAAATTAAATTTCTAATTTAAAGTATGTTAATTACCTTCCAATTTCGTGGGTTGGAATTTCAGTCGTCCCAAAACGTTGCATTCCATAGTAATTAATGAAACCCTTATTTGTAATTGAAGTTAAACCGCTAATAACATCAACATCTTTTCCATCCGATAAATCTATTTCCCTTAAAATAATTGTAAAGCGGTTTCCAGCCAAATGACCCAACTTTAAAACATTATCTTTGTAACTGAAATTTTCAATTAAATTAAAATATTAATGAACTAATTTTAAATCAAATTAATTATTTAAAAAACATACGCGAAATTTCCACAGCTAATATTTTTCAATCCCTTATTAAGTTGAACCAATCTTTCCGCGTTTACTCTCTTGATAGAAACCATTTGGCTTGTTTTCCCACGTTTATCTTTGGTTCCCGCATAATTAAAAGATCCAGGTTTAATGCTATTTTTTTTTGATTATTATTAATAAGCGTTTAAACAATTATCTTTAAATGGAATTTTACTTTAACATTCGTCCAATCATGTTTATGGCATGGCCTGTGTCACAGTTCTCTTTATACATGACAAAATGTGTGAAACTTGGCCTTCCTCTTGGCCATGTTTTCCTTTCTACCCTTTCTGTAAATTTAATTATTAAATTTACAAATTGCAGAATTATATTTTTAAATGGTTGAATCCTACTGATATGGGAGACGGGTCGAATTCTCATAACTTTTTTCCCATTAATAGTTTCAGTTTCACTAGTTAAGGTTTGGTAATTTTCCGCGATGCAACCATGGAGTTTGGTACGTTTTTCTTTGTCAAATTCATCAGCATCAATTACTACATCTTCCAATTGGGATTCACTAGCTAGTTTTTCGATTTTATCGACTATTTCTTCTGATAAAATTGTTTTTAAAGTATCCTAATGCAAATAATAAGGTTTAGAGAATATAGAACATAGTGTCTTGAAAAAATATTAGTTTATACGCGTACTTTAGGAATTTTAGGGGCAGAATCCTTAGGAAGGTCAAATGAAGTAAGTTTAACAACTTCACCTTCCGGGGTAATTTCATTTACCAAAAAATCAGAGTATCTGATGCAAGATCAAGTTAATTACCATTTAATTATTAAATTTATTATTTCAAACCTCTATACCTGTGTTTCAATATGGCACTGAATCCTGAATGTTTACCCACATATTCGGTTATACCACAGTCTATTTCACTTGCTGGTCTCTTTGGTGGTGAAATTACTTTCAAAATCTCTACTTCATCATTGTCTTTCTTATCTCCAATAATACTGTCAAGAACTAATTTAGATTCTGCGGTGTCAGAATCACTAGTTTGAACATTAGGAACAGTTTCATCAACTGAAGAAACATTTTCTTCTTTTTTGATTGAAATATTATCTTCATTTTTGATTGAAATATTTTCTTCTTTTTTGATTGAAATATTTTCAGAATCAATCAATGTATCCATAGACTCGTCAATTAAATTAATTTTAATGTCATTTTCATCAAGTTTCAACAGTTCATCCTCGGACTTAAGGATTTGGTTTTCATTTTCTTCGTCAAGTTTACGACGTTTTGCCGGCTTCTCATTTTCGCTTTCAAGCTTAGATTTAGTTTCTTTTTTGACAATTAAATCATCCACTTGATTAGGATCGTAATTGGCACGTGTAGTAATTTTTTCAATTTTCCCGCCCATACCACCAACTTCAACTTCAAGACTCGTAAGCCTTGGTTCCTCTACGTTCATATCAACTTCGATTGCTTCCGACATTATTACCCACTGATTTTAAGTAATAAACGAAAGTACCCAGTCTTAAACGTCTTAAAATCGAATGAAAGGTTTACTAATTCAAGTGAATTAATAATTTAACACCGTTAAACACATATCAAAATTGACTTGCAAAACGCCGCTTTCTAGTCTATAAGTCTTCTCTGATTGGTCAAATGCACGAATCTAGCAGACTACTTTTAGAAAATCGAGACTGATGAAGTTGGCCGTGCATCACCCGTCAAAAACTATTTTAATTAATTAACCAAGTTTAATTAATCAAATTTAAGGTATTTTCGTGATTTATGAAGTCTCCCGTAAACAATAATTAAATAAAATCCAAGTTTATTATCAAAATATGGAGAGAAACAACAACAAACCAGCTATTAAGGTATGATTGACCAAGGCTTAGGGTCATTTTTAATTGTAATTAAATTTAAAATCGATAATTAGCGTTATAGAAGAGAAGAAAAGAAAGAATCTTCAGAAGAGGAGGAGGATGAATCGAATTATACCCCTTATATTCCATTAAAAGAGAGGCGAAAACATAAAGTAAATTGTTAATTCACCTTGATTTAGGATAATTAATTAATTAAATTGTCGTTAGTTAATTAAAGTTGGAAGATTAGGAGCCTTACTTGAAGAGGAGAGAAATAAATCAAGCACAGACAGGGAAGATGACGAATTTGAAGAAGATGATCAATATGGAAGAAAATCTAATGTTAGTTTATTAGATCAACATAATGAGTTGAAGAAAAAGGCAGAGGGTAAAGTATTAATTATTAATTATTTAAAGACAGACTTCATTAATAGATTTTATTTATTTCAGCTCGCAAGGAAAGCGCTTTAGAGAAACAATTAAAAGAAGAAGAGAAAATATTGGAAAGTGTGGCTGAAAAAAGGGCTTTAATGGGTGTTGCCGAATTAGCCAAAGGAATACAATATCAAGAACCGATAAAAACGGGATGGCGACCACCAAGATACATATTAGCAATGTCAGAACAAAGACACGAAGCTATTAGACAAAAACACCGTATTTTAGTCGAAGGAGAACAAGTTCCACCTCCCATAAAACACTTTAAAGAAATGAAGTTTCCTAGGAGTGTCATTAATGGACTTAAAAAGAAAGGAATTAGTAAACCAACACCCATTCAAATGCAAGGATTACCAGCGGTGTAAGAGTTTATTAATCGAATAACTAAATCAAATCTCTAATTAATATTTATACCTTTATTGTCACAGCTTATCTGGACGCGATATGATAGCAATTGCTTTTACCGGTTCAGGGAAAACCCTAGTTTTTGTCCTTCCTATTATGATGTTTTGTCTAGAACAAGAAAAGAAGTTACCATTTATTCAAAATGAAGGTCCTTATGGTTTAGTTATTTGTCCATCTGTAAGCAATTATAGAAATAACAATTAAATACTGTTATATAAAAACTTAATTCTCAATTCTAATTTCTTCAATCATTGTTTTAGAGAGAATTAGCGAAACAAACCTTTGAAATCATCAAATTTTTCTGTCAGTCAGCGGCTGATGATGGATTACCTAATTTACGTTGTTGTTTATGTATCGGAGGAACTTCCGTTAAGGAACAGTTAGACGTAGTTAAACGAGGCGTTCATATTATGGTGGCAACTCCGGGTCGTCTTATGGATATGTTAGACAAGAAAATGATTAATTTAGATATTTGTCGGTACCTTTGTCTCGATGAAGCTGATAGAATGATCGATATGGGTTTTGAAGAGGATGTTCGAACCATTTTCTCCTTTTTCAAGGTTTAATTTCATCCATTTTCCTTTTATAATTTCGATTAAATCTAATTATATTACAGGGACAACGTCAGACTTTACTTTTTTCGGCTACCATGCCTAAAAAGATTCAAAACTTTGCTAGGAGTGCTTTGGTTAAACCAGTAACTGTTAATGTCGGTCGAGCTGGTGCGGCGTCTATGGACGTAATACAGGAAGTGGAATACGTCAAACAGGAAGCCAAAATCGTTCATTTATTAGATACATTACAAAAAACGTCACCACCCGTTTTAATTTTTGCCGAGAAGAAACAAGATGTAGACGCCATTCACGAGTATTTATTACTTAAAGGTGTTGAAGCGGTTGCAATTCACGGAGGAAAAGGTAAAATAAATATAGAGAATTTTATTAACCAGGGTTCGTACGGAACCTGGATAACCTGGATAAGTCAGGGATGTGAAAATTAAGAGAAAAAGTCAGGGATAAGTCAGGGATTTTAAGGTTTTTCCTAAAAAGTCAGGGATTTCGTTCCGTACATCAAACCATGCTTCGAGCAATGTTAAATATGAGACAGGTGTGATGAAGTGGGCTCCTTAAACACCTTAATATGGTCAGGGATATTGCCAAAATTTGGTCAGGGATAACCTGGAAAAGTCAGGGATTTTCAATAGAAAAATTTCGTCCGAACCCTGTTAACTAGGGGAAGTTGCTAATTAAATTTTCTTTACTGTAGATCAAGAAGAAAGATCGCGATCGGTTGAAGCCTTTCGTAAAGGAGAGAAGGATGTCTTAGTTGCGACTGATGTAGCTTCAAAGGGTCTTGATTTTGAAAACATTCAACATGTCGTTAATTACGATATGCCAGAAGATATTGAAAATTACGGTAAGATTATTAATTATTTAATTAAAGTCTAATTAATAATAGGTACTTATTTATTAATTTTCAGTGCACAGAATTGGACGTACTGGAAGATCTGGAAAAAAAGGTGTAGCTACGACATTTATCAACAAAGCTTGTGGTATGTTTTTAATTAAGTTAAGCTTAGTTAGTTACCTTTATAGTTTATACTAATGTTCATCTTTGACAGACGAATCCGTTCTCTTGGACTTGAAGCACTTGTTGTTAGAAGCCAGGCAAAAGGTTCCACCGTTTTTGGCAGCCCTGCAATCGGAAAACGAGAAATATTTGGACTTGGGAGACGAAAGAGGGTGTTCTTATTGCGGAGGTTTGGGACACAGGATTACGGATTGCCCCAAATTGGAAGCCATTCAAAGCAAACAAGCTTCGAATATAGGAAGAAGAGATTATTTGGCTAGTAATAGCGCAGATTGGTAAAAAAAAAAAAAAAAATACCTTTATCAACATTATTCTAATTAATGTCGTGTAATTTTGAATCAAATTATGTATTAAATGATTTGAATTTTGTAATAAATAAAATTTAACGTGTATTTGACACGGCTTTTTCTTGTTTTGTTTTTAAGGGGGGGAGGGGATAAGTCCCCGCGTTGACCAACTTCGTCGCGTCATAACTCTTCCATTTCAAAAGATTTAGGGATAAATCCTGTAGAGTATAATAGGCCTACTTGTCCTCTGTCCAACGATACTAAATACTTTGGGGTTTAAGAGCGCGGATTTATAGAAAATATTTAAAAATGTAATTTTCGGTGACACAAATGCAACCTCGCGTGCCTACCTTTAAACAGGGCTTTACAATAATTTCAAATGACCTTGATAGACCAGAAAAAATACAATTTCAAAATTTTCAAGACACAAATACAACCTCGCGTGCCTACCTTTAAACAGGGCTTTACAATAATTTCAAATGACCTTGATAGACCAGAAAAAATACAATTTCAAAATTTTCAAGTAAGCTACGCGAGTAGCTTTAAACCGTGCTCGGAAATAAAATTTCAAACGGCCTTGAAACACTAAAACATTGCTAGGGCATACCTTTTGTTTTGAATCGACATTCGACAAAAGCTATCAACCAGTTTTCATAGCCTCTATATAGGCCTAGAGCTTATATTATCAGTGATAAAACAACTAAATGCTAATTAACGTCAGTTTAATTAAATATGGAAAAATAATTAAATACTTGAATGAGTAGGGTCAAGTCAATCAAGCGTTGAAATCAAATCACATTCGAGAAAAAAAAAATAAATACTGTAATTTAATCGCTCTATTGAACACGTAGATAATAAGTCGCATTCTAAAATAAAGTAATATTTCCCTTAATATTCACGTATTTTACTTCCATTCTAAGATTGTAAATTAAATAAGAATTAAAATTAATTACGCAACTATATTTAAAGAAAAAGGCACCCTGAACCACCTATTGTTTTTCACAATGTTAATAAACATTTCAAAAGAACAAAAAATTACGAAATTCATTGTAAACCAAGGTGCTAATTTTTGCAATCTATAAAAAATCGATCACTGGACCATTTTATAGATTGGGTAATTAACTACCCGATTAATGTCATTGTTAGGGCAAGTTTAGGAGTATAAAAGGGACGACGAGAAAAGTGAATTCAGTATCACACGATATTTCCAAGACAACCAACAACATGAAGACTACTGTGAGTACTTTAAACTTTCTCCTCAAGTACTTGGATTTTTCAATGACGTTTAAATTATATCTAATTACTTTATAGTTGGCTTTTTTGGGTTTGGTAATGTGCGTAGCTGTGGCTAGCGCCGGTATTATCGCCCCAATAATTGCGAAACCAATTGTACCAATTGGTTTGGGACTAGGACCTCTCGGTTATGGCGGTATTGTTGGACCAGTCGGGTACGGAGGTATTGTTGGACCAATTGGATACGGAGGTCTCGGACTAGGACGTGGTCTCGTTGGACCATACGGTATCGGAGGTGCTGGTCTTATTGGTCGCGGTATTGGACTTGGACCAATCGGATACGGAGGTCTCATTGGTCGCGGTATTGGACTTGGACCAATCGGATACGGAGGTCTCATTGGTCGCGGTATTGGACCAATCGGATATGGAGGACTCATTGGTTAAAAAAAATTAGTAAGTCTCTGTAATGCTAAATTCCTGGGGCAGATTTCTTCTACGTAAGCTAATGTTGATGGGGGTCGAAGGAAATAATAGTGTACTCTGTAATGCACATTCATTAACGTTGAGTGTACGTCATACTTAATATTGATACGCTACTTAACTTATGGTATTTGTTAATATTTCAGATACAATTGAAGCAGTGAAACCACCAAAAATTATGAATAACTATGTATAACTATATATAATCGTAAATAAATTATTTATATTGCAAATTTCGTATTCGTTTAACTTTAAGCTCCAGTAACACAATCCCGTGATTAAATTCAACACACTAGAATAACTGTAATCATTGTACAAAAAAACCCTACTTTTCACCCCATGAACACAGAAGGCATACCAAGCAATAGAGCAATGATTTCATGCCTCTTGAATTTCGTTCCAAGTTTGGCTTAGCAGATCCTATAAGATATTCCATTCCAGACTACGTTACCCCTTTATCTTTACACCATACCTTATGCCTACGCGAATGAATATCTATATATACTTCTCCATAAGAAAGAAAATAGTCACTAGAAGAAAACAGGACGGTATGTATAGTTTCATTTCTTGGTTACCCTTCTCATCTCGGAATCGGAGGCAACGCGCTGGAAACTGAATATATTTCTACAGAAGTAAATGAAACCTCGAAGAATAGAAGTTATTAATGACCTGTAACGTAACATGTTCTTTAACACCTTCCACCCTCGCTTCCCACTCAGTTTGATCAAAAGAACACACTCATTTATGCCAAACTTATCAGAAGCACCCTGTAGGTGTTCTAGTGTATAAAAATAAATAATTCTAAATGAAAATTTCAGGACTAACTAGGCCTATTTAAACCTAGGAATCCATCAAGCTTCGGTACAATTCTCCGACAACTTCAGGGGTAAGTTATTTCCCATTTGATCTTGGCTATCACTGGCATAGAAATATCCCCTCTCTCTTTGACACGTGCGTAATTAGGTTGGTGATCCCACCACCCCTTTTCTTTTTCCCTTTTTCCCATCCCAAAGTCCCGTTGGAGCCAAGGGGGCCGCGAGGGCTTCCAGGGTAGGAGTAACACATGGGAATTGGCTAGAAAATAATAACTTTCAGCCCAAAAGTCTTTCTCTCTATCTTTCCGCCTGCCAGGAGGGGGGGGGAGGGCTCAAAGTTCCATCTCCCCCTCCCTCCGTTCCTTTTCTCGTCATCTCTAAAGCTGGCGTTACACAATATATTCTAATTCGAGATAGGAAGAGGCAAATATTGCATGGACTCAGTCACGTGTGGTGTAAGCTTAACATCCAATCTTTAGGATTCAGGGGGTTTCAGTTCGCCATTCGTGTTAGATTCATGAATACGTTGCCGGACTTCAAGCTAAGGTATTATCAACTTCTGTTTAATTTAGATATTTTGGCGCCAGAATAATCGCACGTGATTTTCTATTTTTATTTGTTTAAAAATTAGGCTTAACACATGAAAGTTCTGGTGAAATTTAAGCCTAACGACAATAAAAATGTAGTACCTCAAGGATACTTCACGTTTTCCCGTTTCTTTCGATAACTTCAGTCTAATGCGCAGCGTTTATTGGTGTATACTAGTTTAAGCAACATTCCCTGGGTCACCGCGATCGTATTGAAGAAGTATATGGAGAAATATAAACACATACATTCATACGGTACGTGCCAGGCTAGAATACCAACTTTTATATACTTCCATTAGGGTCTTTACTATTTTTAGTATATGGATATATAAAAGACCAATTTTCGGGGGCCTTACCCCTAAAAGAATGAAGACGGGGGTCGTAGGCTAGGGGGAAAAGTTTCCTTATACAAGGCTTAAGAACAAAAACTTGAGAATAATACAATTTTGCGAGAATATCTAACGAAATAAGTACCACACTCTTGGGAGGGATACACTCGTCATTAAACATATGCTAGGCCTATTTTTGTTGGCCATTTTCAATTTCAAACAGTTTAAAATTCCCGGGGAGCTAACCTGCTAAGCCTAACGTACCAACTTCACAAAAGAAACGGCTTTTTAAATCTAAACCAATCTGGAATAAGCGAGGTCTAATCTAACATCACTTGTTAGGCCCAATATTTTACTGTCATGAACGCTTTTAGTCTTAATTTCCACATTTTTGTTAATACTAATTATATTTTACGGTCATAAACTAGTTTTAGACTAAATATCTTTTATAAAGCCTAATTATAGGCTTAATTTTTTCAAGCACTGTTTCTTAATACTTAGCCCCTACAAGATTGCTTCTCCCTGAACATTGGTGTATTGCAAGGTAAAACATTTCTACAGGGGCTATGGGGATTAACATGGAAAGTTTCCACCCTGTAAGTTGGCTTTCCCCGGCATCTTAAAATAAATAAACAGTACTATAAAATGGATCCATTTGAACTGTTAGAGAGAAAATAAATATTAATTCATTCATTCATTTGATATAAAAGTACTAAAATAATATTAAATTATTTTAATTTAAAAATAGTAAAACGGAGTAACGAGAAATTTGTAATTTAGAGCAAATAAGGAATCTGAAAGGCTTGTGGCAAGCGGATAGAGTTTCCAAACAAAAGAATGAAACGTTGACGTATATTTAAGATCAAGTCAGCTCGTTCTTGAGAAACTTTGAACGACAGGAAATGAGAGAGGAAATATATACTAACGTTCTTCCCTCCTCCTCAATTTCAAGTTCCATCCTTCCGTATAGTCTTTCCCTACCACGTCCCCATTTTGAAAGAGAACACAGTGAGAGTGAAGATAGCGGAACTTTCTAATCCCAAGGCGATGACAGTAATTTGCTCTATGTTTTAATCTCATTTAGTTCGGAACTTCTCATAAATAATTATTAGCTTTTCACTTTTTTCTTTTACGAAAGCTCACCCGCCGCCTAGAACGTTAAAGCGAGCTCCTACTCTATCAAAGGGAAGACGGAACGAAACGATGGCTTGACGGAAATCATGGATCTTTTACACGCACACCTAGCTTTACGTGTCGAATTTTGTTCTTATATATTATAAAAGTTACTAATATTTCGCGAGCTAAACATTCTCAGAGAGTTACTAATAACAATGGACGCTAAGCTTAACTGTTTTACCCTCCCTTTAAAATAGACGGACGTTTTAAAACTGAGACGAGGATCGTTTTTCCGCTCCTTTCAAGTAGTTTTCATCAAGGGCTCCTTTAATTCGTTCGCTACCAAAAGTCCTTGCCATGAAAACGCGTCAAATACTGAACCAGGATAAAAGTCCTCAAAAGCCCAGGGCCCCAAAAGGGGTGGCAAATGAAATAAGACCGTAGAGACACTTACTAAGCCTCGGTCTAGGGTCTAGACCCTGTTCCTTTCCTCCTCCGTGAAACAAGGGACTTTTTTTAAGAGGTTAAAAAAAGTTACTCAAGCTAAATGTATCTTTCTACCGAGCCAAGGCCTAAATGAGGTTTCCAGGCCTTTCTATACGTTTTTTTAACTCACCTTTCAACCTTTTTAAGGTTTTTTTCGTCTTCCACCCACATTAAGTCCCAGAAGAGTTTTTTTTTAGTTTAAACCGAGGTAAGGGAGGGTTTTTAAAGCTTTCATTTATTCAAAGATGGTCCATGGTTAGGCCTATTTTTACAGTTTCACACAGCGGTTTTTTTTAAATGAAGTTGCGGGGTTTTAGAAGCTAATTCGATGATTGTTCTATGGGGAACATTTTTACCGTCTCTTTTAACGGAATATTTCCAGTACAAGAATAAAGCCGAGATTGTTTCGCTAAATCCCTTAAGCCTATTTATTTTTATCACTGAAATAGCTCAGATAGTACCGGACATGTTCAATAGAAGTAGATTTCCGGTTTCTAAGTTCAATAAGAAAAGAAAGAAAGAAAGAAAGCTAACTTTTAGGCTTGGATTCATTTAACCTCTGACCCCCTTCCCCGTTCCTTGAAAACTCCTGACTATAGGCTCTCCTGTCCATGGGCCGTCTGAACCAATCAACGGCAACTGACCCCAAGGGTATAGCCGCCTAAAGTCCGACTCCTAATTGGATCATTGGGAAAGAACCAAGGCCTAAGGGTAAGTTAACTGGCGTTTTTATAAAAGTACAACTCAAACTGGTAGCGATAATAAAACTAAACCCTACTGACCACTAACGATGTTTAAGCCTCGGTCCAGTTATGCCAAGTTAAGGTGTCCGTCTCCAGAACTGACGGGAAGTAAAGCGTCGTACTGAATCGTGATTAACCAGTCGGCAACTCATCGTGGCCTTTAAACATTGCCGCCCCCGTATCTGTAGGGGTCAAAGTTCGAGGGGTCGTCCATAAGCCAAATTTTCACTATCTAACTTAAGACAAGATTAAACCCTAAATGGCAAATGTTCCATCCCTTACTAGATCCCAAGATGGGGAAAAATGGCCACTGGAATTCTCTGAAAAGAAAAAGAGGGGGCTCTTTGAACCCCTAGGGTCATTTTTTCCGCTAAAGTTACGGCGCGTCAGAGGGGTCAAGCGTTTGATTCTATAGTTCTTACATGTACCTTCGCAAAAAAGTTTTTTTATCTTTTTCTTTCGGAAAAATGAATTATATTATGGATTTACAATAAGGTCGGAACTCACTCGGAATTTATGATCAAAAAAATGTGGAAAACTTTTATAACCAAGATAAGAAATTTTAGTTTTAGGAAAGAAATATTTTTAGTAAGGGAGAAAAAATAGACAGCTTGTAATCTACTTCAAACAGAAAGGTGGGCCTTGGATATTTCAGGTTAAAGGTCACTCCATGCAATGCATCAATGAAGAAGACACAACTGTGTAATTCTAAAAGAGGACATAAAGAGAACTATTTTTTTGCGAGTCGTATACAGAGGAGCTTGGAGGAATACATCTCATTAGTGCTGCAAAATTTAGAATGACCTTGATATGGGTTTCTGATCCATCTATTATTTTCGAACATTTAGGCTTAGCTAACTGATGGAATTTCTCCGATAGTTGTAGAAAATTCCAAATGAAATATGGAGGTTAATATACGGTGCGTACAAGTTTGAAGTCCTCCCCTATTTAAAATGAAAAGGGTTATCACTTTCAGCGTGGTAAGCCTCGGTCAGGACTGGATGAACCCCTACTTAACAAGTGCAGTAATACAGAGCAAGATTTATTTTCATCCATTTTCCTCCTCATTTCGGTTGGTTTTTGTGTAAAAAAACGGTGAAGGCCAAAAATCATCATCATTAGTGCCCGCCGCTCATTAGAGAGAGTGGAAAGGAAAGGGTAACAACTTTGCGTATTTCTAACCCTGTAGGAAGGGACGGATGACGGTGCAGATTTGGGGAGGAGTGACTGTGTGAAACCGAGGCTTAAAAATGGACAAGTATCCCAAGCCTGCTAGGGGCGTAATTAACTCCGGGAGTATAGAAAAATATCGATAAAATAATCAACAGAGGTTTTTAGGAAAAGTTAGAAATGTTTTTAGATTAAAAATGATATAAGCATGAATATTTTATAGAAAAAGTAGAGTTTGAATGTTGCTTTTCATGTATTTCCAGCCCTTGCAGACGACTTTAAAGGAAAGGTAAATATGCCTTAATATTTTTAAAATGGCGGCCAGAATAATAAATAAAAATATCCTGACCCACGACCTCTAGCTCTACTATAGTTAGCTACTCCATATCCTTTTTCAAATAAATAAATAAAAATTTCTATGTACTAATTTTCCAGTTTAAACCTAACTTGTCTAAATGATAGACGGCTGCAATGCCCTTAATAATTTTGTTTAATATAAACACAACAGGAAGGGGCCAAGGCTTAGCGTAAAAAATTTAAAGAAAGTAAAAAAAAAAAAAAAAACACCACCCCTGCTTTGGTTCTATTTTGTTAGAAGTTAGAAGGAAAAAAAAAACTTGGATAGTAGAAAATTGGACGAGGTAGCCATGATTACCCAAAGGAGGCATTTTTCATATAGCAATTATTCGAGCTGTCAAAAGTATCAACCCTTTTTCGGTAAGGAGAATGTGGGGTAAAGTAAAGAAGAAAAAAAATCAAAACTTTTTTTTTTTTTCATATTCGTTATTCTAGCCTAGAGGTCTCTAAACAAGTAGTCGCTTACGTCTGAATTTTTTGTCTCAATACAAAATTACAAACGGAGATATACAAAGAGAGATATAGCATTGGCAACAGATCATCGGGTTGATTTTCAGAGAGGGTAACGTCAGGAAAAGTCAGTTTTTTTTTGGGAGACTGGGAGAGAAAAAAAGAATTCGTAGCTCGTTGTAAAAATTAATTGCTCCCTGGATGACTTTAAAAACGGTACACGCTCCCGACGCTTCCGTAGAAGCGAGCGAGGCTTACGATAACGTTTTTACATTGACGTCAATTTATAAAAAAAAAAACTAAAATGGCGCCCCGAGGCTGTCTATACTCTTCCTTTATTATATTTAGGATTAGGAGATTATATAATTTTGCCTTTAGGACTTGTTTATCTTTTATTAGTTTGTATTTTTGTATTAAAAAAACCCCCAGGGAAGTTAAAGACGTTCGGCTCCGAATGTAATACATAGCGCGTGATAAAAGGCGGGAAAGTTCACGTGCCACGCGAGAGAAAATTTCCCGCCAAGGTGTTGAACATAAGGAGAAAAAAGAAGTCGGGAAATGGATACAATGGCTTCTGAAAAAGGAGGGAAATTGAGATTGGCGCTATATATATAGAGTTCACGGAGAAAGAGAGTGGACCGCTGGATATCGATGATACCCTGGCTTTTTTTACCTTAACAAATCGAGGTCCAAAGTACCCCGACAAAACCTCTGACCGCATACTCTATTTGTTCTCAATTTCTCTCTTTCCCGCCAAAAGCTCCTATACTTTTAGTCCGTTGTAGAAAAAAGGAACGAGATAGAATAAAAACCAAGGGTATTCAATTAAATTAAAATTTTATAATCTTCTTGCCACTTGCAAGTATGGAAAACTCGATCGAAAAAATGGTTGAATAATAAAAATAAATAAGTTGTTATTCCGAGAATAACATAAACGAATAAGAAAAACAAAAAGTCATAAAGGAAGAAATATCATCATAAATAATCCGCGTGTTATTTCCCTTAAGCCTAAACTAAAACAAATAACTGTTGCTATCAAGGCGGGAAAAAGTGGAATTCGCATTTTGGCGGGGAAAAAAAAGAAGAGGGAGATACAAATGGAATACATTAGCTATTTAGATGGTATGATCCAAGATTCCTTTGGATAATATTTTTTTTAGGCTTAGCTCAGGGATGCATCCTGCTAAGGGACTCGCTGGTCCGCGTCACGGAAAACAAACTAATTGAGATTAATAAACATAAAACCCCCGGTAGGATAAGAGAAGTTCTATTCGAGAAAAAGTGAACTAGGCTCGTGAAGGATACGCTCAGAGCGTGAAAAATCATCCCAGCCTCTTCCTTGGGATCGGAAATCCATCACGAGAAAGCGCGAGGGGTTTCTCCCCCCTCCCTGTTTCTTTTCTCGCGCGTTCCAGTAGGGCAAAACTCAGATAAACCTTCGCTTCCTCCAACCATCTCTCTCTTTCGCAGGCTCTACGTAGAGTTGGAAAACTTTTGGCGCGGAGTAAAAGTTGAGTCAAGTGGGAAAACTGAGGAGTTGGCTCCGAGGTACCCCCTGAAGCATTTATATTTGTTTGTCACTGACGCGGAGAAACTTTTCCTAGGCGTGGGCATATGCCCCAGTCCCCCCTTTTGGTCCTTTGGAACCACTGTACCTTCTTCAAGATTAAAACCAAAGGGGTCATGCTGTTAGCCCAAGTACAAAAATACTGTGTGAAAATCATTCTATCCAATTTTAAACTATATAAGCAGGCCTGGATTAATTGTACGGCGTATCAGATATTTTTAAATTATTTATTATAGTCCACTTTTCTTAAATAACTGGTTAATCCGGAACTGAACTTAACACGTCTTAACCACTTGGACCAAGAGGTGCTTGGACTGATATTTAGTGAACGTTTTAACGAATCTTAACAAGGCATTTACATGGTTTTTCGTTCGATTCCCCGGACATCTTGGAAAATGGCGACCAGAATAAGTAGCCAAAATATAATTTTAATTTCTTAAGCCTTTTCTGGGAACATTTGCAAACAAACAATTGATATAAATAGCATAAAATTTAACTTCTGGATTTTCCAAAAACACTAGGCAATACATTTATTCCTTTATCAATGATCCCTATGCCTAAATACATCTGGAAAAACATAGACTAAGTACCTCGGAGTCGAAACTAGGGAGGGTATTTATCACTAAAGTTTTATACTATATTTTTTTTCTATTTTCCGACTATTTTTAAAGCTCTATATATTTTCTGTAACATTAATAAAAATGCTCTCTCTTTATATATACATATCAGGGGGCAGTAATGGACCCTTTCGATCAAGAACAGCTGGTTCCCTTTCCCAGGCTTCCACAAGCCTTTGAAAATAACAAGTGAAAACAATACAGGTTTTTGGATCGAAATACCCTATTCTCCATGCAAATAGTTTGAAATAGACTTCCTGGGTCCCTGTAGATTTAAATATACTTCTATACGAGAGGGAGGGAGGGGGAGGGTGGAGAATTTTAAAAGTAAACTTTGGTCACGTGTGCTTTCTAAAACAAGAAAGGAAGGGGTTTCGAGAATATTTGGGGATTCTTTAGAGTTACTCAGAGGAAGCTTCGATAAGTATAAGATCCTAGTCCAATAGGGAATCCTCATGGTATAGCTTTTTGATTTGGAATAGGGCGTGCCCAAAGTTTCCCGCCTTTTTCCCAAAAAACGTGGATGGGGTATTATATATATTACTAAAAGATATATTTTGAAGAAGGGGATTTTGGTATCCCCTTCGCTACCCATCTTCATTTTTAGTTTTATAAAGTATTATAGAACAAATAATATAGCTATATAGTGCTTGCTTGCTTGCTTGCACGAGCAAAATATTTATCTGAAATAAAATGCAATGGGGATTCATATTGTCATATACACATTTGTTAAAAGTTATATATATATTCTATGGTATTTTAAAGGAATTTGAAAGTATTTTAAAACTATGTATTTACGTAAAAGTATATCACCGAAGAGACGGGTGATTTTTAGAAAACAAAACGCGGAGGAGGAGCGGCGCCATTTTCTAAATTATCTAATTAGTCAAATATGGTTGCTTCTTTAAACATTTATCCATTATCTTTCCCGCAGTATGGGGTTTAGGCTTAACGAAATAACTTTAGCATGCATGGCACTAAGAACTAAGAATGCCGCTCACTCTAGCGTAGCTATCGTACAACTTAAGGCTCGTTTTCATAGGCGCGAGTTGCGTGAAAATATCGAGCGAAAGCGGAAACGTTCGAAAAAAATACATTACCGCGCGTATTCAAGCTCGTGAAGCGTGAGCGTTTTCGAATTTTCTAGCTTCTATGAAAACGAGCCTTTACACTTTTCAAAAATCCGGGAGCCAAACTTAATCTCTCTGGTCCCATGAAGCCACGCGCTCTTTTATATACCTATATAGCTCGCGTCACGCGCGTAAAAGTGTGACGATTTCTCGCGCCAATCCTTAGGGATATATTCGGCTATCCACGAACTTTGACCCCGAGTTAAATAAAGGCTAAGCCTACCTGCACCCTAAACTACACTGTCAAGTAAGTAAGACACCAACCTTTTGCAACATTCTTTCTACGTTAAGGATGATGTTCCTCGATGGGGTGTTCGCAATCTCCGCGTTAATAAGTGTATAGGTAACCGCGTGTGTTACGTATTATCAGTTTGTATCCTTTTTCCACATTACCAGTGATGGTAAAATACCTTCTATCAAGAGCAAATAGAAAAAAAAAGAAAGTAAAACCTCTCTAGTTTCCTTGTCGACCAATCAGCGCTCTACACTTTAATATTACCTTTATCTTTAATTAATTTATCTTAGACGAAAATGCCGAAACCGCCTTTTGAGGCATCGATCTGGGAACGTGTTTTTTGTATGTAATTCGGTTTGCCAGCGTACTACCCTTTGTTTTCATCCACCCTTTGTCTTCTCCCACTCGGTAAATATTTTTTTTCGTTGGATCAGAGGGCATAGATCACTTCCCGTTGTTTCTATTTGCTATTGCCGTTATCGTGTAGAGAGGAGCAGACGAAGCGAGGGTGACGCCGTTATAACTCTGTCATTCTGTTTACGAATCATTAACCGTTCATCGTAGCGCGGAGTCACTCCAAGAGGAAAAGGGGGTCTTTGGTATAAAACGCTTGATGCGCGGGTTTGAAAGGCCAGGCCCATAGTTAGCCGAGCGTGTCTACCCTCTGTTGGGGCATGATAACCGTAGAAGCCGTCACTTTTAAACGAAGCAACCGTTCGCAAAATGATCCAACCTTAGAGTACGGTATCTTCACCCGAATTTATGGATTTCAACTCAAAGGAGAGCTTTATTTTGTAGATAGTTTATTGTCCTTCAGATACCGAGGGTTAAAACGTTTATTCATTACGGTATAAATATAAAATAACCCGGGTGGGGGTCACGGAAGGGTCACTAGAGAGTTGACATCTCGGGTCCCGTGACATTACTCTTCCAGAGAAAATTTCTCTCGCTCTTAAGTTTTGCTACGGATCAAAGTGGGTGGAGTTATTGGCCCCACGTGACAATTTTATAGACTGCTCGCTAGTCCCTTAGCTCCGGCGGAGTTTACTTACTACAAAATAAAATTAATTCCAGCATCCTGGGACAACTCCGAAGACTAAAAGCCTATGTAACATAACAACAATAAGTTCATGAAAGGGAGCTATCAACTCCTGGAGGGTGCATGGAGCTGCAGAGTCAAGAGGTATAAACACTTCTCATAACAAGGAGCTAGTAATATCATCTGGTTTAAACGCAAAATCTCTATCATGGGAACCAAACTTAATTTCTTAAGAAATTTTGCTTTATAACAAAGGAAATTAAGTACATATCATACTTATCGATGTTACGTTACTTAAATTAAAAGCAAGAGTCAAGCTAGTTCCCGAGTTGCAAAATTTAGAAGCTGCTTTTCGCAGATTAAGAAAGTTTTCCTAAAATGACCAATACCCGATTTGCATAAGGCTATTGGCACGCTAATCGTTAGCAGGATGTGTAAGCTATTTTGGATATTACCTAGTGAATCCCCCCTACTAGATGATAAATTTTATTAGTATAGAGATTTAGGGGGGAGGGAACTTCTAGATTATAGAATATATTACGTAGCTTCGAATAGCTAAACACCCTGTATATAACAAAAATTGACCTGTAAAAGAAATGTCATATAGTAACATTTTTGGGACGAGTATAAAAACACGGCCTGCACGAAGACAAATCTCGCGGGAATATCACGTATAAACTTTTCCAATTTTCAAAACTGTATCTATGTCTATAAACTTAGTAAACCGAGGCTTCGGTACTCTCCTTATATATATATAAATATATAAAATGTACGTCTTGGACACACGAAGGGAGCTATTCCATGAATTATGAATGGGAGTTATAACCGTTAGAAAACTCAAAAGTATCGATAAAACGATATAACGTAGCCATTGCAAGAAATATTTTATATCTTAGGCCTATTTTTTTTGTCATAATTTTGATTTGATTCACTAAGCCTTGGTCTCTATGATGTCCACTCTATTTGCATGGTACCTTTTCTTTTTCCTGACCCCGGTTTTGACTCGCGGTGTTTCCTTTAAAATTTTAATCCACCGTTATTCTCACGGAGGCGGGGAAAATAGCGGCGTGGTTTTTCTATACTTGTTATTTCATTCAATATTTAAAAATGTTCTTTTGCACGCGCCACGTTTTGGAAAGCGCGGGGGAAAAATATATGTTTTAAATATGAATATATTTTGAATTTCATATAGTGGAGTTGTACTGTATTCTATTCTTAACTATTTTAACTTTGATCACGTCTAAGCCTAATTTTAACCTTCAGCGTAAAATTCCTAGATTTTCAAAGTTAAGCCTAATTTTAACTGTCATTGCATAACCCTTTGATTTTCAGACCTAAGCCTAATTTTAGTATTCACGGTCTAAAATTAATGTTCTACCTAAGCCTAATTATAGCTGTTACCTCAAAACTCTTTCGATTGGACCGAAATAGTATAGTATAATATAGTTAGAG
Organism: Phalangium opilio; assembly: GCF_054372755.1. Taxonomy (NCBI): domain Eukaryota; kingdom Metazoa; phylum Arthropoda; class Arachnida; order Opiliones; family Phalangiidae; genus Phalangium; species Phalangium opilio. The sequence goes on from NW_028324170.1 coordinate 2,791,872, forward strand.
TTTTATCTATGGGCTCCAATATCCTATGGGGGTCCCGTAGAATCTTCAAAAGTTTCACCTCTGATCCTAAATTAAATCCCTAATCGAAAGTTCATTATTTGTTTGAAACAATTTCGTCCTTTGAGAGTATTCTTAATTCGAAATTAAAAGACCGGAGTTCTATACCAAAACTTTAAGATAAGATGCCCAAAATTTCAAAATAGAATAGGGCCCGCATCAGGGACCCAAGGGTAACCCCCCTTCCCCTCGCGGGAGTCACGACTAGAAAATATTCAATCCTTTCCATACGTCGAAACGTTCAAAATTAGGCTTAGTAACTTGTAATTGAAGTACACGTTAGTCTATAACTAACCCTAGTTTTTAGCAAGCAGTCCCGGACTCCTAGAGTAAAAGTGGAAAATTGCATTAAGCTAGTTAAGTCGGAAGGATAGTCTCGGGGTGGGGGTATCCATTAATAGAGTGGGTTTGAAAGCGAACGAGAGTGACTACCCATTCGTCCTCATTGGAAGTGTCAACGATATCTCCCCGTTTCGGTAGAAGCCCCTAGGAAAGAATAAGTATGCCAAAGTTTTAGCAGAGAACGTTTCGCTCCCTTTCCCGCCAAATTGTTAAAAGGGAAAAGCTAGAAGCAGACAACATTGAAAAAGAGCGAATAAGATCCGTTCACATCATGTTTTCATAAAGGATTCTGAAGAAGTAGCTGTAAGTAGCTCATTTCTAGGATTAATTACAAAGTCCTTACAAATTAAAATTACTCAGTTAGGCACTATTTAAATATAAATTAATTTTAAAGTATTTAAGATCCTAATACTGATAATTTAAAATTAATTTGCAAATAATTCCGTGTACGAAAAAGTCAACTTACAGGGTGAAACAACCCCATGTTAATCGTACGGCCCCTGTAGAAATGTTTAACCCGCAATACACCGGTGTTCAATAAAAAACATTCATACAGGGGCCAAAATCCGAAAATATCAGATAAAATAAATAAAATTTTTATTTAATTTCAAAAAATTGTCTTCCTAGCTAATTTAAATAATTCAACGTGTGTAAGATGAATTTCGCGCCTAGTGTGAACGGGATGTGAATGACAATTTCCCGGTAAAAGAATACATTATCCGAGATCCAAAAAGAGCAGGGTGGAAGAACATACAAGGGGTGATGCTTCGAGGGGATTCTTGAATTAGAGACGCCGGGGGTCCGATTCTTTTCACTTAAGACTAAAGTAAAAGACAGCTAGCAAAGATGACCTTGGGGTCAACTCGAAACCCAAACCTTTTAGCACCCTAAAAACACTATATCGAGTACACCCCCTGCTTACAAAAATTGAAATAACTCTATGAATATTGTCAAATTCACTTAGATTTTACGTTGGCAGGGTTGAAAATGTTTTTCATTTCAAACATTACTGTTTTTGGTAGGTTTTCTCTGAATGTCTAAGTAATTTTCCTGACAAATGTTTTCATTGTAACTTAATTACAGATCCAATTGGAAATTCCCTGTTTATGACTACTTTAAAATTCCCAGACACTTATTTTGAAAAAATTTTTTCAGGTACTTTAGCAACCCTGCTATTATACACGTTTTGGAGCTAAAAAATCGTTAGAAATGGGGTCTAAATGAAAGTGGGGGCATTTTCTAGTTTAATAAAAATCTACTCATTGTTATTATCCAATAGAAAGTCGCTTCGTAATTACAAAAACGGCGTTTAAAAGCTCGAATACAAACGTTTTAATATTTCTTACGAAGGGAAAAGCGTTATACGCCCCTTAGGGGATTACTGATATATTCCCCATAGCGTGTTCCTATACCTTTATATCTATATCCTAAGCCTTGGTTCGACCCAACTTAACTCCGTTTGATCTTACATTAGTTTCCTTTAATAAAGGATACCTTTAGGGCTAACTATCAGGTTAAGTTGGGTCCTCACGTAACTGGACAACGTCCGAACGGAAGACGATTCAGTTGAGAGTGAGTGGGGAAAAGGTATATGTCTCTATATGATACAACCGTTAGGCTTAGCTCTAGATCGTTTTTCTCCTTTTTGTCGCTGAAGGTTTTTCGTCCACCCCTCAGGACAACTTCATCTATTATTTATTCCTTACAGAATGATTCAAAAATGTATATATAAGGAGAGAAGGGTCATTCGGACCTTCTTATCAACAAACGAGTTCAGCGTCCGTCTGATTATAGTAGCTCTAGATAAAACAATCAATTTAGTGTTGCTAACCCTTATTATTAAGCCTAGTTCACGGCTCGTGTATTGATAACCCTTAAAATAAATACAAATTCTCGTCTCGTACATTCTTAAAGCTAAAACTTAAGCCTAATTCTCCTCTTGCGCATTCTTAAACCTAAAAATTAAGCCTAATCTAAGGCTCGTGAATTTATAACATTTAAAATGACGTCTAATTAATACCTTACACGTTAATTACTCAATCATTTAGGCTTAAAAATTACAAATTCAGTAATTTTAGAACATTCTTCGACAGTGGGTAAAGTAAAGGTCAAAATCGTAATACTAAAGGAACTACTTGTTTTACGAGGAAGCTAGAGTCTTGGCACCATCGGTACGGTACGATACCATCACGATAGGTCATCCTAGCTGGTGGGGCTACTTGTATTAAAAAAATACATATACAGACGAGGACAAACGCACGGTTATCTATATATATAAGGAAAAGTTTCGTTTTGGTTCGGTCGTAGTGTAAAAATCCCATGGGAAATTTTGTCAATGTATTTTCAGTTTTTCTTGGCTGTTGGTTCGTTCCTACGACTCTATCCCCTTACTAATGTCCCCCTGGTAGATAGAATACCATTGTCAACTAGTTTTATATCCGTGCTTTCATTTCTTTATATTGTATTCCAAGTAGTTTTACATTATTATCTTGTTGACGATTTCAATTGGCGAGTCCAAGGCCCAACGATGTTTTTCTGTTTGGATATATAAAACTCCTCCCAGGCCCAGCTATATTTTAATCAAATATTTATTCTAGAAACAGAATAAAGGTTAAAGTGCACTTATGGATAAGCTGACGCGTATGAATTTTCAATGTTAAAACTCGTAAGATATAAAGTAGTCTCGGTAAAGTGCCCAAAAACGTAATTTATCAGAACGTTTCTTGACAAAGTATAAATAAAATAAATACTTATTACTATTAAACAAAGTATTGTATTATAAAAACGGTCTGCACGCGACGAACTTGAAAGATCTTATGTCCAGCGCGAAAAATTACACGCATAATTTACCCAAAATTTCAGCCTAATATTATTAGACAATAATATGTTACAGAACATAACGTAAAACCAAATTATTCAACATATCCCAAGGGTTCTAAATTTCTTGTCTTATTTACGCTTGAATTAAAAGTTACAGTCCTTCTAGCAGCCCCTTGAAGGTTGGCTTTAATGTCACTGTAACATATCCTTCTAACCCTTAGGTCTTTTTAGGCTTAACAATTAAGGGATGTTTGTTCGTCCCCCGAGTTGGTTGACATAGTCACGCGCAAAATTCCGTCTGCTACATTTATAGAAAAGGTTGGGTTTTTGGAGGGGATTGAGATCAGATAGAACTAACAAACGGTTAGTTAGGCCCGAATCGCGCTTCAATTAGCAATAGGCTTACTCGATACTGATTTGTACAAAGGGCGGGAAATAGCCTCGGGGTTTGGCGGGAAAAACCTTTATGAGAGGATTGGGGGGTTGATCACCGTCTTACTCTATTGCTTCGGAATTAGGTGGTTGGTTTTGCGGGTTTGAGAAAAACGTTTCCCGCTTTTATTCCCTGGATCTAGGAAAGGAAGTTTCCCGCGCTTTCCCAATCCTTGAAGATAATTTTTCAAAGAAAGAAGGAAGGGGTTTTCTAAAATCTATATTGACACTTTTAAAAGCGAGTTAAAGAGGGTGAGAAAGCTATCGGAGTTTATTTCACGCCCTGTTAAGTTTTTGGTTGTAGTTCCTTTCCCTTCTACTAGTTCGATTCCCGGTCGGAAATTAAGAGAAAATTGTTCATCGCTTGAATGAACACCAGTGAACATCTAACCCTAAAAATCCCCAAATTTCCATTATTATTTTTCCTATTTTAAAAAGATCGCGCCTTTTCCAGAATTCCTAGCAAAGAAACTAATCTAAATTTTCCACCAAAGTTTGTCAGTCGATTAGAAATCAGTCAATTTTGTTACCCCCTCCTAAAATAAGGGTCACGTGACCCGGCACGCGCTCTTCGTTATCGAAGGCGACCCAGGATGGCGCGGAGGTCACGCTCCAATGAAAACCCCGCGCGCGAATTCACTCAACTGGAAGATGATGGAAAAGTTTTGAAACAGTTAGGCCTAACACGTCCTTCCCTTTCTGGTACGGAGACGATTGCAAAGCCTGCTTTTCCATATATGCATGCGGATTTAAAGTTATTTTTTGTTGGCGGGAAAAGAAGAAATCCCCTTGTTTTATAATAGGGGACCTATCAGATGAAAGCTAGCGGAAATTTAGAGAGAATACTGAAATATAGAAGCGCGGCCACAGTGACAAGGCTTAGCGAAGGGTTTAGGCCTAGTAATAGTGAATCACAAACTAGGGTTCTAAAAACCCATGGATTATCCCTCGCGGTTTGATGTTCAGTACCAGATAGCGCGCGCGCGCCGTATCTCCCGCGTGAATTTTACCCGCTATTTCAACGAAACACGCGAGCTATTTCGCCAACACCTTAGTTAAGCCCCAAACCCGATCCTTAATTCAAAGGTAGCGAGCGAGAAACCAATCTAAAATCTACAGGGCCTATCAAGAACAGAGCGGGGACATATCAGTGACAGTAAGCTTAAACGAAATGGAGATCTGAGGAAGCTTCGTAACGAGTTGGCTAAGGTTTGAGAGCCTTAAAGGGGATAGGAACCAATAAGGCTATGATGAGAAATAGCTTTACCAAAGGGGGTAAGGGACTTTGCAGACGGCGCAAAGCGAATCCCATAAATCCAAATACTGACGGTAAACAAGGCCCAAAATGGAGATTTAGGGAGAATTGGCTAGACTGATGGATATAAACAAGCTATACATAAATTCAAAGCATCGTATATTAGTTTCACTCAAAACGGAATTCTCAAAACGGCGTCCAGTCCCGAACGTCCGCTCTATTTGCCGAATACAGACTGACCTGTCCCCTAAACCGGGTTTACTATCAGAAAAAGTAACCAAAAAGGTCCTATACCGTATAACGGCATAACTCGGGGAACAGCAGTTTCAAATGAAAAACAAATATAGACCCACTTCAATAATATCAAAATAAATAAGTAATACATTTTAAAATTGATTTAAAAGAAATCCTTATAGTATTTATTATATTAAAAAACGTATTTATCCTGGGAGGCTTTTGGTCGATGCCCAAATCCTCGGGTGGTTAAGCTTAGTAAGGCAAATAACGCGCGAGATTCATTTCATTCTAGTAGTGGTCAGAAAATGTTTGCGCGCGAGCGGGAAAAATCCAAAGAGAGACTAGCCTATATAACCTCTGTGTAAACATGTACAGAGGCCTTCCCTGAATTATGGTTTTAGGGGTCTATGGATAAAAACACAGGACCCAAAATCACGCAGGCTGTAAAAGAGAGAGAGAGAGGGGATCCCCAAACTAGCGACCCTTCTGTCTGGAAATGACCCCTGACCCTCTCCCTCCCTGGGTTTTGTAAGGAGGACAAGGACAAAATATCAGAGGACAGAGGGTTGCCCATAAAATGACATCATATATTCATTACGTACTTGAAACGCCAGAAGGGACCCTTATACTTCTATTCTCTGTTAGCAGGGTCGAGGATTGGGGTCTCTCTCCATCTATTGTTATAGACTACCCCATCCCCACCCCTTGCAATGGGAAGGGTCATAGCCCCATGTTAAATTTTCCACTAGCTACGAACTGTTATAACAATCAGGAACTTAAGGTTTGAATATCATTATATTTCTTGAAAATATTTCATTTCATTTAAAAGGTTCATAGTTTTAATTAAAATGTTAATAGGGTAAATTATATATTTTAAACCTGTGTTCATTATCATACCTTAATGACCGCAAGGGGGTATCGTTTTTGGAAACTGATAATGAGCACCTGATTTCCTGACTCCATTATCGGGTCAGCTAGGAAACTGTTAAACTGATATCAAGAAAACTAAGTAAGTATGCGCACAAAATAGAATTTTGTTCAGGTTTTTCTTCTTGAGCGTAGTAATTAATTTTCCCTAACTAATTTTAATTTGTGAGTAGAAAAGTCAGAAATAATGATGTGGGGTTTAAAAATGATTAGTACACCATGAACTTATCATTATATTAATACATTACTTCAAGCTATAGAAAAATAATAGAATAATTTGAATATGAATTTCCCTGTCTTTTAAAATTATAATTTTTATTATTAAAAATTAAATTCCCCAGTCACTTAAATTTGAAAATCCCTGAATTTTAAAAGGTTTCTCCTTTGGAAAATTTAACATAACTTAATTTTATTTTTTTCAAGACATTTAATTAAAAAATTCGCAATTTACCCTTATTAACACATTAAAAACAAATCCTCTACAAAATGGGGAAAAAAACCTGTTCAAAATCGGTAGAGAACAGGTTGGAAAATAAAAATATATGTATAAAAAACTTTCACTATGAGATGAATCACGCGTATATTCGATATGAAATCCAATGAGCAATCTGCTCCGAAAAAGAGCAACTGTACATTTATAAACGAAACAGGAGGAAGACAAGCAGTCAGGCAGGCATTTGAAAAAGCTAGGTTTTTGGCGGTAAAAGGCCCAAGGGACGTACAAGGGGGGGGGGGGGTTGTTAGGTTCATTCGGGGTACCTTGAGGGTAGATAGAGTACCCCTCTCTCCTCTTACCCCCCCCCACCCACACTAGTACCAATTGCTTGTCAATGCATCGCGAAAAGCCCACCTCGGTTTTATCTTCATCAATGGGATTAACCATCGGAGAAATTTTAAGCCAGTTCCACCGGGAAGTATATAGTAGAATATACTCTCTTCACTTCAGCAGTGGCCATATGGGTACAAAAAGGGGCAAAAACGCAAAATGGTCCAAACTAATCTGACCCCCCCCCCCATGTACCCCCAACGTAACTATAACTCGTAGTAGTTTTGGGTATCCTGCGGACCTTGTCAAGAAGTATCGAATTTAGGCCTACATCGTAAATATCATGTTGTAGGCCAAAATAGATTTAATGTCCTTATGTTTGAGGAAGTTTGAATTAAATTTGTTTGATTTTAATCGCTTCAGAAAAGTAGGTCAAATATAGACCAGATGAAATTAAATTTATAAACAAAATATCTTCCTCGAGCTTTGATTAAATTAGGCGAAAATTAGGCAATTAATTCAAAAATTCTGCAATATTTTTCACAAAAGGGGCTAGCTTGCGAGACAATTCTACCCCTAACTCTCAGTTTTAACTTCAATGCAGTGTTGTCAAGTTAGTCAAGTACTGATCCAAAATGCTATCCTTTATCTGGCTCACAGAAGGACTAGCAACACTAAAGTGAAAACTATGCATAAATGCAATAAGGTTCATTTCAAAAACATTCTGTTTATATTAGGTAAAAAATAGGTCAAAAATAGGCTAGTTTCATTCAAGGATTAGAAAGCGTTCAGGAGTGTTAAAAAGATTACTCATAACACGAAAACATAAATGTGTTTACTCAAGTTGGAAAGTTAATTTAAACGTAAAAAAAAAAAACCAAAAATGAGAGAAAATTGAAGCTTACATTGAACAATTACTAATTTCGCAAAGAGAAATGAACACGCTAGAAAAACAGAAGCATAATCGTTAAATGTTTCTGTAATTATCTAAGTGAAAGCGAAACGCAATCATCAATATTCAAATGTCAATGAATGATAAGCGATTCTCGAATCATTGTCATAATCCCTTTAAAAACAACCCTCCCAAAGTCAGTTTAATATCCCGTCGAAAACAAAGACCTGAATTCTAGAGGGCCGGTAGGCCCTTCTAGATAAGAACCCACACCCTCCCGTAATGTTAAAGAAATAATTCACAGATTTTAGGCTTAGCGTCCCATAGAAAAAGCATGGGATTTTTGGTGGTCCACTCCATCGAATAACTCAGAAACTACTGCGAAGTTAAGGTTCGGAACACTTTTGAATTATCTAGCAACTATTGAATGTTGAACTTCCGAAGTTTGATTAAGAACAATTAAGTCTAAGTATTTTATTTTAATTAATTTATAAATCATGGTAAAACCTTTACATATATTACACTGTTTGGATAGCATTTTGTTCAGTCTTTATCGGGTTTGTGGCGCATAGGATAACGCGTCTGCCTATGGAGCAGAAGATTGCAGGTTCGAGTCCTGGCAAGATCGGTGTTTATTTTTAGAGATCTTTTATTCAACATAAATGAAATAATCCTATAAATACAATGCTTGGATATTTTTTTGTTACGAAGTACGGGCTTGTGGCGTAAGGGATAACGCGTTTGCATTCGAAGCAATATACATTGCAGGATCGAGTCTTGGAAAGCTCGTTGCCTATTTTTGATGAAGAATCTTAGTATATATAAGGGAAAATTCTTAAATAACAAACTTTCAATGAAATGTGCGCGTGCTGGCGCGTGGTTTAGAAATAACTTTTTTTTAAATCTATACAAAAAGGTCAACTAAACTTAATTGAGTCACCAACCGCCTTTTTATATGAAATAAGTTACCACCCGCCTATCTATGGTGAATTAATTTACCACCCGCCTACCTATTGTGAATTAATTTACCACTACCCTGCAAATGATTTAAAATTTTAATCTTTCCCATAAAATAATGAGAGGCACTTGGAGTGAGCCAATATGCTCACGAACATCTTACTGGAACATCGAATTAATGACGTTTGACAAGCATATTATTATTTTTATAATAGATTAATACAAATTAAGGCTGAAGGAACAGATATTATATAAAAAAGACTTGGTTTGCCCAAGCCTTTAAAACAAAACGATAAGAGTTTTTCCAGTTGACTGAAGCGTGGATATTATTCTTTGCTATTGAATTTTAAAAACAATCCGTATTTTACTACTCTTTAGAATTTAATTCAATCACCTGATTTTACTGCTAATGGATTAGTTTCCTATAAATTAATTGAAATAAAAAATTACTTATCTCAGATTTTTCAACAACAATTCCATTTTCCTGAAACATTTTATCATGCATTTATTATTTCGAGGGATATCTTGTAAATTTAATCAAGTTGACTCTTTCTTTTTTAATTTCCGAGAATTTTCCTTTCAAAACGTTTTAAATACATCAAGTTTTCATAATGTTGTCAACTAAATAGCAACTCAACCAAAACTTCTATAATCTTCCCCACAAGTACTGATATACACAGTTCAATAATTGTGATTGTGCTTAAAGAGGAAACGATCCCCTTTATCAAATATAAGAAAGGTGATAACAGCCCCCTTTTGTATTCGAAAAGACGGCATATAATACATTATTAATGAGAGTATTATTTGAAAATTAAAGTACGTTCTTCATTGAAAAGAAAAACATTTCATGATAAAATATTATATAAAAACGTCTTGGTTTGGACCAAGGCCGAAAAAGAAACGATATGTGTGAGGTTTATCAATTGACTGAAGTTTCAGATATTGAAATTTTTTCTAGTTATTTTTATACACTCAATCCTTAATCAATATTTAATTCAATCAACTGATTTTACTGTTAATCGACCTAGTCCCTCTAAATTAATTGAAAAAATTACATATCAACGCTTTTTCAAGAACAATTACATTTTCCGAAAACATTTTATCGAGAAATTAATTTATCATGTTGAGGATACAGTATTGAATATTTGAAATGTTCTACTGGATGTCTAAAACAAGCAAGCGAACTTTGGCATAACTCGAATGGAAAATGTAAATATTTGATCGTGGATGCCAAACAAGGGTGTTGCGCGAATTTATACATTTAATTTCGTATATCGAAATGCTACATTTCTTTTGTCGCCTCTTTGATGGTAAAGTTGCACTGGAACTTCCTTTTCCGTACTTAAGAATTCTTGGTCATAACTCAGTCTATGGTAATATTGGCTGAGTGTGTTGCGACGGCTCAGATGACCCATACACTGAAACCACTGGTGATTATAAAATGCCATATATTGGGAAAATAGAGGGAGGGAGGGGGTGTCGGAGTTAAATGTGACCTTCTTGGCATAACTAGTAATGAATGATGTGTTTAACCATATTATTTCCGCGGGAAATGAATATAACAAGTCTGAGAAGTATTTCTGTTTATGTGATCTTTACCCTTTACCACACAGGATAAACTTTGTTGCTTTGTCTTAAGTAGACGACATTCACTCTAAACGACAGTCTTATCAACAACTTAAAACAGATTTAAACTTCTTTTGGTGCAAACCTGAAAATTTGTCAAGCCAGCAACAATTAAAACTATGTCGGTCAAGATGCTCACAAGTTAGTGAGCATCGACACGAAATCCCTTCAAAATAATTAATTTCATGATAAAATGTTTTCGGAAAATGTAATTGTTCTTGAAAAAGCGTTGATATGTAATTTTTTCAATTAATTTAGAGGGACTAGGTCGATTAACAGTAAAATCAGTTGATTGAATTAAATATTGATTAAGGATTGAGTGTATAAAAATAACTAGAAAAAATTTCAATATCTGAAACTTCAGTCAATTGATAAACCTCACACATATCGTTTCTTTTTCGGCCTTGGTCCAAACCAAGACGTTTTTATATAATATCTGTCGCTTCAGTCTTAATGTAATTAAATTTTGAGTAATTATGTTTTCTTTACCGATTATTATTATGTCCAATTGCGATGGTCAAAACATGTATCTAGCAGGGCCCGAACGTTGCACCTTCCGCGTGTTAGGCGGACGAGATAACCACTACACTACACATACCTGGTAATACTGAGATTCCTAAGAGATCTAGCTTATTATTATGTCCAATCACGATGGTCAAAACATGTACCTACCAGGGCTCGAACCCGGGACCTTCCGCGTGTAAAGCGGACGTGATAACCACTACACAATGAATACTTGGTTATTCTGAGTTTTCGAAGAGATCTAGCTTATTATTGTGTCCAATAACGATATTCAAGTCATGTATCTACCAGGGCTCGAACCTGGGACCTTCCGAGTGTAAAGCGGACGTGATAACCACAACACCATAGATACTTGGTTATTTTGAGTTTTCGAAGAGCTCTAGCATTATTATTATGTCCAATCACGATGGTCGAAACAAGTACTTCTGTAATTAACTAAAATTAACATACTTAGACTTAATTGTTTCTGATTAGACTAGCCGATCGCACACCCTGAATACTTAATTGTTAAATTAAGAGTATTCCGAAAAGTAACTTCGCTCTAGTTTTTCAGTTAGAGGTGGTTAAATATCACGAAAAACCCCATGTTAATCTCCATAGGAAAATTGGTAAAAGCATGTGAATTTTGCTTTAACGTTACAAAAGAGTATCAAGTCATATCTACAAGGGCCTACCGGCCCTGTAGAATGTTTCAGGAAAATGGAATTGTTGTTTAAAAATCTGAGATAAGTAATTTTTTATTTCAATTAATTTATAGGAAACTAATCCATTAGCAGTAAAATCAGGTGATTGAATTAAATTCTAAAGAGTAGTAAAATACGGATTGTTTTTAAAATTCAATAGCAAAGAATAATATCCACGCTTCAGTCAACTGGAAAAACTCTTATCGTTTTGTTTTAAAGGCTTGGGCAAACCAAGTCTTTTTTATATAATAAATTAAGAATTCCCAAGAGAATAGGTCACATGATTATTGTAATACTTCATCAAGTTTTCATATTTAAATTAAACTAAATACATTTTGCGACAATAACTCCAGACTATTCTACACAAACACAGTATTATTTGTTGACCAAATTCTTGGACAAAATAATACATATTTATTTATGAACTGAATTGAATCGATTCTGGGAGTATATTAAATACGAGAGGGGTGGGTGGGAGTTTCGCGGTTTTTTAAGGGACTAATAGAGCGGTATTGTACTGATGTATAATAAAAGTCGATGGCGCATGCGAACTGAGGCGTTATATAGGAGATGTCACGCGAAAAAATGGCCATATTGGGGGTGGGGTGAATATTAGGCTTACCATCTGCCATTATGTTTCGTAAAAAGAACTCTACCCAATGTTACGTTAAAATTAATAATATAAAAAATAGAACATAAATGTTACGTATGGAACAAAGTTTCTGACAATTTTTTGAAAATTAATACCCATGAATAAAATTAAAGAGGAAATTAAAATATCAATTAGCTTCGGCCCTGCTTAAATAATCACGTGACATTACTGTATGAATTATTAAAGCGCGAGTAATTGAAAAATGCAAAAACAAAAGAATAACAAATATCAGAAGTATATATAATACTTCTCTTCGAGAGAAGTGTACCACAAAGCGGGGTAAGTGTAACATCACTCTTCCCAACATCGGATCATTTAGATCAAGGTTACAAAACCAAATCACATACACGATAAATAGTTCCCTCATCATTACTCTATTAGCGTTTAAATATTTGGCAAGACACGCTTGTGCATTTTTGTCCCACGTCAAGACGAAGTTTGTGGGATGATTGCTGGGGATTTAGTGCCAAACATCTATAGAATTCACCTTACGGTGCGATGCCCATTTGTAATTTGATGAGCAGGAAAGCAAACTAAAAGGGTGAGCTTGGGAAGAATGACGTTACATAACTAAAGCATTAAGAGGATACAGAGTGTCATCCTTCTTCTATTATCCCCTTCTGCAAATATTAATGCGCGTAAAAAGCACGTGAAATTACGAATTGTTTTTTGGGCGCGAAGTTTTTTAAAAAACTTGTAAGCATGGCGCCCATGCATTGTATTATCCATTCGCAACGGGCTTTTTTTACTTCAATATTTTCTAGAGTTAAGTATTAAGTTTTTCAAGCACGTTGGACATTATTACACGAGTTGACATTTACTGGGGCGTTGTTAATAAATAATTTCAGCATCAACAATGATAAATTATTCAAAACATCTTTCCCTGGGTCATATAATAAACTCCAAAAAAAAAAAAAAAATGAAAGAAAGAAAGACAAAGCATCCGCTATATAGAGTCGCTAATGATGAAGAGCATTTTCATTAGGTTAAGTCGCCTGATTAACATACCGATCACGTAGACGTTAGACCACGCCCCCCACCGATGACTTCAACTAAAAAAAGCTAGCGGGAACATTATCACCACAAATATTACTAATAGATTACACGAAAAATAATCAAGAGACCGTAGGAGTTAGAAGGTTATGGCTTGGCTTGAGTATATTTTTCAACAACAAAGCGAGATACGGAATGATTTATCATTGGAGTAGATAGGGAGGCGCCATTACATAAATAACAAACGTAGATACAATTCTATAAGGGCGGGAACCAAGCCCGTAGAAATTAGATTCATAGAATAAAGGTACCCCAATATAAATCCACAGGTCGCTAACTTGTTTTAAAGTTATCCTCACAAATAGCCTCTCATGCAGGAATTGATATTAGGCTTAAAGTTAGGCCTAATTTTATAGTTTCATTCTATGAAGAATTTCTAAACACGTAATTAGAAGGTAACTTAATTATTTCCTAAACCTTATCTTCCTCCGTGAGTGAGTTGGAGTGAACTGTAGGTATAATATGTTAGGCCTAATTTTATACTTATTCAAATACGTAATCAGTACGTCATTACCTCAGATTCCTCTATAGAACAGGAGCTTAACGTTAGGCCTAAGTGTACAGTCCTCGGTTTTATATTCCAAGTAATGAAATAATCAAAAAGCTCCTAACATAAAGTTAGGCTTAAATTTAGGCCTAGTTATAGCGCAGTTTCATTATAATTTCAGTAATACAGTCTGTCCCGTGATTAGTAAATAATTCCTAGTAATATATGCAATCAGAAGCTCCTAAGTTTAAGTAAATCAACTGTAATACAGGCACACATTACTTAATAGACAAACTATAAGTCGAAAACTTGTTTCGGCTGCTGGTAATAATTTGGCTGCTGGGTCAGGTATAAAAGGCGTTTCTCCCAAAGGATAAAGTAGTGGTTCCCCCGTTGTAGTAAAACACGATGCTGGTTAATCCCAAGTGACCCCGTATACGGCCCAACGGTTTACCTAACCCTAACCCCGGACTCGCGAATATATACGAAGAGAAATATAGAAAATTTTTACACCAAGACACGTATAAGAGGTGGTGAAATAAATTTGGCTCGCTTGTCAAAAGCATTTCTCTAACCCTTGTATCGCTAATGATTGGGACACGCCCTGTTGGGATCGTGACTCGCTTCAATTAAAAATGGCCGATTATTGGTTCTAAGACGTGACCCCCCCTCCCCCTCCACCGGAAGGATAACGCGTCTACCACGTGAATAAAGGTCAGGCTATCACAAATAACTAACCGAGGCTTAGCCGATAACCCTTCTCCGTATTAACCCCAAGCTCAAGAATATACGTTACATTCGATTTGACTTTATAATTTTATCACAAGTAACGTAATAACAGTAAGTATGAGATTCTTCACATTACACGATTCCAGGGGTTGTTTGGGAGCTAACACTAGTTCTGACCCTGAAACGTCACACCCTTCTATCTCTTACTGGAATTTCATCCCCCTAACGGTTGGAAACAGTATTCTACGCGCGAAAATGCCAACCATAGGGGGGGCTGCGTGACGTCACACTCTCTCCCCCCCCCTAGCCAGTTGTTAGCTCCCTATACGTAGGTAGACACAGTTTTGATTGGCAACACGTCTCCATTGCCGTATTTCGCTAAGTGATATCTCATACTTATAGTTGTAACGTAGCTCATGATTTCATGTCTAACGAAATAGAGCTAAAGATCTATATTATAAAGTTTCATAGATAGATAGCTATGTATATATTGGCTTTAATTCGATAGACAGATATAAAGTTTACCCGCGGTAGTCGTGAAAAATAAGCTAAAACAAATATTAAAGTTTCGTGTTATAGAAAACGAGTGAGGGGAGCTTAATTTACCCCTTTTTAAAAAGGTCCCCCTCATAACGTGCGGATGGATATTTTGAAACCTCGCGGGGATTTTTACTTATCCTAACTCATTATGAGAAGCTTTTGTCAAAATATATTGAATATATTTAGTTCATCAATTCATATTCACGAAATATTCTAAAGAATTTTGTCAAAAATTTATGCAATAACAAACTTTCCCACACTCCCTAGCTTAAGTTGAAATTTTAACCGATTGCAACTTTTCGATACCCAAGTATATAGGCGCGGCAAAACTTCAAAAAGCAGCATATACTGACTGACCTTAGACCTTATCTTATTCCGAGGGGTTTTACACTGCACCTCAAGAGACAAATATTCTTTAGGTTGTAAAAATTATGTTCAAAATTTATGAATATTGTTTAGAGTAGATAATATATAGTTTTCAGACAAGGAGGATTGATGCCATTTACACCAGGATGCCAGGCTACTTGGTACTGCACTTTATCCGCAACGTAGCCTATAGCCTCCTGGTGTAAATTGTATAAACCCTCCTAGTCTGAAAACTTAAGGCGGTTATATTCCAAGTATACAAAATTTTTTAACTCGTTCAAATAAATCGCAGTTAGATTGATTATACGATTGCTCCCCTAATTTAACAAAATTTGGCTTTCAAGTCAATAAAACCATCCAGAAGCAAAGTTATCCGCCCCTCGCTACCTTACTCTTCCGTTATCTCGAATCTTTGAAAAGAATAATAGAGTCGTTTTGATTTTTAAAATGGATGAGAAAAGTACCTTTTCAGAGATAATCGGTGTGCAGCGTGTGAAAGTATTTGGGCTGGAAAAACGGGGCGTGGCACACGATTGTAATTAAAACTTTTCAATCCCCTAAAGCTATAGAAAAACGACCAAGGGATGAGAACCGGTGGTCCCTTAGAAAGACCCCTAAATTCCCCAAAGCAGACGACGTACCAAATAACGAGCGGGGGCGGTAGGGTGGGGACCCAACCGGCAAAAAGCTAAAGAAGGATCATTACGCGTCGAAAAGCCACAGAGCTTGGGGACGCAAATAGCCCACCCAGAATTTGCAAAAACTCTAAATACTAACTATCACCAAAGTAGTTTTCCCCTCGGTGTAAACTACGGGTGAAATGGTTTACTTTGCCTTCAAAACTGCGTGTACATTCTTTTGAAAGAATAAAACTATACAGTGAAACGCTGATTTCCTATGGAGATTAGGAGGCATTCTAAGCGTGCAACGAGGCGACAACGTAGAAATATTAAAGGTTTAGGGGGTTTTGGGGTTTAGGTTTTCAGGTGAGGTGGGAAAAGCGCTCACCGTACATACCCGGAAGGTATTAAAGTTGGTCCCAAGCCACGCTGGGGTTTAATGAGACCCCACTATACTGTATACCAGTACCACCGTTCGTTTTTAAACTTTGCACTTCACGGCATAGAAAAATAAAAGAGAGACCAACAAGGCATCTTTTAAAACCCTAAGCTTAATTTCCTCTTTGGACCATAGCGTATTTTTCAACGATTCCCATTGGTCAACTAATAAAATAAGCGTCGTTTCTGTTTAAGGAAAAAAGCTAGGTAAAGCCAAAGTTAAAAAAAAAAAATCATCTCCACTAATCACGTGACATTACAGCGCGTGAAATTTCAAAATTCATAAACAAAGGCCTAACGAATATTATTTTATTCACAAGGCACGAATTGTATTTTTGCTAAAGCTCATCAATTAACAAGTTGGGAAAACCAAAATATTACCTCTCCGAGTCAAGACGACTACTTACAAACTTATTTACCCAGATATGGAAATGTTTCTTAAGTTAAAATGTATGAAATATTAAAGCAGTATACAAAGCATAGCAAATATACTATAAATCAGACGACATTTTACATCCAATAATGATATACTTGTACACATTAAAATCATCCGATGGGGGAAAAACGGGAAATGAAGAGATAAAACTTTGGAGGGATACTACCTTTACGTGTTTGTAAAGGCCCAATTTTCTACTCCTCAACTGTATGCCCTCTATGTTCAAAGCCATATTCACAACAGGGTTGCCATATAAACACTATCCTCTCGTTTCACCTCAACGATTTTCTTAGTTTGTCAACATGACTGTTAACGTTACATAACACCAAAGCTTATTTGTGGCTACACACACTAAAAGTAAATGCGTACCATAAAAAGCATGAAAACACGAAGCTATTATCCGATTACGATCAGACCTTTCACTGGTCTGGGCTGCGTTCACCAAAAATTGGAAATGTTTACCGGTGAGCTCTGTCGTCATAGCTTCTCTCCGGTCATCGGCGTTTTATAAATGACGCTAGCGCAATAAAGCGTGCAAGGTACCAAGGCTTAACAAAAATTGTATGATAACATATTTATAGAGATAGATAACAACTTTTATAATTAAAATTAGAAACTAGCATATCTCTCAAAATTCTCGCGTGATCAACTGGTTTCACGCCAATGAAATAGCTATAGTCCCAAAGAGCTATTTGTATTAATTCATCCATGGTTTTTTCGCCAAGCTGAGAAATACACGTTTTACGTCACGTTATCCAAAAAGCCGACTATTTTCTTTGAGGACCGCGCTAGCTCAGCGCTAAGCACCGTGACGTCAAAATTCAAAAACAATATCCCGTTAAGTAGGACACTGTTAACAGCGCTGGGCTCTGCTGAACGCGGCCCAGATTTCCACCATGATTATAATATCTAAGCCTAAAGTGTACTTAACTTTCGGCTCACACTGAACCGTTAACGTCTCTGCATTACAGAAACGAAATCCAAACCCAAGCGTTTACTTTTTGGTTCACTAGGCCTATTGACAAATCAAAGTTCATATGACCAACATAGTAGCATTGTACTTGAATTCACTTTAGAAAGGATTATGCTATAAACAGATGTAGTATAGCTTAGGTAATATATAAACATCCATTTTAAATAATAATATTAAAAAACTATTTTGGAATATCAAAATGAAATAGAGCTTTAAAGCTACAAAAGTACTAAATGCATCATAATTACGAAAAGTATTTCCACATATTCACTTTATATTAAGGATAAAGGGAATATTATGGTTCTGTAGGATTCCTTTACACATCAAAACAAAACGAACTTCTAACGCAGCGCACTACTGTAACAACGGACGGACACACACAGACAAAAGCATAGACTGCTTTTTAACTCTTTCCGTATTAATTTTGAATTGAGAAACAAGATTATCTTAAATATTAAAATGAATTTAATTAATATTTAATATTTTCTTCGCTAGTTATTCGCCTTATTGAACGTTACATCGTTTTAAAAAAGAACAATTAAACATTCTTGAGAGACTTGACTAATATTGGCGTTTGAAATGAAGCATACGCCGGTTGCTTCGCCTTATTCAAATAGGTAGTATATAAGGGTGTCGAACTACAGTTAAAAGCAAGAACAACCGCAATTGCGAAAACCTATCGTGGACAACCCACCCTAGGGAGGCTAGACGTTTCTCGTAACCCTAGCTGATCGCCGCGAATGTCTTAAACCAAACGATGACGATGGAGTAGAAGCCAGGTGTGCAGACTGGTGTCCATGTGGGATGGACAAAAACAAAGAGCAGAAGATGGTGGTGTAGAAGCCAGGTGTACAGACTGGTGTCCATGTGGTATGGACAAAAACAAAGACCAGAAGATGGTGGTGTTAGAAGCCAGTGTGTACAGACTGGTGTCCATGTGGGATGGACAATGACCAGAAGATGGTGGTGTTAGAAGCCAGTAAGTACAGACAGGTGTCCATGTGCGATGGACAAAAACGAAGACCAGAAGATGGTGGTGTTAGAAGCCAGTGTGTACAGACTGGTGTCCATGTGGGATGGACAATGACCAGAAGATGGTGGTGTTAGAAGCCAGTGTGTA
Organism: Phalangium opilio; assembly: GCF_054372755.1. Taxonomy (NCBI): domain Eukaryota; kingdom Metazoa; phylum Arthropoda; class Arachnida; order Opiliones; family Phalangiidae; genus Phalangium; species Phalangium opilio. The sequence continues at coordinate 2,810,802 of NW_028324170.1, forward strand.
CAGACTGGTGTCCATGTGGGATGGACGAAGGCCATAAGATGGTGGTGATTAGAAGCCTGTAAGTACAGACTGGTGTCCGTGTGGGATGGACAAAGACCAGAAGATGGTGGTGTGAGAACTCGCCATAGAGTAGCCATTTCCGTGACTGTGAAAGCAGTTCGGAAATGGCGAACACGTTTGCTCCGATTTGGAAACTGCGAACGCGGTCACGTGGGTGTAACAACAGACACACACACAGACACACAGACACACACACAGACACACACACAGACAGACACACACGATCGTTACAGAACCTCTCCGTGACATACGTCACTCGGAGAGGTAAAAAAAAAAAGATTCAAACAAGGCTTAAATAATTCTCTTCAATTTATACGCTAGTGCCTGTTTATTAGCCATCCGTAACAGCGGCTTTCTCCTATAGTAATATATAAGATGAACTTTGACCTATAACCTACAACACGGGCATAAAGACCCTTGTTGTTTTTTTTTGCCGGGGTTCCCGCCTTTAATTACAACAAGAGCTATTGATTAAGGGGGTACCGTCCTATAACTCGTTTAATTCCCAAGACGGGTTAGGATGTTCTCTGGGGTTCTGTGGCCACGGAACAGTTGGGGCCATAAAATAGAAGAAGCCAGCAGCAAGATTCCCCTCTCCAGAAGTAATCAACCGAAAGGACAATTACTCGCGCGTACTGCGAGAGCACACATCCACGTCTTAATGTTAAAGATAGTGTCCATTTTACGAGGCCTATTTAAGAAAACACGAGAGAGGTGGTCGAAATAATGACCGCTGGTCATCTAGTAACGAGAAAAATGGCCCCGAGTCCGGCCCGAAGTCTCGGCTTTAACGATAGCCCGGGGTCTCGTTTGGGTTTTGGCCAGCTAGATATAACTACAGTCTCCCGACTGACCAATGGCTATTTTCGGTAGCCGCTTCTCTAATGGCTACTATAATACGTGGGAAATCTTCCTTCTTAAGCCTTGGTCTAAATATATAACTAATAATGGTAAAACCGTAAATACAAGAGACGTGATACTTAGAGAGGTCATTTACAAGGATATGGTTTTTGCTACGTTATCACGAACATAAATGTCATTTTCGAAATAGCATGATTTTTATGGATTTATACGAGTACATGGTTTTCTACGAACCATGTGCGGAGTAACCCATTTGGCATTCGGCGAGTCCCAAGTACCGAATACGGGTATTTACTCGTTGATGCAAGCACGTGTATTTCATCAGTCCCTTGATGTTTATTAATCAGAAGGAGACAATTGAACTATGCACTGATTTATGGCTAACTGATTTCAGTGACGTCATAGAGAGTTGGGCCATCATTTATATCTGTCCAATTCAAAAGCAGCGCCACCACCCTTTTTAGTCTCCAAAAGAAACCGCATCGCAATACAGGAAGGAATCTTTCCATCTTTAAACGAGCGCCTCATTTACCTCACACGACACCTTTAAAACCCTTTTGAATAGAGTTTGAAAAATAGGGGTCCCATTGTATGGCCCTTAACCGCGGGAAGTCCTTTAAACCTTTCACAAAAATATTCCTAACAAGCGTGGTAACTAAATAGTAAACCTTTTTTTCTTGAGAAAACCGGCGCCGACTAGTGATTTTCTTGTCCCACCCCCCTTTCTTTTTTTGAAAAATGTACAGTGCACTTTGGAAAGGGGACCCCTAAAAGCATTATTATAAAAAGTATATTAAACAAAAGGAATTTTTTCTGCTATATTTTCGAAGGTTGCAGGATGTTTCTGATAAGTTTGCCATAAATTAAGGAGGATGTTCTTCGGGCAATTTTAGAGTCTAAGATGTTCTATCTCCATTCCTCACTCAAATCAATTATAACTCGAAAACAGTTTCCAGGACGGAAAAATGGAGATAGAAGTTACATTTTCGACTCAAATCGCCCAAAGAACATCTCAGCCAGTTTTCCTTATCCCCTACAGGATTTATAAAACCCATACTTTAACTTTACGTTAATCTATTTTTGTTATTATAATAAAAAGGTAGCAGATGAAACCGCTTGGGTCTCATCAATTTTAGTAGAGTATATACAGTAAGATGGCCAGCACCACGTGAGGACCCGAGGTCAAATAGTTTGGGGGGGGGGGAGGACGCCATTAGGCGACAAAAATTGGCCTAGTTTGACATTACAATTTGATTGATAGAGGGTTTTTGTAACTTCGGGGGTGTGTTCAAACGTTTTTGCGAACAAAATTAACATTGAATCAATCACTTAAACGAGTTTTGCGAATCGAATCACGTTGATGGATGTAAAAAGGGACCCGAGAGGGTTTAATTGTAAACGATTTCAAATATAATACCAGGAACTAGATAGTGTTAAATCTATTGGGTATCACTGTGTGTGTGGCAAATCACATCACTTTAGGGAATTATTAAGGTTAAAGGTCAATTCAATACGCAAAATATCAATTCGCTAGGTTTGTAAATTCTATACTTAACACCAGAATATATTAAATGTTTCACGTTCAAGTTTAACAGAAGTAACGCACCTCCATACGCGTACGTGTACGTATCAATGCATTTTGAATTTGTTCTATAGTCTGCTACGACGAACCTTCTCGTGACGTCGCACCCTTCTATCTCTAACTTCAGTTTTGGAGACCATATTGGGAGTCGTCAGCTCAGGCCATACAATTTAGACTATACCAATATTGACGTCACGTCCCCGCAACTCCTCCCCTTTCAGTAGCTCTCTATAAATGGTGACAATACACGTAGACGTTCGCGGAATAGGTTTTACGTGTACATAACATATCCTCTAACATTACACACCGCCGAGAAAACTAGTGAAGGTCAAAGCTGACAGACATTTTGTTAAGATAAGGTGAAAAGTTTTCGGAGATTGCCAAGTTAGATATAGATAATCATAGCTCTGAGTCGGGGACAGTCGTCCTTGCTTTCGGTCAAAAGATTCGAACAAAAGGTTCGGTAGAAAAGCTCCAAACCACCCGCTAGTCCGCTACGTATTTAACAACTAACCCCGCAGTCGCTAAAAATTACGGCGACAATCTGGCGCTATTTCGACTTGACCCTGAACTCCTTTCTTTTCCCCCAGTGTCTGGAGTGACCCCTTAACCCTTTTGAAAGACATTTCGACAAAAAAAGAAAGTAAACTCCGTCAGGATGGCGCCAGAGAAATAATTATATTTCTTTGAACTCTCTATGCAGACTTGAAAGAAAAAAAAAATCCTTAGATATTTAAATAATAAACATTATTTCCAAAATTTGAAACATCTCAAACTTTTTAGGTCTAAACTTATTTCCCGTGGAAGAAGATCAATTCTTGGAAGAAGAAAAAGAAATTTCTTTATCATTTTATTTTTTTTTTCTTTTATGGAGGCCCAAAAAACGAAAACGAGGTCCCAAGTTGATATAACGTCACTAATGGTTCAGAGTCGCTATTGGTTCCATTTCTCCTTACGCCTGATTGGTTATCCGCCAGGGAAGAAGGCGGATCCAGGGATTTTTTCATCCGCCCACACACACACACACTTTGAATTTTATTTCGATTTCTATGTACCCCTTCATCCATCCTTTCCCCCGTTTTCATCCCCCCTTTTATCTCTTCTCCATCTCTTTGCTCTTGAGCTTCTCACATCCCATCGCATCCTTTTCCTCTTCCTCTCTTTTGTTTCTCGATTTTTATCACCGATAGCGCGAGGAGCCAGAATGTAGTCTCTCTCTCTTTCTCTCTCTCTCATCCGAGGCCCGATCAAAAATTCTCCATCTCCAAAATTCACCGAATTTCGAAAACATTTTTCGAAAAATTTAATTATATCCGGATGGATTTTAATTTAAATGTAAAATATTAACTTTTATAATAATAAAATGAATGTCTCTTTCAATTATTTTACCAGTTACGAATTTTCAATCTAATGCTTTTTCACGTGAATAGAAATCGAGGGGTAATTCACTATACATTAAAAACGTTCGGCTGAATCATACCACAAGCTTCGATACTTTTTTCTTTATGCATTATTTCTTAGTTAAATTTATTAATTCTCATTAAAAAGTGGTACTATCATAATTAAAAGTAAATTACCTCTCGAAGAAAAGATACTATAGGAGAAGCTAGCCAATACCGTAGTCGAAAGGAGTAGAATTTTACGCAGAAAAGAAAAAACAGCACGTTTTACGCAATTCAAGCTTAGATTCAATAACATATCAGAAAACAAGGAGTATTTAAAACTACTTCTTTCAACTTTTCAAGAACGGGTAATGGGTTTTCACTACGCAATCCAGGAGTTTTTCCTTTGTCCATTTAAGCCAAAAATAACATTATAATATTATAAATTATAATTACATATACAAATAGATAGTGTGTACAGAAGATGCTAGAGAAATTTCCTCCCTCTGGGTTTACAGGAATTTGTGAGATCATCTAAGGTTTGGAACTGAATGAACTGAGTCGAACAGAACTACAAGCTTTTCAGTCAGTTGTAGACAGCGTTTGAATTGTACTCACAAAAGACTGACAACACTTAATCGCACACTATCTATATATAGGCGCGAGGCGACTTCTTAAGGTCTCTAATTAGAAGTTGTTGGAATCAGGGGTATGATAGATTCGGGATTCTTTGATATTGTACCTATTAAACCTGTTGCCTCGATTAGAAAGGAAAAAGAAGAATAGGGATTTAAGAGGGAGGGTCCCCCGTAAAATCCCACGGATCACCCGAGGTGGGGGGAGGGGGGTGAACAATCCCTCGAGTCTCAACGGCCACTGGTCGACAAAAAGCCCCGAGTATAGTAGAACTAGGAGTGGAAACGCGGGAAGGAAAATGGCGCGGCCCCAAGCTCCAGAACGCGCCGTTTCGGACCCTCCCATGGGGCATGATCGAAGCCGAGGGTGTGGTGGAAATCATAAAACTCCATGGCGCAACTGCAACTCCCAAAGTTGCCTCTCTACGCCGTCTGGGGGCGCTTATCATCGCCAGAAGCGAGCGAGATATCGCTTCCGAAATACGTAGCTCTGGCCCGCAGTGCTTTTTGCTTTTCTCTCTCTCGCTCTCTTTATAGCATCTCTCTAGGTCCCAGAGCGACCAAGTCCCGGGAGCTAGAAAGAATTCTCCGAACCCCAGTCTCTCTCATCAACGATGGCCCTAAAGGCTCACTTGTAACTCAACTCGCTCCCCAAAATATTCCACATCGATTTATACCAGCAAAAATTATCCCAGCCGAAGAAATTGTTTTCTTCTTTCAATTAATATTTAATTAGATTGCCCTGATTAATTTAATTAAATTAAAATTTAAAAAAACAAACAAAAAACCACCCAAATTATCCGGAAATTGTCTATACGTAAAAAAAAACTCGAGACAAAAAAGAGTAAGTTTTGGAAGAAAAAAGAAGGTTGATCTAACTCACCCGAAGGTGACGCAAAAATTATCGGAATTGAAGAGAAATGGTTTCCGGTATCAGTCGCTAGAGGGCGGACTGGCCTCGGAGCTTGTCACCCGCCGAAAGCGAAACGGAAAGGACACTTCTAGAGAAGAGAGGAGGACAACGTACCAGAAGGAAGCTGAGGAAAAGTGAAGATAGCTTTCCGGATGAAGGTATAGCGCGAGTGGAAAGCTAAAGCCAAGTTCGACGCGCAACGACAAGGATCTGTCTCTGTAACCCTACAGAGGCGCGTGTACGGAAGAGGCTGATCCTCTCTCTTCCTCCACCAACACATCGGGAGGGGGGTTGAACGGCTAAAACCCCCTCCACTGAAAAAGAAGGGGCAGGCGGGAGGTTAGGCTTAGGAAGGAGAGAATATCCCGAAGAGTCCCTCTCTCTTGTTTATAGAGGCGACAGTTCCCCTAGCGAAGGCCAATTGGGACCGACGGCTCGGAACCGATGCTCCGACATCTCGCCTCGAAGCGAGAAGATCCCTGAAAACGTTACTACGGACGCTGCTTTTAAAACGCGCTTCGGGCCTTCGACGAAAGAGGACAAGTTCGATTCTCGAGAGCCGCCAGCCAAACACGAAACGACAACACGTTCCGGCAGTCATCGTTGCCCGGAAAACAACGAGTCCTCCCAACGCGCGGCACACTCCGGAGACATTCCAAAAGCCCGCTCGGGTCCGCCAGGCCGCCGGTTAAACGCGTCCAATTCCCCAACGGCCGAGGGACAGGGACCAGGGGTAACTCGCGCTTCCACCCAACCCCACGGCAACCAGGAAGAAAAGACTCGCTCCACCCCTACTCCGATCCCCTAACCCTAAACGGGTTTGACCATCGCAAAAATTTCCAAGACCAGTTGACGAAGGTCCCTTAGAAACCAACCAAATCAAAAAAGAAAAAAAGGGCAAAATTACCCTGAAGGAATTCAATTCCCGACTTAACGGCGGGGTCCCGAGGCGAATAAAAAATAACGGGAAAACAAAAACGGGACGTTTTCATCGAGATGACGTGCTAAATTTAAACTAAACATCAGTGGACATTATTTTAAATATTTAAGTATTAAATATGATATTAAATTTAAATACGATACAACCGAAGCGCACGTGATATCAGTTTCAGGTATAGCGTACTCGGACAAGGCGTTTATACTTGGCGCTATACTTTTTAATTTGAACTGGTCGCGTTGGACACAAACGCGATATTATTCGGGTAAAGGAGGCAATTTCAAGGTAGAAATCTCGCGACCGCTGCCGTGGAAGTCGGCTGGAGGAATTCACCGCTCCCGGCGGGATCGGCGACCGCTTTCGGAATCGCGGCGGCGGCTAGTTGTTTTTTCCAAAGAACGTCTCGAGGCGGACCGACAATGTTCGGACTTCACGCGGCTCACCACCATCACCATCACGGACAGGATGGAGTCGGTGTGGGATCACTAGGGGGCCCCTTACAACCCAGGGGACCCATGGCCACCCTGAAAGAGGAACCCTTGGGTGCCGCCGCTCAACTAGGAGCCGTCCGAAGCGGTTGGATGCAACCGGCTATGCTTGACCAGACCGCAGCCAGGTAAATAAAATAATACTCTTTCATTTCTTCATCTCTCTTCTTGAGTTTATCGCCTTTATATTAGTTTGAGGTGTTAGTGACGGCTGTTTTTCATTATATAGTTGAAGGTTTTAGAGACGTGTTTTCACTCTCATCAACAGATTAAATCACCTTACAGCGTAACAGCTATATTTAAAGAGACGTTTTAGTCATCTTACAGCGTTAAAGCCGCGTTTTCACTGCGCGTGATGTTGTAAATGATTTAAAGGCGTGTTTTCATAGAAATTATCTGTTCGAAAGACAAATTATCACAGCCTGTACCGTGTTTTCAAGGGCTTTGAGCGTGAAATTCAAACTCTATGAAATACATTGTAACTTTAAGATCAACAAGGTTAAGCTTCAAGCTTATAAACATGTCTTTAAAAATTAGGCGCGTTGAATGTCACTGTAATCCCATTAACAGCTTTAAGAGAAACCTATCTTTAAAACGTAATCCGATTACGCTGGAACGTTACTCGCTAATTCAAAGTGTAATCTCCAATTAGTTTTCCCTTCGTAGGTTTATTGTGCATAAATTAATCCAGTACCGCCTTCTGTAAACATATTGTTCTTATAGAGAGTTTAAGATCATCAATGTGTAGAAGGGACCCTTTATTTAAGCCTAAATTGAAAATTAAAATTAAAAAGCACGTGACATTTTCAATGGCGCCAAAATTTAAAGCTCTTATAGAGCGCGGTGGGCGGTAGACACATGAAGAACACGTTTTCCGTAAATGTTTTAAACTTAAATCAAATTGGAAACGTGAATAGTAGCATGCAATTTAATTATTTAGTTGATAAACTTTAACTTGTAGGCGTTAAGTCTATATAGGCACGTGTGACACTTCTTGGCGCCAAAATATACGCTACACTTTTAAAGTTTTTCGAAAATCGTGCTAAGCCTAATTTGAAAATTTAAATGCATGTGAGATAAATTTTATTCCTGCCAAAAATAGAAAGATATTTAATGTTTAAAGCGCGAAAGACGTTTTTTTCTATGACTTTCTTAAACTCTCCCTTGAATTAAAATTATACACACTAAGAATCTCCCCGCTCTTAACACCGTATTAATTATCTAATAACTTACTAAATCAATAGCAGTGAAAATTGGTGGTAAATCGATAATTGATGTCGATTTTCCGCTATCCATTATTGATAAGGTCTGATAGGAGATTTAATCTGTTGTAGGAATACATGACCTCAAGATGGCCAATAACAATTGAGGAGAGGATAAAAAGAATAATTTGTTCTCTAGCCCTTACAATACGATATCCTTCCGAGGCGGCCTGATTTAAAATTCTTTTCATGTGAAAACGAAGAGTTTCCCCGTTTCTTAGAAAAATACTACTACGGTATAGAGGGAAAACTACTAAGAAAGCCTCCAGTCATGATCTTTGCTCACTATAGAGGGATAAACGCGCTCTTCCCTTCAAGATATCAATTGTTAGCGCGTGGATTTTTAAAAATCCAAGAAATAAATTAAGTAGCGTGACATTGAGAATAATTAGGCTTAAGGATTTTTTTGAAATTTATATTAATTAATAGCAATGTGATTGATACTAGTCTATATCTAACTTGTGGCCTTTTCTTTGGATTTTTTCTCTCATTTTTGCCAATTGCAATTGTGGGATGGACAATTGGGCGGCAATTGCCAGCGTGGGTCTGGGTCGAGCGCATTTCGAGAAGCAACCTCCGTCGAATCTGCGCAAAAGCAATTTCTTCCATTTCGTCATCGCACTTTACGACAAAGCGGGTCAACCCGTCGAAGTCGAGCGAACTGCCTTCGTAGGATTCGTCGAAAAGGACCAGGTCAGTCGACATCAGGTCAGGTGACAAAGTCGCCTCGTCAACACGAGACGCAAATTCATCATCATTTCCTATCACTTAACCTCTTTTTACACTTTCCCCTATATATTCTTTAAATTTAAAGCCGGCGCGGGGAGTACCAAGCCGAACAATTAATTACTTGCCAAATATAACCAATGCTCGCCATATCAGTTTAAGTGTCGTTGAATATCAAGTAATTCCCACCCATACAGAGATATTCGCGCGTTCCATGGCAAAAGGCGAATATTTTGAACGTGGAAAATACCAAATAGAGATATTAAGCATCTTGTACGTACACGTAACTTCGGTACAAGTAGAAAGGTGCTTAATCTCTCTACACTCCCCCCTCCGGCTTAAAATCTAAATTTTCTTTCCAAATTTGTTCCTAAATTCATTTAAATTATAAAATTTTCGAAACTAAAATACTTAAAGATGTTAAAAATACTAAGTTTTAGGTATTTCAATCCCTCCCTATTTTAAAAACATTCTCGGAAGAAAGTTAACCGTGACTAAAACTAGAGTAATTGAGCTCCAGTGAAGAAAAAAAAGTACTCTTAGGAGCTCTACCTAGCTCTCCTAGGTAAGATGCGAAGGTAGAGAAGGAGGAGAGTAACTTACTTTAATCTGGGGGCCGTTAAGGAAAAGCGAACTAGAAAGCCAAGGCTTAACGACAAGAAACGAATAGCTCTCCGAGCAATTAAATTCATTAAAAGCTACCATGCAAAACATAAGAGATAGCGAGGGCCCGCACGAAGGGGAAGATGGGATGGGATGGCGGATGCATAGGAGAGAGAGGTTGGAGGAAACGTAACGTATCTTCGTTTAAAAGTCCTTACTTTTAAGGCCCACCACTTTTCCACAATCCAAAAAAGACCATCCTAATCTCAGAGTGCAATGTTGAATACAAAGTATTACTTAATTTTTGGGGTTTAATTAAAAGCCTAAGTTAAATTTATAAATTAATGGACGAAATTAAAATTATCTAAATGAATTATGAGTTGGGGCTGGCTTGCTTTAAAGGGGTTCATGTTTAGATAATCTATGTTAGAAATTACTGTGCTAAGCCTAAATTCAAACATTAGATTATAAAGATACACAGTTTCGGAGCTAAGCCTAAAATTTAAAATTAGGCCTAAAATCATGTTGTTATCTCGTGCAGTATCCACCAAGGCATGGCCAACTTAGATTACCGGTAATCTAAGTTGGCCATGGCCAAGGTCACGCGTTAGAGAAAACATCAATTCACGAGGGAAGCCTAAATTGAAAAATTAATTAGGCTTAAGATCCTAATAGCGCGAGAAATCTTCCACGCTAAGCCTAAAATATCAAGCCTAGTTAAAAACAATATTTATTTTCGCATTTCAAGTCAAAAAGAGTTAGATTTTTACCTTGTATTTAGTCGTATAATTGCAATCTCGAAGTGGGATACGGTCGTACACACAGACTAATTCAAAAACATACCATCTACAGCTATAGCTGACATGTATGTCTCGGCTGTACCCTCAACAGTTTGGGCGCAAAAGAGAGAGGGTCCCGTTATCTTTGAAAAGGCGGTTATCCGTAAAAGGGTGAGGGGAGGAATGAAGAGGTACCCGGATAAGTTTCCGTCGGCAAAGGGCAGGGGGGGAGGTAGTGTGGCAGTGTCGAGCAAATGAGTCGCAATAAATCGCCCTCCTTGATTTTAATTCCGCTACAATTCCAACCAACCAACCCGGACCCTCTCTCATTGAAACTAGAACAGTCTGAATGATAAAACAGAGAGGCCAAGGCCCGGGGAAAAGGCTAGGAGTAGGAGTGCAGAGTCCAGGCATTTAATTACACGGACCACCTTCTCTCATTAAACTAATTCGATAAGAAAGTTGCACCCCCGGTACGTGTGCGAGCTGCCGCGCAAGGTATATCTTCTCTCATTCAGATAGCTTTCTTCTCCCATTAGATAGGTTAAGCTATTTATTTTTTACCTGGATTTAAAGTAATACAGGGGGTTTCTTTAATTATTACTTAAGCTGTCTAATATATATTTTAAATTAAGTGGGATTCAACTCCAAATAAAGTAAAATATACTTTAGGATAATATTTTTAAGGGTTTTTTTAATTAAAAGAAGAAAAAACCGGTTTTATTGAAAATAAGCCTGGTAAAACTGGAGGAGCAAAAAATAATAACCTTTAGAGAAAGCACTGCATAATATAAAGCGCGGTAAAAACTAGTTTTATTATTACTATTTAAAATAAAATTTAGATAGCTTTTTCCTTCAGGTTAAAAAAGAGTTTTCTGATATTTTAATATCAAAGACCCTTATAATAAAATAAAATCTAATTATAAAAAAAGCCTTATATATAGTTGTTTTTAGAGCGTGAAAATATATGTAAATTTTTAAGGAATTTAGGAATAGAAAAAAATAGAGTAAAAACTAAAAACGCACACCTTTCTGAATCTATGAAAGGACAGATCGCTCGCGTCAAGAGACAAAATTCCAGGAAGAAAAAAAAAGAACCAGTGAGAGGAGAAAGAAAAGAAAGAAAAAAATCAATATACGTCGCTTGCATTAACACAAGAGTGTACACATTTATGCCTAAGCCCTTGGATTCTCTTACTAAAACAATGTTGTTACAGAGAGACAGTGTGTGGGTCCCGACCAATAGGCCTAACTTTGGTATCTCCACTCTCTCTCGCTCTCCGAGATTGCAAGCGCGTGCTGAAGGAACGTCATCCTCTTGGTGCAGCCTTGCCCGCACACATGCACGAATGCCGCCTTCAGACGGGAGTTTCCCCGCTATTCTCAAATCCCTCGGGAACACCCATTTCTCCTTCTCGAAGGAGTACGAAAGCTCTAAGCCTTGGCCTATCCACCCACGCGCTCCTTTTCCCTATACTTTAGCCTATAAGGGCGCGAGCGCGCGAGATACGAGCAATAGCTCTACCGCTGCTGTAGGAGAAGAGAAAAGGGCGGGAAATAACGGCGGGAAAGTTTTCTCCGAACCACCACCACCACCATTCCTACTCCTCCAACCCCCCCCCCCCCGTTTATTGTGTAAAACGCTTCCAGTGATTCACCCAAGCGTTAATATTTCGTAAACATTACGAAAGTAAGAAAGGGACCCTTTTTTTTACTTTCTCCTAAGCCTAAAAAAGAAAAAGAAAGAAAAAACTAGCGGGGACAGAAAAACACTCACTCGAGTTCTTCTTCCCTTCAAGCTTCAACAATGACTGGAACATATTCGCCCCAATGCATCCCCGCGACTCCCCTCCCCATTTTTTTAAGCCTATTTAGTCCTTCTTTAGTTTTAAAAGCTCAAAAATTTAATATTTTTAAAAATGGGGGAAAGCGGGAAAAACGGGTTTATTTAATGTAAAATTTGATATATTTTATTAAAGTGGCGAGAAAATTGACTAAGAAAAGATATATTATTATATTTTAGAAAATGCGGGGAAAACCAAACGTGTTCGTAAAATTTAAAAATATAGTAATTTTACCTAATGTTGGGTACTTCAGCCTAAATGTTAGCTTCTCCCTGAACACCGAAGATCGGCAGGGTAAACATTTCTACAGGGGCTCGTAGATTTAACGTGGGATGTTTTGCCTCTGAATGCTGTGTTCCCGGGTATACACACAAAGTGATTTTGTGCCAAATAATGATAACAAATACTCCTTAAATATTAAATAAATAACACAAGCATAGCATAAATCCACTATAAAAAGATACATAAGTTTGCAACATTTCTTCCCCTATTTTTACTCCTCTTCATTAAACTCATATTTTCAAGTCAAATATTTGAAAAACGGGACTCTCTTCAAATCAACCAACCCCAAATCGACTCGTTACACGCAACTAGTATTACATTTGGTGTATAGGAATAAAATTTTTCAACAAAGAAATTTAGTTACAATCTTAAAATGGTTATACCTTCTAAAATAAACCTTTGTAAATTGAGTCCCTTCCAAGATTGAAAAAACATTTAATAGAACGCGTCATGAATAGAAAAATATATATATATAAAAAAATAGACTTAGGTTCACCCGGGAGGGGGGGGATAAGGTTGTATGTTGGAGGAAGACCTATAGGAGGACCACGTGGGGGTAAAGTTAGGCAATGTCAATATGGGGTCGGGGTTGGTGGCTGTGCGCTATAGTATAAGGTAGGGGACGGTTTGACTCAATTTAAAAGGGGCATTTTTGTCAAAGGAGTCGGATATTTCTATAAAATATTTTATTTTATTTTTTGAAGGTTGAGGGTCAATAAGGCTCAATTTTTATGAAGGAAGATTTAATTTAGATAATTATTTTAATCATTAAGTTAAATTCTATAAGTCGTTACCGAAAAACCGATTTAAAAATATTTCAATATCTCTGACCAGAGATTAGAGATGTGAAATTACCGTAAATTTTTGATAAAAAGGTAATCTACCAGGTTAATTACCTATCGAATTACCGTAATTTTTTGATATAAGGTAATCTACCAGGTAAATTACCTCTCGATTAAAATTTTGGGAAAAATAAAGTTACGTGATATACTCTATTAAATAAATTTCGTTTATTTTTAATTTACCAGTAAATTACCATTGTTATATTACGGTATGATAAAAAAATCTATAATTTACAGAGGTATTTGCTAAATTACCGTCCCACTCACAGGTCTCTGATCCCTGATATTTGAGGGTTAAAAACCACAAGTTCTAATACAAAGTATCCGACCTCTCTCTAACATATACTAGAAATGATGTCTGCGGACAATAGAAAGTCTACTACTATAGTCCTACTCGCATCCCCCTTTCCGTTTTTAGGGGCAACCCTCTCCCCCCGCTTCCCCCGCTATGTTTACCTAATAACGAAGGGTACCCCTGTAGCTATAATACACGTGTTAGCTACTGCCAGAGTAACTCTCGAACACTATAAAGTCTTCACTAATGGAATTAGAATACACGTTACGCTGTTTGTTCATGCGCGTGGAGGAGGAGTGTATATACGGTAATAGCACCCACGTGCAATTTTGGAAACCATTTTAATACCGTGGAAGGTAGAGATCCGCCATTACTCGATGATATGATTATTACTCAATGTAAATATATTAATCTCAATGAAGAGACCGATAATAATAAATATTTGCACGTGCTATATACCGGAACCAGCCCGAGTTTGCTCCGTTTTTAAAAGCGATTTTAATATAAAATTCGTATTAGAGAGAAGGGAATTTTCCGACTGATTTATCAGCCAAGGCTTACGAAGGGGAAAGAAAATCTTTACTTAATATTCTATTAACGTATATCAATGACCGCTATTTAAATTAACGCGGTAATAGCTTTAATCACGATAACTATAGCTACGAATCATTTTAATGATAATTAAAACTAATTAACCGTCCTTTCTTATTTCCTTTTAAGATTATATTAACATATCTATAATGTTAATTCTTTTTTGATATTTAATGGAAGCTAATCTGTTGATTTGTTTGTTTGTTTATAGGAACCAGAAGGTCAAAAAACAAACAACGGAATACATTATCGATTGCAACTTCTATACGCAAATGGTAAGTACCGTAAGTTGAGTTTTATAACATATTTTAATTATTATAATTAAATCTTAACTGCGTATATCAATTAAGAGATATAATTTCAAAGGGGTGTTTCTGATAAGTTTGGCATAAACTAATAGGACAATTTTTGAGTCGAAAATGTAACTTATATGACATTTTTGCCGTTTTCAAGTTAAGATTGCATGGAGCATTTTATGGATGACCCCTTAAATTTAATTAACAAACTAAAAGACAATAATTTCTAATTTAATTAAGGGGTCATCCGTAAAACAGTTCAAACATAACTCTAAAACAGTGGCCCGTACGACAAAATGACATTGAACATTTTAGACTCGAAAGCACCTAAAGAATTGTACCCTTAGTTGACCCCTACATCAGCAGGGTGCTACTGGTAGGAAACAATGCATTGCAACAGGGGTTATAACGAGCTAAGCCTAACCGGAAGTGACCTTCTGGAAAATGGCCTCCTTATTCCGTCCAATTAGATAGAACCAACCCCAGCCGCATGCCTCAACACATTCCGGAGACGGTTCTACGGGTTGACAATATACGCAAGTCAAGGGCGCAATTGGGGTCCCCCTCTCTCTTTCTCCTCGAAATCAAGGGCACCCAACTCTGCAGTTACAATGGGTGTCATTAACCAGGGGAATCCCTACTAGGGATCAACACATTCCAAACGATTGGAGATTGAAGGGGAAAATAAAAAAGGGACCCCCAACCAACCAACGCGTGCAACACTGGCTGGTGAAATTCTAGGGGTCCAATTTTATGGCGCACGTTAAAATACTATATACGTTGGGTTTTTCCGCTTCGTCAGCTTATAGTCGTCTTTTGACAATCCGTATTACACGGCCGGGTTACCCAAAAGCTCGATAATTTTCCCAGACAAAAGCTTAGATGACTTTATTTCCCGCCAAAAACCGCGTAGGTCTTTATAAGAATTGGCGGGAAATTTTACGACGCGTGTTTAAATTTTGATTCGAAGGATTACATCAAGGTGTGGGAACAAGTTTTATACTAAAGTGTTCATTGATTTTGAATAAGTTATTATTATTTGAAACAATCATGTCCAAATCATCGTTTGTTTAAAACAAAAATAGGGGTCCACCGCAAATCCACAATCAGTCGGATTTTGGTCTACAATCGAGTGAGATTGAGAGAGAGAGTGGTGGCCTCGCGGTTGTTTGGAAATCCTTATACAGGGGGCTAGCCACCATCAAAACTCTCTGTCTGGTTAGCGTCCGTAGGGAAAGGGACTTGTTAACCACTCCCGAAGGAACGCTTTTTATAATGGCCTAGAACCCTCAAGAAAACCCAAGAGATAAAAACAGAAAAAAAAGAACCCGAAGAAAAATTCGAGTTTTTCTCTCTTTTTTTTGTGTTATCTTGCTTAGAACTAAGGTTTTTTGTGTTAGAAATGGCCAGGGGTTAAGGCTAGCTTCCTAGTTGCAGTCATCACGTAGACACGGTGATGCTGTCGACGTGCCCAGGCTGTCCGCCAAAGACTTTTCGGGATTATGGTCCCCTACTCTTCCTTTAAGAAGTGGACAATAAAATCAATAGATTCTCTTTCAACGGCTTCCCAACCCCCAATAATATGGGTCAACCTAGAGATGACCAGTAACCGTTCTCATTTTATCGCGGTACAATTTGAAAGAACGGTTCTTCTTCCACGGATCGAATTTTCCTTACTTTTTTTTATTGGAAATTTGATTATATTGCTTATTTTTTTTAAAAAAACCACTGTGATAATTAAGGTATATTATTATTAATATTTTTCAGGTGTCAGACAAGAACAAGACCTTCACGTCCGTCTCATAGACTCCGTAACGAAACAGGTAAGCTCGCATCTTTTTTAAAAATCGTTTAAGAGTAAAACGTGAAAAACGGGCAGGGAAAAAAAAGATAAAATAAAATTGTTTATATTTTTTTCCCGCCACTCCGCATCTTTCCCCGTTGTGCTTGCTTGCTTGCTTTGAAGTGGATAAAAATATTTTGGCGCGCCATGTCACGCGCTCTTTGATATCTTTGGTTATATTCCCTTTCTCTCGCGCCATTTTTTCCCGCCATAAAAAAGGGCGGGAAAGAGCACGTGCATTTATCGATCCCTCGTGCTACATAGAGGCAAAATACCGTCACTGTTCCCCTTATCACCGAAGCTAGCGAGGAAGTAAAAGGGAGGTATTGGAAGAAAGCCCGAGTTAAAGGGAAGTGGGGGCACAAGGAGATGCTTGGGTGCCTGCCCTAGCTCGACTATAGTTCTTTGCGCTTTGGGAAGGTGAGAGCATACTGTCACTCCCTTTTCTTCGCTCCTATCTGCGTGGTATGAGGAAAAATAAGACCGTTCAAGGGAAAAATACTATAAAAGTGACAGGGACCATCTAATGGGGTTAAAAAGTCAAACTCAGAACGCGCGCGACGGGAAATTACCCGAATAATCGATACAAGTACTCATGGCTTCGGTTAAATTGTAAATACACCAATTTTTCTTATTTCTATATAAATTAAAATTAAAATTAAATGATTGTAAAATTCGAGTCAGGTTTGGAATTGATTCGCCTTTATAAAAAACCAGAAGAAACCTCAAACCCTCTTCCCAGTTTATCTTATCGAATTTTAGGTAAGATCCCCGAAGAGTTTTTTGACACAGTCATTTCAGATAGGGGGTTGGAAAAAGGGGGGATGCGACATAAAGGAAACGACGCGTTTTCCTAGTTTTCTTTACTCGAGTTTCCCTCCGTAAAGACTAGAAAAGGGAACAGAGAGAGAGAGAGAGAGAGATAGAAAAAAAATTTCCTGGAAGGTTGTAAGGCTAAGGGTTCAGGAAAAAAAAGGTGGTTCAAGAAGAGGTATACAGATACTTTGAATCTTTAAGGTTCTGGCAGATAAATCGCCTCATAAAATCAACTGCCCGAGACTTGACGCGGCAATGGAACTACATTTGCGTAAAGGTTCATGCCCCCCAACCCCTCACTAAAAACAGAAAAAAAGTTTAGAGTTATGTATAAGAGAAAAATTCAACTGAATAGATGTAAAAATACTAACAGGTTCTTAAGGTCTAGTTATCAACTTATTTTTAGATTTAGGCTAAAGAAAATAAGCGAGGATCTTTATAGCTTTGTAGATAAAAAAGGATATTCTAGGGTACATGCTATAGCTAGGGGATGATTATAGTATATCAAGGTCATGGTATGGGAAGTAAACACGCCTTTGCGCGGAAACTTACTTTTGGTTGCCTTTACAGTTACAAAAATCCATGGTTCTAAGCCTTGGCTATAGGGTGTTTCTTTACAATTTGAAAGTCTATGAACCTAAGCCTTGGCTATAGGGTTTTATATTAACCGTGTTACTTGTTGCACTATGAATGCCTAACCCTAAAATGATGGACAAAGAATTCGGATTTGATTTGGAGAGCTTTCCATCTGAATTTGATCCCGGTCTAAGTTAATCCCTTGCTCGGGAAATGAACTATACTTGGCTGCAGCACCAGCATCCTTTAGGACGCGTGTTAGGACTCTTATTATTTTGTTCCAAGGGCATCAAGCCCTAGGGTAAAGTGTCCATTAGAAAAATTTCCTCCATCTGGTCGGAGGGGCCCCAAACTTGATTTAATCAAGAACAGAGGGAGAGAGAGAGAAGAATAATTTGCATACTGAATTTAGAGCCAAAAAAGGAAGGCCGGGAAATTGAATAAAATAAAATAATGTGAAATTTTCACACTTAGGAATAAATTATAAATATACAGGGTGTTTCTGATAAGTCTGCATCCATAAATTAAGGGGGATGTTCTTTGGGTGCACTATTTTGAGTCGAAAATGTAACTTCTATCTCCATTTTGCCCTAAGGGACACTGTTTTCAAGTTGAGAATGGGTGGAGTATTTAACGGATGGCCCCTTAAATTTAATTAAAAAACCGAAAGGCAATGATTTCTAATTTAATTAAGGGGTCATCCCTAAAACACTCATATCATAACTCGAAAACAGTGGCCCGGACGGCAAAATGCCATATAACATTTTTGACTCGTCCAAAGATATAATCCCGCTTAATTTAAGGCAAACTTACAAGAAAACCATGTATTTATATGTCACCCTCTCTTTAAAATTAACAAAACAACAATAATAATTCTTGAATCGACACTGCACGATTCCGAATTCGGCAATTATTAGCTCTCGGGCCTCCTCGAATACCGACTGAAAGTGTATCGCCCCCGATTTTAAACTTCTCATCATCATCTTGAGCCTCTTATTTTTTACTCTGATCCTTCCAAAACTGGAAGAGGAGAGAGAGAGAGATGGGTATAAAAAATCTTCCATTAGAGAGTATTTCTCGCCTTTTCCCCCCTGACCGGGAGGGGGTTGGCTTCCCCTTAAACCTCCCTCAGGTGTCATTGGCACTTTTTTTATCTGATAATATGCTCCCAACATTATACCTGCTAAGAGGATTTTTTTTGGTGGAGAAATTGCCCGTTTAAAACTAACGGTAAGGCAAGCACCCATATGGAAGATTGTTCTATATTTAAAATTGATTTTTTATTCTCTTAGCTACTGTTTAGGTTTTTTTAGGGTTAAATAGTCCCGAATTGATTTAAAATACATCGAAAATATTTAGCCAAGGCTTAGAAAAATTGTATCTGCCATTATTTATTAATCACATGATATTATGTTGTAAGCTCTCGAGATTCAGCGCGCTAATTCAAAATTGAAACGAATATACTTAGAAGGATTGATGCCATTTACACCAGGAGGCCAGGCTACTTGGCGGACAAAGTGCAGTACCAAGTAGCCTGGCGCCCTGATGTAAGTATCAATCTTTCTGATAAGTATGTATTCATAATCTTAAAGGATGGGATAAAGTCATCAAAGCGTGCAAAAATTAAAAAAAAAAATGTTTAGGCTTAGTGAATATTTTAATTTATACGGTTTAGTACCCGTTGCATTTTATGATACCACCAAAATCCTACTCTTTGAAGAACCATTTTAAATACCCTATCATACATCCCAGACCACCGCACAAGTACTTGGGGTATCCGTATAGATTCTTTACAAGTTTACACACTCTCAATGCGCGGCATATGGACTACAGAGGCCAGTCCTCAAGTACAAATTTTTAAGTCCTCAATTCATGAAAGCGAGCCTCAATTGTACATCAAACAATCACCGACAGATTTGGTGCCCATAAGGTAAACAAATCACGAACGGCGCGAGCTAGCGCAACCCAGTGCACCCCGGAACACGCACCCCGTCCTTTTTAAAGCTACACCATACGTACACTTGTCAATCGAGTGTAGTATACAGTTACACCAGAATACAATAAGGGCATAAGGGGGGCACACGACGACCGTCGGTGTTGCGGGCAGATGGGCCTCGTATGACGTATAACAAGGGTAACCTATTGTATTCTAGCGTTAAAGTTCCCCCCACGTTACTTTCGCGGGACACCTGTTCCTCAGTTAGGGACCGTCCACGTGGTCGGTCTATAGGCTACTGGGTTTTTGGCGGGAAATTATAAAGGTTTTGTTGTAATGTACAAATGGGCGCGTTTGACGCTTGGACGATTTCACCGTCAATTCTTAATGGATGTTTTTTTATATTGGTCATGGTTTACGTTGCAATTTTTACGTTTGTACTATGTCATTTATAACGTACACTTGGTAGTGTTAGGAACCATTGGAACCTTGCCCCTTGTTAGAGGTTTTTATGAAATTATTCGCTTCTTTGACTGCAGAGTGACATCGGGGTTATTGTAATGTTTTGTTCACGTGACCTGATGGTTTTTGGTGGGGTTTGTTGCGATATTGTACAAGCTTTTATAAATGTTCGACAGACCCTCGACCTAACCTATCCGCTTGAAGATATGATTTGACTTATACTAATTATAATTAAACTTAATTCCAGGCAATCGTTTACGAAGGGCAGGATAAAAATCCGGAAATGTGCAGAGTTTTATTAACGCACGAAGTCATGTGCAGGTAAATTTTGACTTAATAAGTTTCTAATAATTTTTTAGTTTAAACTATAATAATGATAAAAAAAATTAAAATCCTGATAATTAATTTAATTTTTTGTCTTTAAAGCCGATGCTGTGATAAGAAAAGTTGCGGGAACCGAAACGAAACACCATCTGATCCAGTCATAATAGACAGGTAAGACTAAATTTTACGTAAACATATATATCTTAACAAGTCTTCAATGTTACCAAACCCAAAATTGTCGGGTTGCGTGCAGTGCAACGGGAACTTATAAAAGTTGTAAAGCGTAAAGTTTTGTAATTTCTAGAAAATAATTTTGGGGTCCTTTGGTGGGAGTGTACAGTGTAGACGAGATCACGAAAATCTCAATACCGAACTGCATGCTGATTTACAAAACTGGGAGGGTTAAAATTAGAAGAAAAAAGTATGACGTATACCCATTAATTATTTAATGAGTAATTTAAGATTATTAATTACTTTATAAGGGTTAAAGAAATAAGGTTGTTTCGATCTGTTCCACGCTGTTATTTGAAAGCGCAATGGGTAGAAAATAAGTAATAAGAGAGGAAGCGCGTTGTATTCTCTTCCTCATCGGAAACTAAGCCTTGGTCTTGATAGATTTAAAGGGCGAATATGCCGTACGCTCATTGGATTTAAGGGGATTATTGGGCTTTAGGGGAAAAAGATTGCCATCCAGCTAGAGAACGAACGAAGGAAGGAAGGTGGCGCGCACTCATTAAGTCCCAAAGTAGATTGTAGAACGCGGGCTTATCCGTAGAAGAGGAGGCACGTGCAGCCAGTATCTGGATTGCGCCTGTCCAGCACCATCACGTGCATCGACACGTTTTTGCATAACCGATTTCACTTTTATTCCACTTCCCACAATATCTATATTTCCCATCTTCGCGCTTTTCTTCCTTAACTCGGGGGGTTTTTCATAAAAGACTCCCTTCTATTAGAGAAAACGATAGTCGCCAGCCAGCTACGGAATTAAGGCGACACAGTTATGACGTCATCACCAAATAATATTGCCCGTTTATCCAAAAATATTGTCGCTTTTGAAATAAATAAACTAACTCGTTGGACTACCAAGCTTTCTCCTTAACTTACAAGTGCAGAATGCTTACATAAGTTAGTTTCCTAAATTATCTGGTAAGGTTTCTACTGGTGACCCATAAGCCTTCAAAGCCATAGTTGCACATTTTTAGATTGACGGGAGCCTTTTTACAGGTCCCTTCGTATAAACCTTTTCCCGTATATAGCCATGATGCACCGCATGCATATTCAGATTTCCCCTCTTGACAAAGCCGATAGATAGACGTTATCTGAGAAGTCCCCAACATAAATATAATCTCTCGATTCGGGTCCAACAGCAAAAGTCTCATATTCTCTTCTTACGCGCCGAATAACACATCATTAGAAGTATAAACAAGATGGCCCCGGCCATATTAACGTTTTGCCTTGGCTAGCTAAATTTATTGTAAGGTGACCCCGGCATATATACTTTACGGTTATTTTTTTTCTTTTAAATATCAAATATCATTCCAATTATGAATAAAAATAATCTAGCTTGATTTTTTTTCTTTTAAATATCAAATATCATTCCAATTATGAATAAAAATAATCTAGCTTGATTTTGGGTTATAGATTATGAAACAAGTAAATAATCAACTTCTGTCCTATGAACTGGAACAATTTTCTTGATATTTTTGTTGCAAACCTAATATTTGTGGGATAATTGATGCGTTTGGGTACTAAAATTTTTCATTGATTGCACGCTAATAGCAATATGCAACAAGCGCTTAGATCTAGCCCCGAGTCATGTTCTCTTGAAACTTGACGCAATAGAAATGTAGTAATTTGCATAAGCCCTAAAGAACAACGCTAGACGGGACACGGAAACGGATGGTGGAGATAAAGAACAGAGAAAATCGTACTGAATAGAAGGCAGGCCCGATATATATTACCGCTAAAAACAACCTCATTCCTTTTTGTTTATGACGTACTAAGCGTTAATTAATCAGAGAAGCTGGAACCGAAAAAACTTATAAAAATCTCATAATATTTGTGCCAAAAAAGTTAATTTAAAAACAATTTTATATATTTTAATTTGGTATAAAACAATTTTAGAACTAAAAATGGGGTTGAAGGGAGGCCCAGCCTGCCAGCTAGGGTCGGACCAATACTTTTCCGAACCTCTAAAACGCGCGAAAGTAAAAACTTAGTGAGGAAATTTTTCTCAGGCTTACAGGATTGGCAACTTCCTATGTTCGACGGCAGCTTATTCAATATAGAATTTGTTCTAGCTTTGGTTCTCAGCACGACCCTGGTTCCTATACTGGAGTGATTTTGCGGTAATCTATAACCTAGTTTTAAGCGTGCTGACAACACACGAAAGAAATATTTCGAGACAAAAGACGAAAAAATACTGATATTTAGGATTTAAAATCTCGACGTTTTAAAAGAACTTTGACTGGTAGATGGGCCCTGATTAGTAGGAGATTCGAACACCAACTGCCTCTCTAGTAGAGGACTGCAAAGGCTTTGGGAAAACTCCAACTCCATAGAATGCCAAGGGACTCCCTCATTTTTGGTCGGAGTTGGAGTTGGGTAAAATAAACCATTTGGCTTTGGGTGGCTTTGGGAATATTATCTCTGAAATGGAACGGAGTCGGAAGGGAGTGGAAATATTTCGAAAACTTCTACGGGAGTCTGTCGGGACTGGATTATTGTTGGATTCAGATTCCGCACCAAGAACGAAAAAAAAGTTTCACTAGTGCCACCGTGCGGAGAAAACGCGAAGCTTGATCTAGGGGAAAAAAAATGGCAGGCCTGAGACCTGTAGCATCAGCGGCAGTGTATGTGACGTTTAAACTTATAATTCAGTGCCAAATGAAAATTAGTACTCGAAATTTCTTGCAATGAATGAACCACAATTTTCAGAAGAGAATATTTTCAAAAATGGTAAGTGTTGAAAACCTAATCACCCTAATATTAACCAGATTAGTTATGTAAACTCTTAAGCCTTGGTCATAACATGAGTATAACAAGTTGGGAAAACCAAAATATTACCTCTCCGAGTCAAGACGACTACTTACAAACTTATTTACCCAGATATGGAAATGTTTCTTAAGCTAAAATTTATGAAATATTAAAGCAGTATACAAAGCATAGCAAATATACTGTAAATCAGACGACATTTTACATCCAATAATGATATACTTTTACACATTATAATCATCCGATGGGGGAAGAACGGGAAATGAAGAGATAAAACTTTGGAGGGATATTACCTTTACGTGTTTGTAAAGGCCCAATTTTGTACTCCTCAACTGTATGTTCTAAGCCATATTCACAACAGGGTTGCCATATAAACACTATCCTCTCGTTTCACCTCAACGATTTTCTACGTTTGTCAACATGACTGTTAACGTTACATAACACCAAAGCTTATTTGTGGCTACACACACTGAAAGTAAATGTGTACCATAAAAAGCATGAAAACACGAAGCTATTATCCGATTACGATCAGACCTTTCACTGGTCTGGGCTGCGTTCAGCAGAGCTCACCAAAAAGACAGCGGAATATGGAAATTTTACCGGTGAGCTCTGTCGTCATAGCTTTTCTCCGGTCATCGGCGTTTTATAAATGACGCTAGCGCAATAAAGCGTGCAATGTACCAAGGCTTAACAAAAATTGTATGATAACATATTTATAGAGATAGATAACAGCTTTTTTAATTAAAATTAGAAACTAACATATCTCTTAAAATTCTCGCGTGATCAACTGGTTTCACGCCAATTAAATAGCTGTAGTCCCATCAAAGAAGATACGCGCCCCAGGAATGGAAAGTGTAGATTCCTCTAGTGTAAATTTTTGTCTGGCCCCTCCTAGTACGCTCCAAAGGCAGGCTCGGTTGACCGAGGTATTTCCGGCTACATTGAAATAGCATAGACCGGAAGTTCCTTGGTCAACCCAACCCCCAGACATAGCTTACATTCCTGGAGCGTATATTTTCTTTGGTCCCATAGAGCTATTTGTATTAATTCCTCCATGGTTTTTTCGCCAAGCTGAGAAATACGCGTTTTACGTCACGTTATCCAAAGAGCCGACTATTTTCTTTGAAGACCGCGCTAGCTAAGCGCTAAGCACCGTGACGTCAAAATTCAAAAACAAAATCCCGTTATGTAGGACACTGCTAACAGCGCTGGGCTCTGCTGAACGCGGCCCAGATTTCCACCATGATTATAATATCTAAGCCTAAAATGTATTTAACTTTCGGCTCACTCTGAACCGTTAATGTCTCTGCATTACAGAAACGAAATCCAAACCCAAGCGTTTACTTTTTGGTTCACTAGGCCTATTGACAAATAAAAGTTCATTTGACCAACCTAATAGCGTTGTGCTTGTATTCACTTTAGAAAGGATTATGCTATAAACAGATGTAGTATAGCTTAAGTAATATATAAACATCCATTTTAAATAATAATATTAAAAAAAATCTTTGGAATATCAAAATGAAATAGAGCTTTAAAGCTACAAAAGTACTAAATGCATCACAATTACGAAAAATATTTCCACATATTCACTTTATATTAAGGATAAAGGGAATATTATGGTTCTGTAGGATTCCTTTACACATCAAAACAAAACGAACATCTAACGCAGCGCACTACTGTAACAACGGACGGACACACACAGACAAAAACATAGACTGCTTTTTAACTCTTTCCGTATTAATTTTGAATTGAGAAACAAGATTATCTTAAATATTAAAATAAATATAATTAATATTTAATATTTTCTTCGTTAGTTATTCGCCTTATTGAACGTTACATCGTTTTAAAAAAGAACAATTAAACATTCTTGAGAGACTTGACTAATATTGGCGTTTGAAATGAAGCATACGCCGGTTGCTTCGCTTTACTCAAATAGGTAGTATATAA
This sequence comes from Phalangium opilio, assembly GCF_054372755.1. Classification (NCBI taxonomy): domain Eukaryota; kingdom Metazoa; phylum Arthropoda; class Arachnida; order Opiliones; family Phalangiidae; genus Phalangium; species Phalangium opilio. The sequence continues at coordinate 2,836,081 of NW_028324170.1, forward strand.
GGGTGACGAACTACAGTTAAAAGCAAGAACAACCGCAATTGCGAAAACCTATCGTGGACAACCCACCCTAGGGAGGCTAGACGTTTCTCGTAACCCTAGCTGATCGCCGCGGAAGTCTTAAACCAAACGATGACGATGGAGTAGAAGCCAGGTGTGCAGACTGGTGTCCATGTGGGATGGACAAAAACAAAGACCAGAAGATGGTGGTGTAGAAGCCAGGTGTACAGACTGGTATCCATGTGGGATGGACAAAAACAAAGACCAGAAGATGGTGGTGTAGAAGCCAGGTGTACAGACTGGTATCCATGTGGGATGGACAAAAACAAAGACCAGAAGATGGTGGTGTTAGAAGCCAGTGTGTACAGACTGGTGTCTATGTGGGATGGACAATGACCAGAAGATGGTGGTGTTAGAAGCCAGTAAGTACAGACTGGGGTCCATGTGGGATGGACAAAAACAAAGACCAGAAGATGGTGGTGTTAGAAGCCAGTGTGTTCAGACTGGTGTCCATGTGGGGTGGACAATGACCAGAAGATGGTGGTGTTAGAAGTCAGTAAGTACAGACTGGTGTCCGTGTGGGATGGACAAAAACCAGAAGATGGTGGTGTGTGAACTCAAGTAGAGTAGCCATTTCCGTGACTGTGAAAGCAGATCGGAAATGGCGAACACGTTTGCTCCGATTTGGAAACTGCGAACGCGGTCACGTGGGTGTAACAACAGACACACACACAGACACACAGACACACACACAGACAGACACACACGATCGTTACAGAACCTCTCCGTGACATACGTCACTCGGAGAGGTAAAAATTGGTAATACTGTTTTGTTTTGTTTAGTACCTGTTGCTCTCTCTTGTCAAAATTGCTACGAGTATTACACATATTTTCCAAAAGATCCTACTGAAAAAAATCAAAAAGCTCTTCTGTCAAACTTTAAGGGAAATTAATTCACACAGTATGGAATTACAAACGAAAAAAAAAACACTTGTTGCTTTAAAAAAAGTCTAATTTAAAAGTACCGAAGATTGACTTTCAAGTCAACCCTTCTTATCAATTCTTGGGGTGTTACCCTGACGGAATAGTCAACGATAATTTGGTCGAAATGAAGTGTCCAGTCATTGGTGAAAAAGGAAACTTAGAAACAGTCCTCAAGAAAACTCCTTACGTAATCAAGAAGGACGGAACATTTTCTTTGAAACCCTAACAAATGTATTATGGGCAAGTGCAACTTAGTTTGGCCCTTTTCGGACTTCAAAGTTGTCATTTTGGAATTTATTCTAAACTGGAAGATGACTGTTTTGTTATTGATGTGCCTAAAGACCAAAAATTTATTAACAATCTTTTACCAAGATTATAAATTACTTATTTTAAAAGGTTTTTTTGCTTATTTTAATTACTACATTCCAAATTATTTGAAATGGAATGAAAAGGACGGGTTGTAATGGCGCAAATAAGGCTGAAGAGATATTTTTAAGTTCCTTAAAATGTGATAGAATCTTACAAATTTATTAAATAAAATTGTTTTACAAAATTTCAGGAGTCTTGGGTTCATTATTTATTTGCATTTTTTTTCACGGGTTTTAACAAGCTTGGGAACTGCGTAAGAGTTAATTTAAAATGATTTGAGGTCTGAACTTTACTTATTCCAAACAAAGCTGAGAGAGCGGTGAATGAAATCAAATGCCAAGTTTTAGTTTCATGAGTGTCAAAAAATACCCTATCTCGAGACTCTTGGCCCTCTTTACCTTATTTGTCCATGAAAAAGGGGTATGAATTTACTGTTAATATTTTTAATGATCGCATCAAATAGACCAGTACTTTGTAATCCTGTTAATGAAATTATAGAGGTGGCATTCAATATTCCATTAGAAGCATTAACATAACATGTATGATTTTCCAAGGTGTTGACCATAATGCATTTACAGGGTTGCCACGGAATATTCAAAACCAAATTCCCTGACTTTTCCAGGTTTTCCCTGACCTTTTTCTGAGATTTACCCTGACCTTTTAGGCCGAAAGTGTAAATGTTTACAGCACGTTTTAAGTGCTTATAATTAAATAAAGTCTCTACATTTAAGTTTTCCAATGTATTTTTCACACCAAAACGATTAAGAAACATTTTTCACCAAAATGATTAAGAAACATTTTAACTATAAATAACAGTCTGGTAGATTTCTTTAGAGAGCATTAACTTTAGAAAAACAATTCTAGACATTTTTTAGGATTGCTCTAGAGTTTTCTGTGTTAAGAGAGGATGAGAAACTTTCAATACTCTTTCAATAAAGACTTATCCCCAGAAATTTTACCTACTAAAATAAAATTCCCTAACTTTTCCCTGACCTCTTTGGCCCATTTTCAAATTCCCTGACTTTTCCTGGTTTTCCCTGACCCGTGGCAACCCTGATTTATCATTGGGGTTTGGAGTGGTGCATTTGTCGGTCGTAGTTTCCTCGGTAGTTTGTTGAACAGCATCAATCCCCAATCTTTCAGCTAGAATTTCTGCGTCTGCTGGTCCATTTATTCCAGCTGTTTCACTTGCATGCAAAGTTGGAGATTGTGAGAGCTGATTCCTTTTTTTCAGTCTTTCCAATCTCCCATTAGCCTTGAACTTTTGTTGATCATGTTTCCTTAACGGGAGTTTTTTGGAAGGAACAGCCAAGGGTCTAAGTCTGGGAGGGTAACTTAACTTATCTACAATAATAACTCTTATTATAATTGGTTTTAAATTAATATTATACGCTTAAAACATACCTGAATGTTTATATTTCGGTTGAAGGCGGTAATCCTCTAATTTAAAGGGATAGAATCGATCTTTTGACTACTAATGAAAAGTAGGGGGTGTGCGAATACCACTTTTTGGGTATCGAACCGGTTATCGAATACCAAAAAATTTTCCTTATCAAATACCGAATCGAATAGTTTATTCCAAATCGAATACCGAATAGTTGGGCCTTGGTAATTTTTTTCCTTCCCGATTAATCGCGAATAGTTAAGCCTAGTAACCGCGAATATTTAACCCTAATATTCGCGAATACTAGGCCAACTATTCGCGGTTAATCGGGTAGTAACCCTAATATTCGCCAATAGTCAATACAAAGCAAGGAGAAGAACATTTAGAAGCTCCTAAATTTCAAAATACCTCTCCTCATTGGTGGTCAAGTATTTCTTAAAATTTTCCTATTCACTTGCTGGTAGTTTTTGATGGGGACAAATAAAATTGGGATGATATTTTTTAAAATAAGGTGGGTCTCTCTAGTGCCAAGGACCTAAATTTATGGTAGTCGAACTTTAACCGAATAGCCAGTTCGGTATTCGATATTCGAATCGAATAGTGAAAATGGGCTTATCGAATACCGAATCGAATTATTCGGTTCGGTATTCGATCGAATTATTCGATTGAAACGGTTAACCGCACACCTCTAATGAAAAGCTTTCATTTTTTTAAATCAGATAGAACCTAAAATTACGTTTTCAAAAATACATAGATATTGATAGTTTTAATAACTTAACTATTTTTAATTAATTTTTAAAAGTATTAGTTTTCTGGGCCGCTCCGATCACTGCTCCCTCTACAGGCGTTTGCAAAAACACGAGCGAAAAAACTAAATTACCCCCGCCACCCTCCTCTCACACGGAAATATGGTAGATTTACTCCTAAAAGTAGTTTTCATACTATTCTGCATTTTCGCCAAATTAATATAACTCATTTCGATACGGGGATGCTTTGAAAGTTATAAAGGAAGGTAAATAGTTTCACTGTAATTTTGGTGTTCAAAGTAATAGTTTTACTATGTTTAATTACAATTAAAAATATGTTAAAGCTTAGATTAGGGCCATTAGGCTAAAATATGGCCATACCATTATTATACATGGAAGCTAAGCCTTTGCCAAAATAGCGCAAAAATGTGGTGTTTTGGACATTACCTGTAACAATTTTGACAAATCTCTATCATCCTTACTCTACAACGTAACCGAGAGTTAAGAGAACAAAGGATAATAAACATGAAAAATCAGAATTATGTTTACAAAGGTCTTCTCAAATATGCGCCGCTCCCCCAGTGATAGTGAAAGTGAAAAGATACTACACAGTGGTCTAGAGCTCCCTTGATTCTCCTATTTCCAAACAACCAATGAATCAAGAGACATTTGCAACGTCATAGTGTGAAAAACAAGTTGGGCGGTATTTCGCGGCTAGTTTGAATTTCAAAATATCTAACGTACTTTTCTTAATTTTAAACGTTTTAATTCGATTTTTTTCTTGGCACACATAATTTTAGGCACATTTTTTTACCTAAAACTGCCCTCATCTTGTACTAGTCGGAAAACATTGAACCTATCCCTTTAAAATGAAGGGAGCAGACAACCATGGACTTGGTGTGTGGTTTACCCATTTTTAAAGCTATATCCCATTGTAATCGTCGTGTATTTTCGTGTTCTCTCTTCGACTGAATACTTGTGTTAGTTCTAAAATCATTATTAGTCGTTCGTTAATTTAAAATACTTTTATTGTCATTAAGACTAAGTCAGGATTTATATTTAAAATTGTGATTGTTCATACATAAGCCGCGTTACAACCGTACTCCATAAACCGAACTCCAAAACGATACTCCCTAATCTCCTTTCTTTCACAATACAGGAAACCTCTTATCAGTAGGCTAATCTATTTTTTATAAGTTGATCTTTGTCTAAATTGGCCTATTAATTTATTTTTTTACATTTTTAGACTTTCTATTATTTTAACGCTTACATTCGGCCATTCTGATGAAATTTATCCCCTGATATAATTAATACACATTACTAAATTATAATTTTTTTTTTTTACATAAACTTCCAAATTTAAATTTACCATTATTATAGCGTAAACTAAGTCAATTTACTTATCGCGTTCAGTACCTATTCGTTTAACATTCCTTGACGGTCTACGTGGTTCGTTACCGGAATCGTGTCGTTGGTCCGTAATTTGTCTCGCTGGAGGTCCAATATCATCGTTTGGCAACGTCAGGGACAACCCAACGTGGTTTTCTTCAGTGTCGTGTTCCTGAAGTCGTCGAATAGGTCTCCCTTGTTTTAACGCGTAATCTTCGTGAATTCGAATTTCCTTCTTCGTCAGGATAGGGCTGGCGTACGGTGACGTTGACTCTTCAATGATCTTTGACTCCAGTAATTCCGAAGTTCTAAGTCGAACTTTATCCCTTTCGTAGAGCGAACGTCGGTATGGTCTGTAAGTTACTGGTTCTGTTGTAGTAAGTTCGATCTCCATCGTAGCTTGGTTCATCCTACCCAACTCAGCAAAGCACTCGTGATATTTGTTGAGACTTTGACGTAGTTTGTCCTTGCAATTTTTGGTTACTCGTAGTCCCGTGTTCCTTTCGCCAATATCTATTGGTCCTAGCGCCTTTTGGAATTTGTGGCAAACATTTCCGTGACCTTTTTCCAGTTCCGCTTGACATTTATCAGCTCCTAAGATCTTCTGTCCGGTTTTAATTTCAAGTTTGCTTTGGGAGAGGTTTACGACTGGAACACGTGCATATCCTTCTCGGCCAATAGCGTTGATGCCTCCCGGAATATTATATTCATTCCTGGGTTGCATTCGAATTTGTCTATCCATGGATAGGTCTTCTTCTTGGTCGATATTATTCTTCGTAATCAGGTCCATATATCCCACGTAGTTTGCCGGAATTACTGACGCTTCCTTGGCCCAATCGTTTATAGTTCGTGGTGGTAATTCTGGAATCTGAATATCTCGCAAACAATTGTCTTCAGCATTAGATTTATTATTTTCTTCAAACAACCGGATGGAATTTTTACGTTTCACCACCGTTATATTAGGCAGTTCCGTGAGCGGTTGTCCAACGAGTAGGGGAATTTCTTGGGCTTCGTCTCGTACCACGATAATCTCTACTTCCGCGCTGGCTTGATCGACTCTGACTATTGCTTTTGTAACTCCCAAAGGTATAATTCGTGTCACTCCTCCATAGCCTCTGATGGAGATATCCTCGATTGGTTTCTTATACGCTAATCCGAGATCAACCGCGTTGCTTTGCCGTAAGGTGACACATTTGCTTCCCATGTCCAGGTACGCTTTGATCGGTTTATCGTTGATAAATGCATCCATAAAATATTTCACATTACCATCGTCTTTGCTGTTGTCGCTTTCCACGTGCATAGTTACTCGGTCTGTATTTGTTGTTGTTACCCGACAGTCCTTAGTTTCATGATTCGTCCGATTGCATACTTCGCACCGTTTCCTTCGCTGTGGTTTTGGACAATGTCTCGAAAAGTGTCCGTACCCGTTGCAGTTAAAGCACAGTACTTCATCTCTGTCGTTGAGCCTGGGCTTCTTCATCCTTATTTCGTTAGTCGTTGAAAGTGAATCGTTGTCGCCACGTTGTTGTAATCCATTCAAAAAGCCTTTTGATTTCTCGTACGTTGCTCTTGACTCAGACGTTGTGGCTGTATCGTTGGTTATCGTCAACCTTCCTTCAAGTTGTTTAATGCATTTCAATAATTCCGATGGCGTCTCAAAGTCTCGCATGGTTAGTGCCGAGATTAATTCCTTGTCATTTAGTCCCGTGATTAGATACTCTATCATGGCTTCGTCGTTTAGCCCACAGAGTCTCGCTTTAACTACCTTTTCGTGGTAGTATTTTTCCACTGTTTCTCCCGGACATCGTAGACGCCGTTCCATTTCTTGGTGCATTCGTTGGGTATTCTTTGAAGTTGGAAACCACTCGACTAACTTGGCTTGCCATTCTTCCCATGAGTGTACGCTCGTTTCCAATCCCTCAAACCATGTCTTCGCTGAACCCTTGAGTTTCGACAAGGCATTGTTCAGGATCAGTCGTTCGTGCCATCCATACGCTTGGGCTACGTCGTTCACTTTCTTGATCCACATTTTAACCGTCTGATGTGGTGCGTTCTCAGGATCGAAGTCCGGTAGTATGTGACTTGTCTCGCCGTAATTATAGTATGCGTTCCCGCGATTATTCATACCGTCAGCTGCATGGTTTTCTAAGTTTGCAGCTTGATGATTTACGTTGGGCATTCGGTTAGCGTTGTTAGCGTTCATTGCTGCCATGGTTTCTTGCACAGCGGTTGATACTGCAGCTTTAATGGCTTGTTGAAAAATGTCCATGGGGATGAATCCCGGTGTTGCTCCCGCCGATCCTTCGTTCTGATTGCTCGCGTTAGGCATTGCGTTACGTCGTTGCAGAATCACGTCGTGGATTGTTCGTTCACTTATCGTCTGTTCACTTCGTACACTTTGCTCGAGACTGTCACCGTGACTTTCTTCGTAGTAGTCTGAATTACTTTCATTAGAGTCTTCGTTGCCCGAACTAAGTTCGTTTCGGTTTTCGTAGTCGTAATCGTTGACTTCCGAATCCGTATCGTAAGTGTCCGTGTTTAATAAGTCTTTCTTATCTCGTAGGTTTAGCGTTACCGTTTCGTTTCGTGGGGTTAAACGTTCGTTGTGGTTAGTAATAGCACCCGCGATACTTTCGTTACCGTATACGTTCGCGTTACTTTTATACGTGTTGCATCGTTCCACCCGTAGCTTCGTTGAATATACCGATCTCACTCTTTCGCTGTATCGTACGTGAGGGCAATTCGTCTGTTCTTGCATACGGTTACCGTGTGGACTTATCGTGATCGTGGCGCGTAAGGTTTCGGAACATTCGTGTTTCTTAAGAGCGTGTTGACTAGGCCAGTCCGAACTATGGACTAGATACCGAGTACCCCACTTCTGAGATGTAATCGTCGTGTATTTTCGTGTTCTCTCTTCGACTGAATACTTGTGTTAGTTCTAAAATCATTATTAGTCGTTCGTTAATTTAAAATACTTTTATTGTCATTAAGACTAAGTCAGGATTTATATTTAAAATTGTGATTGTTCATACATAAGCCGCGTTACAACCGTACTCCATAAACCGAACTCCAAAACGATACTCCCTAATCTCCTTTCTTTCACAATACAGGAAACCTCTTATCAGTAGGCTAATCTATTTTTTATAAGTTGATCTTTGTCTAAATTGGCCTATTAATTTATTTTTTTACATTTTTAGACTTTCTATTATTTTAACGCTTACACCATTGTTTCGACAATTTAACGTCGCGTGGAAATTTACACCCATACACGCTGCAGTATCTAACCATTGTTTAATTACGTTTAAATAAACTGCAAAACTGACAAAAAGTTAAAAACTAGCCTAATTATCGTTGAGCAGATAGTTGAGTTGTTGATTTAATTTTATAATTATCTTTTAGCAATTCAATTTAATTAACTTTAATTTAACCATGAGTATGTTGATTGCGTTTGTCATTAATGGTATCGCCGGGATTAAGTTACATTTAAACACCTGATTAAACTATCTAATCATGTAACGGGGACTTCGGTGAATGTCCCTACGTTACTCTCGGTGACTTTAGGGAAGGTCCCTTTATGAACTTCATGCCCTTATTTGGAAAACTTTCCGTAAAGATGATTCACCCCTTTCGCTCGACCACCGGAGAGGATTTGGGGTTTCTTGGGGTTTTTTGGAGTCAAAGGAGTGTTCGGTAAAAAGAGAGGAAAAAGACTTCACTTCAGTTTTGGATTGTATCGAATAAAGATGTTCTTGTAAAAACGTTTCACCTTATTTCCCCGATAAAAACTTATGTAGCGATACCTCGTCACATAACTTGGTGGAGGCGCCGGGCAGATTAAAAAATAGGACGGTAATGAAGATTAAAAAATAGGACGGTAATGAAGATTAAAAAATAGGACGGTAATGAAGATTAATAAATAGGACGTAAATAATAAATAGGACGGTTAGTGAAGACAAATAGGACGGTTAGTGAAAACAAATCGGACGGTAATTGAAGACTAGTGACCACAAAGAGGACTGTAACTGAAGACAAAGAAATAGGACGGTAACTGAAGACAAAGAAATAGGACGGTAATTGAAGACAAAGAAAAAGGACGGTAAATTAAATCGGACGGGAATTGAAGACAAAGAAATAGGACGGTAAATTAAATCGGACGGTAATTGAAGACAAAGAAATAGGACGTTGGTTAAGAACAGTCAAAGGATATAAACAATTGAAGTCGCTATAAGAAAATTTGCACGACCCAAAAGTATATTTAAATATATTAAAGTCGAGGACCATAGGAAGAACAAAAGAATAATGATGACGCGTAACCAATCTTCAAAAATGGGTGATGAACCTAGCGTGACCGACCAAAACAGCAGTCAGACTAATAGTGAAGGGCTGAGTACGGCGAGAAACCAGTCAAATTCGAGTTTTACTCCAAATGAATTGACTAGTATACTGACTGCAGTAACTACCCAGGTCACCAAACAAATGGGCGATATGATGAAAGAATTGTTGAATGAGCAAAGAAAGCTCGTAGATTTAAACACCGCGGCATTGGAAAGTTTCGCAACCTCGATTCAAAAGGACGCGGCCGCGGATTTGGAAGCACCAAACTTCGAGACGTTACGCGGAGCCCAGGGCTCGTCAAATTCGGATACTCAAATCTATGAAGTTCATAGTGACCTGAACGCTGGTGCCGAACCATTCGACACTGCGGGATCTATTGTGGAGCCATTTCCCCAAACTAGATCTAGACCTGATGTAGCTGGACACTGTCCAAGTACGAGTCCATCTAGTGCCAATATAACGATGCCAAGGTTTGCCATTGGACAAGATGCCCTGGGTTTTCTAAACGACGTGGAAAGGTACCGAAGATTATCGCGATTAAATGATAAGGAACTATTTGAAAAAATGGAATGCATGTTAGAGGGTGATCTAGTTCTTTGGTGGGACAGGGCAAATGTCGATTTAGGTACATGGGAGGAATTTCGGGACCGTTTTTGCCGGGCGTTTGTTGGTATCGACTACCGATATCAACTTGAAGACAAATTAGCGTGTAGGAGGCAAAAGCCAAATGAATGCGTTCTAACGTATATGTTAGAAAAGGAGCGCCTATGTCGCCAAATTGAACCAAAAATGAGTTCAACTAGCATCGCTAGTAAAATATTGAGCGGAATGAACCCGCATCTATTGCAAATTATGCGTTTATCGCCTAGCCCATCAATTTCGGAAGTGCAGGAGGCAGCTCAAAGGGCACAAAGTCTAAATGAACAAATTACAGAATATGATAGAGTTTTCTATTCTAGACCTCCCTCGTTGTCTGGTAGTGACAATAGCTCAACATATAGGAACAGTCAAACTTTTAGACCTAACGCTCAAACAAATCAAAGGTATAACGTAAATAGGAAAAATTTGGGTGGAAGCGAAAATTGGGGTAATTATGGGAAGCCCCCTAATCCGGTTACTCGAAATAACCAAATTCAAGCCAATAATTATTTACCGAGAAAACCAGATTCGGGTTTACAGTGTTACAAGTGTAACAGGTTCGGTCATAGATCTTTTAATTGTCCTGGTATGAACGATAACCAAAGACCGTCTATGCCCAAAGTATCGGCTATCGGTCAGGGGCGGGACCCTGACTTTCAGCCGGATAATGCGGTAGAAGTAGCTTATGGAGAGTTAAGTTTTGTGAATAATCAAATGGGTTTGGAGGAGGGGGATTACGAGCGTCCTCAATTTCACGCTAGCTTAATAGGAGTCGTTAAAGATTCCCCGAATGAAATTAGAATAGGTAAAGAAATGGGTGACCTAACATGGGATGAAATGTCACCATTTGCGGCGTTAAAGCCTTCAGATGAGATTGACCTAAATATTCTAGCAGTGAGAAAACTTATAAAAGAGCAAGGTAGACCAAAAATTCCCGTTTCAGTGGGATCCTGGGATGGTTTTGCGGTTCTTGATAGTGGTTCGGATGTAACGGTGTTACCCAAAGAAGTGTGGGACAAGGCGAAGGGTAATAACAAATTGAAACCTTGGAATGGTGGTACGGTGCAGGTAGCAAATAAAGGAAATTTGGAAATCATTGGAAAAGCTAGGATTGTTGTTAAGATACAAGATAAATCTTGGAGGTTTGACGTAATAGTTACGCCAATGTTAGAAAGTGAGTTTATACTCGGATGGGATTTTTGTTTATATACCGGGTTGTATGTCAAACCCCATCTTTCGTCTTATTGTTTTGGTTCAGACGAAACGCTTTACCCACTAAAAAATAGAGATGGGATGATTAGTACTGTCGCTTCAGTAGAACAAGAAGCCCACAATTGGGATAGTCAAATAACGAGTAAAGAAAAGAGAGATATCCTTTCTGTTATTCAGGAATTGGTAGATGAACCCCAGGATGTTTTTTCGGGTCATATGGGCCATACAAACGTAGTAAAACATAAGATTAAATATTACAATCAGTGTTCTAGCTTAACTCGTTTTTTGTTGTATAAATTGCTTTTCTTAATTTTTTTTGTTACCATAAGTTACTGTGTTTGTTCAATTAGTATTTGGATTTTCAATATTCTGTATTTTTGTTTTGTTTTATTTTCTGGTTTGGCCAATTTTTGTCATTGTTTAAAATTTTTCTTGCTATTGTATAATGAAGATAATGAAGAGTGTTGTCGCAGTTGTGCTCCAATTTTGGTGGGGGGGTGTTGTAACGGGGACTTCGGTGAATGTCCCTACGTTACTCTCGGTGACTTTAGGGAAGGTCCCTTTATGAACTTCATGCCCTTATTTGGAAAACTTTCCGTAAAGATGATTCACCCCTTTCGCTCGACCACCGGAGAGGATTTGGGGTTTCTTGGGGTTTTTTGGAGTCAAAGGAGTGTTCGGTAAAAAGAGAGGAAAAAGACTTCACTTCAGTTTTGGATTGTATCGAATAAAGATGTTCTTGTAAAAACGTTTCACCTTATTTCCCCGATAAAAACTTATGTAGCGATACCTCGTCACAATCATCGATCATCCGTTAAGCCTTGGACCTTGCAATAGGAGCCTAGAGGCAGAGAGAAGTCGAGCCCTGTTTATGACATCTCATGTTGCCCTCTATTGAATCTCTCAACAACTATCGTTAAATTTATTACTTAAATAATATAATTTTTGTTTAAATATAATAATCATATTAGCTAATTATAATTATTTAACTTTAAATGAGTATGTTTCATTGATTTAAATCACATTGCTAAAAATTATTGGCGGGCGCTAGGCAGTCATTCTCTCTACTCTCTCTCCTCTCCCACTTACAAAATCCAGCTGCAGCTGGTTGGCGCGCGTCGGGAAGGGGAGGGTGGATGGGGGATCCACATACTTCTACCTCTCTCTCTACTCTACAGTCTAACTTAACTCACGTTTTGTACTAAGCGAGCGTGGGTCAGTTGGTAGAGTCACGGAGTAAGGCGCCTTCACTGGCGTCTAGTATGGATCGGCACGTCGCAGGTTCGAGGCCCCGCACCGACAGAAAAATAATTTCAATTGAAATAAAATACGTTACGCCACCTATGAGGTGTAATGTGAACTACGGGTAAATTTCAAGTTGAAAATTCGCGGGAAATTTAAAATTCGAAACGTTCATTTATGACAAAATTCATCAGGTCACAACATTTCCAGCCAGCCGACCAGCAGAGGGCGGAACAATCGTTTTCCAGCTCTAAAGAGCGGCAAAACGAAAAAGAGCGCATAGGACAAAGTATATGCGCGTCGAATCAGAAAGAAATTAATTTCGAAGTCAATTTATGGAAATAATCGTGATGAAATGGTTTCCAAATGAAATGACTTAATATTTAATATATTAAGTCCCATTTTTGACGTCGAAATAAACACTAAACCCATAGAGAAACAAGCTATCAGGTGCCCAAAACGTTCTACGAAACATCTCTTGTCATATATCATTTGACAACCTCAAAATTTACTATATTTCTTGTGGGAAAACCCTGGTACAATATTCGGTGTATAATACGAAGCGCGATTTTGATTTTTATCCGATCTTAATGGCTACGTAGCCGAACCAAGTGTGGTGTATGGTAAGGTATGGGTTTTCATATAGAAGTATACATCTATCTCAAATAGGGGATCTCTGAAAGAACACGTGACGCGTTCAGAGAACTCCTAGTGCTCCTATATATATATATGAAATCAGGTGATATAAAAAAAAAGATTCAAAAGAGGATGAAAAAGCGCGAGATAGTTGACGCGTAGGGGGAGGTGAGATAGGAGTAATACGTCACGGGTTGTTTGGTGTGTGCACGAGGAGAAGGCTGGCTCGTTCGAATATATACGTCATCACCTCGCGCCAAAAAACTAAAATTTAACGAGAATTGATGACCGTATGCTTTTCCTTAACGATGCAAAACCTTTTTTATATATACATAAGTTTTTTTTCTTTAAAGTGACCTACTAAGCTAAGCCTAAATGCATTCAATTAACTTAAAAAGTTTAGCCTTTATTCTGATTAGCCTTTAAGTTAGTGACGTATAAAAAATGGGGACCAGTCAATTTGGTTCTTGACTCTGGCAAGACCAAGAGGCATGCGAGACCCAAAACCCAAAATAAGCCAGGAAGGAAGGAAGCGCTAGGAATAAGACAAAGCGATGCCGGTATAGTCGGTACAGTGCAATGCACCCCCTCTGTCTTGGAGCCCCTGCTTGGAAATCGGCCCGTTCCATGGTCGATGGCAATTAGACCAAAGGGGGTCCAGGCGCACGCGCTACGCAGACAGTCAATCACGAGGGTCCCCAGGGACCATCTTCCTAGCCGTATCTATCTTTCCTCCATGGTCCCCTTCGTCCACTCAAACCCTCCCCCCATCCACCCGACGTCCCTCGTCCTTCTACCACACTCTCTCTCTCTCTCTTGAGTTTCGCGTTCTATCTACGTCTTTGAGAGACGTTTTTACCCCAGTGGCGCGATGGTGGTCACCAAAACCAGTAGCTAGTGTATTTTTCAACCTTAGTTTTTACCATGATTCAAAGGTATTTCTATTACCTAAGCTACTCTTACTGAAATAACGTTAGTTTAGTCTGTTTTCCGTGGTAAAAATATGATCTGGGATTTATTTTTTTTAAATCCCGACGTATACGATAACGGGTCAAGCAGAACGACCCGGCTGGGTTTTTCCCGGACGTTTCCTTTCTCTCTCTCTGAACTTTCTCCTAAAGTGAAACCCATTTATTTTTCACCTGCAGAGTTTACTACAGCACGGGGGATTATTATATAACATAGTTGTACCTGTTTTTTTATTTTTCTTTTAAAAGATTTAGGGATGTGGTATCGTTTCCGGTTGTAAAATATATTTGGGGAAAGAGAGGAAAAAAACACAAAAATTTGGGTTTTTGTTGCGTCAACATAAAAATAGACCGAATTTCCCAAATAGAGGTTGACCGTTCTATAGGGGATTGGGAAACATTTTGTTTTTGGTCTTTCTTTTTCGAAAACCAAGGTATGCATGCATCGTTTGCTGACTAGGAGGATTCATACAATTTACACAAAGAGGCATGGCTACTTACGGAAGAAAGTGCAGACTACTTTTGTCCTCCAAGTAGCCTGGCCTCCTTGTGTAAATGGTAAAAATCATCCATTCATATCAATGTTAATTTTCTAGAAAAATTTGTCTCAGAACTCGCTGTTGTTAAAGCTAGACGTGCGATGGGATGTGTAATGTTATTATCTCTATCAAGGTCACTCGAAATTAATTAATTTATCACTGTTTAATGGAGGAAGACGTGAGAGAGAGAGAGAGATGGGGAAGTAAACAGTGTACTTGGTCTAATCCCATTGCGTATTCTAATAATTTTGTTAGCAAAAATAATTACTTCATAATTTATTTGCTGGTCCTCTTTTAAAATCGACAAAAGTCAATGTTGCTAAACAAAAGATAACAAAAAATGTCCCTGAAAACTTTAAATTAGTAAATTACTAACGTCTATGAGTGCTCAAATACCACCTTTTGAAAAGCAGCGCTTATAACGAGTCCCTTAAGATATAATTAACTTTATATAAGCCTTGGCATTTATATTTTATTTTTCTTTAAAGCAACTAAACAGTTCTTTAGGGACCGTCAATAAATTCGTCTAATGTTAAAATTCCCTGGAAGGCTAGAATAGCGTTACGCGCACGCTGGCATGTGTGTTTGTTTAAGATCCCTCCTCGCTCGCTAACTCTCTCGTGCACCCTGTCTTGTTTACGCTATAAAATATTCACGTGTCTTATTATTAACCAATGGGAATTCCTCGGAGGGAAAAAAAATAAATAAATAGCAAATACCCCTAAGGGAATATAACACAGCAAAACACGTTATATTATTTTTCCCCAAAGTATTCTAATAAATAAATAAAACCCAAGTTTTCAAGTTAACTCAAATAAACGATTTTGAATATGTGTTTATATTTACGATATTAATAAAGATATACGCGATTAAGTGTTAAACTAAGCTATCCGTGAAGCTGATGATAGGGTATAAAATCCTATTGGATGGAAAGCATACCACGTGATTGATTCCCCCCCCCCCCGCTTTATATAAATATAATTGTTTATTTTCTTAATAATTGTTGAATGATGCATAGCTCCGATTTTAAATTTATATGACCTATTGACCTTTATAATAATACTTGAATGGATGGATTGCCTCGACATCACTTCTTTAAAAATAGGCTCGCTTAATTTTTTGCAAGTAGTTTTTGTAAGGGTCTAACTTTGAACCCGAAAACTGCCGATGGAATTGAATAAATAAAATTGAAAAGAAGAAAAAAAAAGGGTCGATACGCATCCCCGGAAGTTGTGTAAGTTCTTGACTTGTTTAGCCAGCCCCAAAGGAACCGGAAGTGAATAGGATAAGGGGGAGGGGAGGGGGTTATCCTAACACAATAGACTTTTCCTTAACTCCTCTGAAATATATTAAACTTTCAATCTACAACCTTAGAAGGATTTAAAATTAAAGAAAAAAAAGAAGTTTAATTAAATATTTATTTAGGTTGTAGAATACGGTTATCGTAACAGAGTGTGATTCATACGTTATTACGTCATTGTAAGCCGACTATAGCTATAGCTTCGGGAGAGAAGAGTCATGGATGGCGTCTCTCATTAAAAATGTACACCGTTTTTGGTGAAGCATAGCGCGAGGGGCTACTCACTTACGAAGCTTTGAGTGTCAAGTTATAAAGAAAAATTGATAGAATTAGGATATAATTATAATTTAAACTCTATATACGTGATTAAATAAGCTCGGGGTATACACGTCGTTGAGGACGGTAGTTACGTTCCCCTCGGTGTAGTCGGCTATAGCGCATTTTTTTCTCTTTTGCTGGTGGGGGTGGGTATTTTTATATTTGATAGAGGTTTACTTCAGAAGAAAAGATATACTAGTTTTGACGGGTATGGGGGTCCCCCTCATAGCCAATAGCAAACAAGAGGCGCTTCCTAAAGACAGAAGAGCTCTGAATCTCTCTCTATTATTCATATTTAATTCACTCCTGACTTCTCTATACGAGAGAAAACCTTCTAAGCTTTCCCATAGGTCCTTTTCTTACCAGCGCCTTCTTTCCTCATTTCCCCTCTCCTCCATCCATATAAGGGACAACTCAATAAGTACAAAAACATTTCTTGAGACTTGATACCCATGCCAGAGTTATCCGATTGATTTCGTTAGAACTCCAATAATTTCCTCTCTTTTTTTCTTCGACAACTTTTTGGGGCTCATTTTTAAACTCTCCTCGTGTTTTGTCTGACCTATGGGACGCAACCCTGGTTCAATCTGATCCCAAAAACAAACCACCTAAATGTCAGACCCCTCTGTCTCTCTCTCTCTCTCATAACACAAGGTAACGGTAAAATAATATTACACAATAGAACTAGACCATATCAGGGGTTTGGGGGAGGGAGGGTACAAAAAAAAACCGGCCCTAGATGGTGACTGGAAGAGGATGAAGCCAGCTATAGTAGCTATGTTTCATTTTAGTTGAGAGCAAAATTTCCCCCCAGTCATCCCGATGATGCTATATAGAGTATAGTCTAAGCCTAACTTCTCTCAGACTCTTTCTAGGCCTTGGCTAGCTCTCAGGTGTTTAATGATTCAGGACTTTAGCGCTACGGATTCGTCTTATATTATACACAGCACGCCACGCTATTTTATTCGCGTTTTATCAAGGAATAGAGGGAAAGGTAGGGGGTATGGTAGGAAAATCATTTGGTAAACGGGTATATCTCTTCATTAAGGGTGATGCGGCGTACAAAGGCTTAGGGAAGATATATAAGAGAAGCTGTTGACCCGGGCTTCCCCCCGACGAGCGAGGTTAGACGTTCCTCGGAGGAATATTATACCATTCCCTCGACGCTAGTCTAAAACGAGAAAGGATAGCTTTCGACCTCCTCATCTTCCAACGGTTCAACCGGGTCACTTGTCACTAAAGAAAAAGGCCGGTTATATCACAATCTCATACTTCATTCGGTGCCAAGATGAACCGAGGGTTAACCGCTCACGTGTAATACAAGGAAATTGCAATAGTCTTTTTCTTCTCGCTCACCTAGAAAGGCGCGTTTCGCAAACGGGGTCTACGGAGGTAGCTAGCTAGGTCTACTGACGGTGTTTATAGCCCTAAAAAGTACGCTGGGGAATCGAGGGTACGCCGTTTTTACCAGAGTTTCCTTACGCGCTCGCGAACCCCGCGCTTTTGTTAAGATTAAAAATGTTTTCCGCTACCAGAGTAGAAGGGCCCGAAAACTAGCGACTAAATAAACTTGAAAAGCAGGTGGATGACGCGCTATAAGTGCAAAAGGGTGTACAAACTTATTTAATAACGCCACCAGCTTTAACATTATATGGAACGCCGAGTTTATAAACCGTTACGTGCGGTTTCAGAATAAAATCCACCTTATATGTCCCAGTGTTAAATTCCCACACTACAAATACTCGATATATGACCCTAACCTTCATGACCATCTGGACATTGTTGGTCAACCGCCAAAAAAGGCGCGAACAAATGCAAAAATCACGATACCGGAATTTCCCACGATAAAAACAATTGAAACATTCCAAAATATAGACAATGTTAAAAGGGTAACTTACTACTATACAAACGTCCCTAACCAAAATCGGTCAAAGGTCAAGCCGCGATTGGCACCCTTCGGTCTAATGATAAAGGGAGAGGGTAGCGAGTTCGACGTCGGTCGTTCTCGTGCAGCACGAGACCATCTGGTATAGTACAGTTATAATTGCGCTATTGCTATTGGCACCCCCTAACACCCCCCCGGTCAAAAATGTAATGATTTCGCGTGAAATAAAGTTTCGCTCTGTACCGTCACGACCTGGTACTGTACCTACTGGAGTTAATATAAAACCCCGCCGAGGGTGGTTGGATATGTGGGAGGATACAGAAGGGTGGTTTATAGAGGGACACGCACGCGCGGGTCCCATCTGTCAAGCCCTCCGGGGTGGGTACCCCTAACTTTTAGGGGGTCCCGTCGCGTTATAGATGTACATTAGCAATAATCCTCTTGGTTGGAGATATCCGTATGGTACGGGTACCATATAGGTCCGAGTTAGTTTTATTCTAGCTGTTGCTCATTTTGTCTTCAACGCGAGATTTTGCCAGCGGGAGCCCCCCTCCACGGTTGTGCCAGTGGAATCAGGTGCAACGGAGCTAGTTTTATACTGTATATATAAATGTATTTCGACAGGTCAGGTTACGTACGAGGGGAAAATTGAACTTATAATTGAGATGAGAAAGCTACAGCCCAGCCGTAAAACTTCTGTTTTTTTTAAATTTCATTAAAATTAAGTAAGGAATAATTAGTTTAAAAAAAAAAAATAGTGTATAATAAGTTCAAAAAAACGAAGATAAAATATATTTGGCGGGAAAATTTTCCACGTGTTCCTTGAAGTTTTCCTTTTTAAACTAAGCTCAATTATGTTCGGTTGAATAGTCGCGACTAGATTGTAAATTATTCCTTACAAGCAAGTCAAGCCCGGGCAGGTTTAAATTACAGACTGGGTAATAAACTAAAACTAAAGAATAATCCCAGTTAAAAGTTAATAGGACGGGGTAACCCTTTTACCCAAAATAAACAAACATTACACATTCATTTATCTTATTCGAAAGACTTGGAAATTAACTAACAAATAAAGGGGGGCGGGGGAGTTCGGTTTTTCCTAGCTCAGTCTCCTTCGATTTCAATCTTAATTAAAAATAAAGATCATTGATTAGAAATGGATGAGTCTAATTATCTCCCGCCAATTTGCACAAAGCGCAAGCGCTCAGGAGAAAAAGGAAAACGCACGTGAAATCACGCGCGCAAATCTCTCTTTTATCCAATTAAAAAGGGAGATCAGAGAGAGAGAGAGAGAGAGAGAGAGATTCCCCCCTTTCTCTAAACTCTTGTTTGAAACACAACTAAACAAATTGGGTCCTCACAGTTCCCGCCAATTTTCTCTTACGCGCCACAAATTCCCGCCAAATCAAGAACACAATAAACTATGCCACGTGCCAGCCCCCTTTTCAAAAATAACAACTATAGGGGTACTGAGGGAGTGATTTAAATTTTAACGAACTATTTCTCTTTTCTAAAACGAAACTAGAGTGTACTATATTAATTTAGAATGTTGCGGAGAAAGGGGGCCCCAAAATGAATTATAAATATAGGGTAGTTGCCGCTTTAAAAATGGCGGGAAAAATATTGGGTTGGGGTAATTATCCGTTTTGTTGTGGTAAGGGGTTAATTATATTTTAATAAACTCTTAATTAACTGATTATTATATTAAATAGAAAATTATTCCAGATGGAAGACGACATGTAGGGGCAAACCATCCCATGTTAAACCTATGGCCCCTGTAAATGTATTAACCGCAATACACCGGTGTATTATATATAATACGAAAATTTAATGAAACCTTGCAAATAACTAAAAGAACCTGATTTCTTTTTCTTAATAAATAAATAAATAAATAAATAAATAAATAAATAAATCAATTCAGTTCCGTTCAAGTAAATCTTAAAAATTACTAAAAGAACAGAGTTTTTCATCTCTTTCTTTTCTTAAATCATATCTAACGCGTTAAGTGGCTATGGAATATCCTTTTGAGCCCGAGGCCAAAGATTGCCTATAAAACTCTCTTAGCATCTGAAGAAAAACGGGAGTACGATGGAAGGAAAGAGATTCGGAGGAGGAAAAAAAAAGATTAAAATCCAGGCCACCGTCACTAACACTAACCTTAGCTCGCTTTCTTCCTCTTTTTACTCTTTGAGAGAGAGAGAGAGAGAGAGAGAGAGAGAGAAAGTGGATCAATTCCCTAAGGGTATTTTTTTCTACCCTGTCGGTTTTTCCCAAAACCTCTATGAAACGAAGAGCGTGTGAAAATCAATTCCTAAAGTATAACTAAGCTAGCGTTAGAAAAAAAGAAACAATTGCTTTTCTTATGTTTTGATAAATAAAATTTATGGAAAATATCTCATTCGGTTTTCTATTTTTTATGAAACGCAATTTATAGGCCTAGATTTCTTAATAAACATAATTGCCTTCTATTGCAGATAGGCGTAGCAATTGTTTATAGTGGATTGGTCAATTTTTATTTTTAAATGTGGGTTGTTATACAGGGTGTTTCTGACAAGTCTGCCAGAAATTAAGCGTGATGCTCTTTGGGTAATTTTAAGTCGAAAATGTTCTATGGCATTTTGCCGTCCGGGCCACGGTTTTCGAGTTAAGATTGGATGGAGTATTTTACGGATGACCCCTTATATTTAATTAAGAAACTGAAAGGCAATGATTTCTAATTTAATTAAGGGGTCATCTCTAAAACACTCAAATCATAACTCGAAAAACAGTGGCGCTTTAGGGCAAAATGTCATAAGAGCATTTTCGACTTATAATCGCCTAAAAAAACAAAGCCCTTATTAGAAATATCCTGTATATAAGTTACAAGTCACGGAAAAACTCGAAGATTTTACTGACCAAGCCACTAAAACACTACAGCGTATCGTACATAACATGTAATGTTGAAATGTAACTCAAACCTTATCCGAAGCTCAATAGAACAACATAGGGAAAGATAAGGTCAATTACAATGCGGGGAAAACAGTCTTGGTATCTTAATTGAGAATGGCTTCAAATTATTGGGACGAGGTGGGTAGAGACACCAGAGAAGATGAGCAAATTTCTTGCGCCATAGAGAGGGAACTTCGGTGTTTGCCTTATGCCAGCCCATGGTAACTGGATACCATAACTATGTAGTAATATCGTAAGTTCATAAGATATGTTCCATAAGTTTTTCACTGGTTATTGAGAGCTTGTCATGAAGTGACGTGGTCAAAGATTCGAGGCAAAGCGACGCCTGGTGAGGCGCTGTCAAAGACTTAGTACATACTAAATAAGAAGATGAACTGCAAAACCGAGTGTAGTCAATTCTCGCGTCGTTCTCGAGCAAGTTCTCACAAAGTCTCTACCATTAAGAAGTATAGGTAGTGGTCATACTTAGGGAACATGTCTTATAAATTTATGGTAATATCCGTAGAAAGTAGGGAAGCGCTCTGAATGGGGGATGACACTAAAGTAAAGATAAGAGGGATATGACGTACTATACAGAAAACCCCCTGGTCAACGATCCCAGATATACAATACACTTCTGGAGACTTTACGGGGTTTGTGGTGGTGTTATACGAGTAAGGACACCCACTCAACGATAGTGGAAGTAAAGAGACATTTAAGATAAACAATACCATTATTGCAAGCTCTTAATTGTCAAATATTTTTGTGGTATATTCAGTAAGGCTTAGAAAAGTTATTATAGATTTTGAATTTCATAAATCTTTTTCTTCTCAAGTAGTATTCGAATTTTTGAATGGTTATGTTTCTCTGATGATGATGAATACGTGGAAGTAATGAGGAACTAACTTCCCCGAATTACGAAGGGCGTTTATAGCTAGAAATCATAGATTCTAGAACAGTATTCTTTCGCGAGATACCATAATACATATCGGAAAAGCAGCTGAAATTGGTCACGAGGAGATACAGACTTTTCAGGAGGGCAAAATGGTGTATTAGGTAGGTAGTCAGCTTGGGATTAGCCGGGGAGCTAGCTCTTTCTCTCGGCTTCCACGACCAACTAATCCCATCTAAAAGCGAGCCTAATGGCCTGGTTAACAACCAACCATCCCCACCCTCTTACGTTCAGTCCCTTCTCTCTCTTCTCTCTCACACAGTTGTCTGCCTTTTTTCCCTCCAATGACCCCGCGCGCGATCTCTGTTCTCTCATGGACACTTCAGTTCTAAAAAAGGACTGGCAACGAACCAATTTCACGCCACCTGGCCATAAGCTTAAAGGAACAAGTCTCATTTACATTCTCATCGCGCGCCTGCAAATAATATTGAGTGACCTTGATATACCAGATAGATATAATTCTTTACGTCTCCCGTTTAATGCGCCTAACAGTGTTGAATAACCTTGACATAAAAGAATAATAATATCGCAGTTTTCCAATCCCCTATAGGGTTTATAAGATCCATGGTTCTATTCCTCATCTTTTCGCTAAAAGCATTTTTCAAACAAATTTCCTTTCTCTTCTCCTTTCCCTCCCTCCCTTTCTCTCCTTAATTATAAAATCGTTTCTTAAAAACAAAAATTAAAAGCACGTTTCTAAATTAAGCTATTTTAAACAATTTAATTTTTCCCCTAATTTTTAAACCCATAATTTTTAAATGTTTCTTTCCAAAAATTAAATTGAAATTAACTTTTCGTGTTACGAAACGATTATTTCTCCTTTCAACATAAGTCTATAATTAACTACAGAATAAGTTTAAATACGCGTAATAAGGAATCTAAGCGTCAGCTAATATTCTGAGAGTTCTGAAGTTTACTTCACATATTTACTCTCGTTTTATTATTTACTTAAGTTACTAACAATAAGACATATTAAAGTGGGGTTTTCACTTTATTGAAAGATACAGAGCTTGAGAGGGTTGGGAGGGGGTTAAAGGTACTCAATAATTCATGAAGGGGACAAGGCTTATCGTCTAGTTGGCAAAAGGGTGCCGTCAACTTATTCTATAGGAAGACCTATCCCGAATTGAGACGTTCCCATTGACAAGTAGCTGAGCTCCCATACCATGTACAAGAGAAGGCTATAGTTATAGCGGAGAATAAAAGCCAGAGAGAGAGAGAGAGAGAGAGAGAGATGAAAGAGACTCGGAGTCGGGAGTCGCTCCCCATACGTCAACCATTACGGGAATTAAGCAGATTACAAGGCCCCTGACGTTGGAAATGTTGACATGCCCATTTCAAAGCTCTACTCCCTTATATAGCGTTCTACAGTCTTGGTTAGTATAACTATTTTCTAAGTCATATAGATAATGAAATCGATTAGAATAATCCATACATAGTTTCAGTCTCCCTTTAAACAATTACGTACAAATTAAATTGGTTGAAAGAATCCCAAGTCAAAATAACATGCAGAATAAACAAATAAAGCAGTCAACCACCACGTTTGTTATAGGTGTTTGGTTTAGCTTGGCTTTAAAACTAACTCTTTATCTCGCGCTTAATTTCAGTCTGAGACCACACACAAATTTTAGTGTTGGCGGGAAATATCAAAGAGACGAAAGACGCGCGCGTGCAGGCGATATCTCTTTAAGTTTTCTTCTTCCTTCCTGTGACTTCCTTTCACACGCGCGAGCGTTTTCTCTCCTCGAGTCCTTTCTATTGTTTCCTTGAAAGGCGCGAAAGCTACCCTATAGAGCGCCAGCTTTATACCCTATTAGAATAGAAAGTCAAACGTCCGTCTGTCTCTTCTCTTCCTATAATAGACTAACTTTCGGTAGAGTCCAAGCAGGAACGATTTTAGACCGTATACCGTATACTACACAGAAGCTGCAAGAGTACGCGTCGCGCTTCAAGGAATATACTATCGTCTCGCACCCCCCTCCCCTCTCTCTCTCTCCGACTTTGGCCGGTGTATAAATAGAGCCAGTTATCGCTACACACCTGCGGCACCAAGAATTCTTGTCTGTAAAGTCAATACTCTATCTGGCAGACCGGTTTCTCTCTTACCCTATTCTTATCCAATCATCGACCACCTCTCTCTCTCACTCTCTCTCTTATAGCGAGTTCGTTTCCAAGAAAACAAAATTAAATATTTTATCAATGCAGATATGTTTTCTTTAAAAAATAATCTGCCTAGCTTACAATAAATGTTTGTAAAAAAACTCCACTCCATTTTAAAAAGAAACGTTGTGGATGGATAAAAAACCCAGGCAACTGATTTTTGTTTTTGGGGACGAAAAGGTAAAATAAAACGAGACCGAAATTTAAAATCGCCGAATCAAAAAACAGCGAAAAAGTAAAGAAATAAGAGAGAGAAAATAAAAAAATAAGAAGGGGCGGGAAAGAAAAACTGCTTAGAAAAACGCGGGAAAAATTGGCTCGTGCGAGGTTGGTTGGGTAAATCTCGAGACAGAGAGGGCTCCGTATGTAAATTTAACTGAAAGGGAAGAAATGTGTAAAAATGATCTTAAAACGTAACATAAGGGAGGGGGGGGGCATCCAAGAACCAAACTGTATCTGTCAAACCGTGAAAAGTTCAGAGCATTTTTTATCTTTACTAAATCGTCGAGTGACAACGTTATGATATATAAAGATGGTTCTTTACGAATATCCTTACAATGATAATTCTGAAATGACAATTTATACCATAGCATTTCAGTGTAATTGTTACGTTTTAAAATTTATGATGCATTAGTATTTAATTTTTGAAGACAGTCGTGAGTGTTTTATTGATGATCCCTTAATTAAATTAGAAATCATTGTCTTTCAGTTTCTTGATTAAATTTAAGGGGTCATCCGTAAAATACACCATCCAATCTCAACTTGAAAACAGTGTCCCTCAGGGCAAAATGTTATAGAACATTTTCAACTCAAAATCGCCCAAAGAACAACCCCCTTAATATATGGTAGACGTATCAGAAACACCCTGTATACAAAGAAGGTAAAACTGTATCTCCTTGAAATGGAAATAGAAGGTATATACGGGATAGGGTCTTGGCGACAGCATAAATTGTGGGTATATTTTTTTGGGTTTAGCCAGCATCGACTCGTCTTCCAGCACTTTTCAGCGCCGCTTTCCTGACTTGTCTCCACCTCTTAAGAACCCTCTATTTGTCCCCTCACCCCACCGCCCTCACTCAAAGAATCCCTCTCCACGTGTCGTCGTATAATGTGTTAAACTTCCCTTCCCTAACGTGAGATCTACAATATCGTCTGCTTGGATATTACAGACTCCATCTCGTATAGCAAAGCGAGCGAGCAAAGGTGTTCCGGATGGAGTGAACGATTTCCCCCCAGCGTTCGCGTGCTACCACCCCTTCATTGGTTAAAATCGACTCCTCCAACTGAGGGAATAGACACTATCTCGCTATTTCTCAAATCTAAAAGAAATGTTTGGATTTAGCTGTATTTTAATCAGTTGTCGTTACTAATTTCCAGGACAATTTTCTCCGCACCAATTTAAAAACAAAAGCTTACCATAATGGCCGTCTATAGGATACAGAGCTAAACCAGTATAAGTTGAAACGTATTTCCTTTGAGAAAGGTGCATGTTACATTTCTGGATGGTAGCCACTTTTCAAGATAGCCACGGATTCGGAATATAATCTTTGTTAAAAGGTACCTACTACTTAAGAGCAAATTAACTTTGCTACAAAAATAGTTCCAGCTTCGTTTGTAAAATGATTGTGCGTTGATTATCAGTTAGTTAGACTTTTTTACTTATATTTTGGAGGAAGCCGTGTCTATCCCCTCGATGAAGGATTTCCTGGCATCTCTGTCGCGCGGAAACTAGGGAGTCAGTTGGAAATTTGGAAGGTTGGTGTCATTTGTCCCCAATAGCCTCTCTTCCTAAGTGCTATACCTACCTACCAACCACCACCACCTTCCTGACGCTCTCTTCTCTTTGCAGTTTGCATGAGCAAAATCTTTTTTCTATTTTTTTTCTCCTCCTCCCGAAGATTGGGTGGGGGGGGGACCCAAATTTAAGACCTAGTGGAGCTAAAGCGAGGCCAAAAAGGGCGGGAAGCGTTCCGGAAATGAAAATAGACCCACGTTTCCCCCCTCCCATTCTTTCTCCTAAAGTCAAATTTGCATAACATAAATCTATCAATTTTGGGGTTGGTTCGGTTCTTCTGTTTTTTTTTTTTATATTTATTCTCTGTCTTTAAGAACGTTACGTTCCAACTACCTTTTTGATTCGCGTTCAGGGAGATTAAGATTAATTTAATTACGAGAAAAATTGTTTCAGTACGTTTTTAATTACGATTGCGGTACGCGATTATTTAAATTTTGAGTTCGCCGTCGAGTTTCAGTGTTTAGGGATGAAGGTGAAATTAAGGGTGAAAATCTGTGGGTGAATTCTACAGCCCCTGTAAAAGTGTTTAAAACGCAGTGAATGAATCTTTGTACACCTGTGTTCAGGGCAAAGTAATCTTACAGGGGCTACATTAAAAAAATAAAATAAAGATGCTCTAAGCGTTACATTATTTCACCCTCAAATTGGATTCAGCCAAATGATCATGAAATTATTTTTTAAAAAAAATATTATTTAAAATTGACTATTATCCAAAGTTAAACTAAAAAAGACCCCATATATTTACACCTAACTATGCCCTGTATACTAAACCCTAAGGTACCTGAAAAAAGTGTAAAACCAACCCTGAAAGACCCTAGTTACGACACGAAACTAAAGTTAAACACCTATGGGAATTGTCTCCCGCAATTTTCGCCGTGACAGTCAAAATTCAACATTCTGAAAGAGTAAGTAACTTTAGCACGCGGTAAAACTCTAGTCTAAGCCTCGGTACGTATTCCAAAATACAATGAATAAATAAAGAAAACTCATGTATATATCATTCCAACTTAACCCTAAAAGACCAAGGCAGGTTCCTTTACTACCACGTGACTGTGTTACGCGCAACTTTGCAAACCAAAAAAGCTTAAACAAGGCTTAATAATCTAGGGGGGTATATAACATTTTTATTTCTTATTTCAAGAAGACTACAAAAAAAGGAAAAAGCGTATACTGCTAAAATTACTGGGTATACTTTTTTAGGGGGTCCAGGGGGGGGGGGTCGGATGGAAATTTTTAGGGGTCCATATTCCCGAGGGATATACCCTTATTCGTTCCCGGGATCGTCGAGTGGAAAATTTTTTGAAGGAAAATGTATTCAGTTAGGCCTTGGCTTTACGGGATGCTTTGCGGTGACTATACTAGGTTTGGTTGGAACACTTTCGCTTCGTTCGGTTTAGAATTATTCATAGGATGCTGGATAGAGTCAACGAGGTATGGGACTTTGAGACTAGAGTACATGGATGGCTAGCTAGCCAATAAGGAATCTACCATATCTAGTTGGTTTTCCACTATCTAGAAGCAAAAAACTTATCAATTGAAGTAAAACATTACTTTAGACAAGCCAGAAGTAAATAAATAAAGTAAAAGTAGCCTAATATGTTAACCGTTCGGTGCTAAATGTTTTGACCACAATCAAACCAACCGAAAAAACCCTCCGTTCATACAACCAACGTGTAATAGCTAAAATTTGGTAAATACCGACCTTTCTTTAGCTGTAGCAAAAGGTAAAATAAAAAAAAAATCCGTTGCCATTAAATTGTTCCGCTACGCAGTGCGAGTATCTTTACTTTCACTTCCCTCTAATTACATCCTAGATAGGGTTTTTTCTCCCTCTTTTTTTAACCAATGAATTTCCTTCTAACACATTGAACTATCCTTTTCCCATGGTATTCCCTGGAATTCTATACCCGCTTTGAGTATAGGATAAAGTCTCAAAGTATACCCTCTCTTTCCTTTTGTCTCGCTTTGATTGGCTGTTGAAACAGAATAAAAAAGAAAGATGGAGGTCGATAAAGGGGGAATAGGTCGCGTTCCCATTAAAAGTAACTTTTTTTTATATATATAAAGTAAGTCAAGTTCATGGTATTTGTGGCTGTTTTTAATAGTATCTAAGGGAAGGGGTCAAAGGTTAAGTGTTTCGAGAGGTGTTTCCTTACCATCACGCGGTAAAAGTTCTAAATTACTTTGATGGTCAATGGGAGGATACCAAATATTCTGACTTTACCGCAACATAGGTTAAAGGTTAATTATACAGAAATAACTTTGCTTATTTCATGATAATTTTAAATTGTTTAGTAATTTAGAGGCAAGGCCAAGAAGGTCTGGAATTGAGAGTATAGATGAACTGGGCTAAATAATTTATATCGGAATACATACAGATTATAGGAATGATCGTGTAGCCATTTTCACTCATCGTAACATGGCGGATTTTCTGGGAGGAGCTAGACTAAACTATATATGACGAATTTTACCTTGCAAATAATCTATCTAGCTGCACTAGGAACTCGTTTTGCTACCAACTAATTTAATCACAGTTAGAAATACGTCCGAATTATGAGTCATGACTGATAGTAAGTTCTCAAGTCCGGCCCACAAAACGCGCATAGAAATTAAGGTGGAATATATGGAGGCGCGCATTGATTCCCACTACCTGTATGTATGCCTGTTTATATTTATATATAGACAGAAGAAAATAGGGGAAGTGGGTAGCCGTAGCCTTGAGCCATACAAGTCGTCCAGTGATTCTCACTTACAATGGTCGATTCCCCTACCACCCTTAAAATTTGAATCTGGCCAATCGGCGCGAAGCATAAAATAGTACCAGATTTCATTGCGAACGCCACCATGTAGCGAACTGTGGAACTAACTTGTGTAGTCTGCTTATATTTCTGCTATGCTTCAGTTTGAGTTAGGGTTACGTCAGGCAACGGGTTAATGCGGATATTGGTTTAATTAAGGACGAAAATTCGGTTATTTAATAAAATGAATGTCGTTAAGAGTACGCAGTGTGATTTAACGTACAAGGAAACTACCGATAAGAAAACTCAGGCTGTGTTGAAAGGAAAAGCAAGATCTACCCAAACCAATCCCAATGTTAAAAATCAAACTACAACAACTTGGATACAACTTTATTACTTTGAACTCTTCCCTATCACAGTTTAAAACTTCGGACAAGTTAATTTTTTCCCTGGAACTTAGAAATACCATTGTATTTAAAAATAAAGACATATTTTAAAATAAGTTATGAATTTAGTACTTACCACTCGATTCCAGCCTCTGCCATTCTGCCTGAGTGCCTCACTGCCTCTAGCAGACGCCTCTAGTCAGTTGGAAGGCGTAGGACCGTACTGTCCACAGAATTACGTCACTCGTGTGTTAATGCGCGTAAAAATCCTATCTCTCATCACCACCACGGGGAGGGAAATGGCGCGAAAAATCCGTAAACGGGACGCCTCGCGAAGTTGCCCAAGCTACCCACTTCCCCTATTTTCTTCTGATATAGATAGGTGAATCTTTTCTCGGACGAATATTTGTAAAATTTTCTTGACAAAGGCTTAGTAGCGTGATGCGCTCATAAGTCAGTGGTATTAACGAATCACTTAGCGGATTATAAATGGTGGCGTTGGTAAGGTTACGGTAAATTTTGATGCATCTGGGTGTAGATGGGTTAAGCCTTTGCTGGTGGTAATTACAAAATCGAGCGTTTAATGATGGCTTTGTCCCGTTTCGTTTCCCACCTGCTTTCCTAAAGTTAGATATGACGTCACGTACGTATAATCCACCCCTTCCTCCTCCCCTCCCCCCATTACAACCTCATTCGGGTGTGGCACACGTTATTAGAGAGCTGGGAACACCACCCCATACCAGAATCATGAAACCACGCAAATTAGATCCCAATTTTTTTTTCAGAACCCCCCAAAGTAATAACACAGTCTGCGCCTGCGCGAAATACAGCTGGGTAGTTAGTAGTAGGTATATATTGTCAAGTTGTTCAGTTCAATTTTAATTAATTTTAAAAACTCCATTTATAAGTTAGGTGAACGTAATAGAACTTCGCGAGGGTGAAATGCATTATGGGTATTTAGTAGTACCGCTAAGGTGTGCTGTTATTATTATTATTATTATTGTTTTAAAAAGGCATAATTTTAAGTAACATAATGCAACGATATCTATAATTGGGTGGAGTCTAAAAAACACATATATATCCCCGTAAAAATACCGCGTAAGACGACCGACCATAAGAGGGTTATCGTGTGGCCTGATTAGGGCGCGTCAAATCCGCTGACTTCCAGAGATTATCAGCTATAGTTTCTTGCGGCAATTCATCCCAACAGAAAGGTTCTATGGGTTTAAAACTATAGTACCACTCAGGCGTTCGTTACCCTCCATTGAATTTTGAGATAAAACCACGTGTGTTCTAACCCCGCCTTAACTTGGTAATATAAAGAGTACGATATAGCAATCGAAAATATTGATCAATCTACTATCAAGTTACTTTGTCGTAAAATATTTTTTTTTATCTATCATGGTCTTTAAACATGCGGTTTCGTGATGTGTTAGGGTGTTAATGAAAAAAAAGAGAGAGAGAGAGAGAACTCGGGGAAACGTTTAGCACCTGCCAGGTATCATCCATAAAGCAACCCTCCGTAACTTATTGACCTTTGAACCCATATACCCTCTTTTTCCATCCATCCTAAGCCTCGGTCACGGTTTATATACCTATATATATTTTCACGCTTCATTGAATGATTATGACTCAGGATTATTTCAATTATAGCTTTTCGCCAGGATTATTATTAAATAGAGTTTATTTAAGCTGTTTGATTTACGGACACGCGTTATTTATGCTTGCTAGAAACCACAAAAAAGCTCATTTACGAATAAACTCAGTGCGAGATAGAGAGGCGAAAATCACAAATACAAGAAACTAAAATAAAGGCAAATATAACGCGTATAATTGAAACCCGGTCACGTGATGAGTCTGTAATCATACCAATCACTTCAACTCAAGAGCCTGTTCATACTACTCCGTAAATATGTTTTGTTAACAAGACTACTAGATCGATTTAAGATCTCTTTAGACCTTTTGAGGCCAAAATGTGAATATTATTGGCAATCATAAACAAGTTCACTCTTAATCTGGAAATAATTATTTTCCTAAATTCAATAATCTTCCTTTGTTAAACATTTATGGCCCCAGTTTTTAAACTCCCAGACTATTCCAGGGGTTTTTTTGCCCCTGAACGGTTTAATACAGATTCAAGTTCAAGTTAAAAACTTAACGAAATTGAAGTTTAAAAAAGTCCCATAGGTCGATACCTAGTTTTTTTTTCAACTCACTAATTATCATCATTGTAAAATAAAGGGTCCCGATATCATAATCCCAATTATAACTGGTGGGATTCAGCAGTATAAACTTGCATTGATTTTCCGGGCTCATTTTGCAGAAGGTCCCAGCCCAGCTCCCTCCCATTCCCAAAGTTTAAGCTTAACAACGCTCTATTTCTCCCTGTGCTCGGAGGGGTTTGGCAATTATAGGAGAAGGCCAAGAAAAGGCGGTGGCTGATGCGTATAGCTTTCATTCTGTTATATTAACTTTTATTAAAGGTGGGCCGAAGGATAGAGAGAGAGAGATTCTCTCTCGAATCTCTCTCTTCTCTTTCCCGGAGTATAGGAAGGAAAGGAGGATAGCTGGTGAGAGATTAGATTTATTCTTTAAGAGGGGTCGCACTCGCGGATAGCTCTAGCCGTACCCGTTTCCGGAGTCGATAGGTTATACGGGGGGGAGCTATTGTGTGTGTCGAGCTGTGGCGGCGCTCGCGAACGCCGAACGGAAACTCTCTACTTCATTCATCTTCATTTGAAGCAACTGCAGACACGCAATTAGAGCCAACGTCATCCTAAGGTAGATATTTTTCGCGCTTTACTTTACTCCTCTTTCCCGCCATTTCATCCTCGTGACTCCAAGAGCTCGCGCTCTGCTCTCGCTCTCTTTAATAGACCTTTTCGTTCATCGACTCTATCAAGGCTCTTTAAAAATCCACGGAGCAAATTTCTAAGCGTGGAATCTTACACGCCACCAGATTTAAATCGAAATGGTCCATTAATGACAAATGTCGCTTGTCCACTTTACTTTGGATTAGAGTAGGTGGTTTAAAACTCGGCATTCAGTGACAAGAGAAATACGTGATGGGGGATTTGTATATTTTTTTATCATCAATTTGACTATAAGGTTCAGGGCGATTTAGGTTTACATTCATGACGAAATGCCTTACCCTGAATGGTGAATTTTCTCAAGTAGAAAAACGGTAAATATCATGATTTATCCGTATTATCAAAGGCAAATTGGAATAATAGAAAGTGGGGAAGTAAAGAGGGCATAACTTAGGAGGTTATTAATGGGGGGATGTTCTATGGGCGATTTTGAGTTGAAATTGTTCTATAACAAAATTTTTCCCTAAGTGACACACTATGTTTATGGGTGACATCGTTAAATTTAAGTAAGAAACTAAAAAACAAAGCTAATTAAATTAAATCTAAGGGATAATCCGTAAAACACTGCAATCATAATTTGAAAAAAGTTGGACCGGATGGCAAAAAATCATAGAACATTTTGGACTCAAAATCATCCAAAGAACAAACACCCAATATAAATATATTACAAGAGAGCTACTGTAGAATTGCATGGCGCCACTCTCGCTATAACGCTAAGCCTAAAAAAGCACTTTGAAATAAATAATATTATAGAACGCCTGGTATGAGAGAAGATTGAAAATAAAAAAAAAGAAGCATGGTTTAGAAAAATGTCCCTAGCCGGGAACATAAATTTTACTCATCCCCCTTTCTTTCTCTCTCTCTCTCTTTCGGGGTAATTATGGGGCTCGGAAGATTTTCGCGTCAAACTCGCTTGACGTTTAACGCGCCACCAAAAAACCAGTTTCCTTGTAAAGATCATATTACCTTCCAAAATAGCGGGAAGGAACGACGGAAGGGTGGGACCAAGGAGGGGTGGGGACCCTTGATTGAAATGACATCGCACCCACGGGTTCGCAAGATTCTTATCGCGTATTTTTATATAATCTTCATTTTTCTAGACTCGAAAGAAAAACTTGTAAAAATTGATATAGACACAAAAGCCCTTTAACGAAATTGAATTTTTTGGCCTTTTCCCGCCAAAAAGGACGGAGCTCCGGAGAACCTATTGCCATCTTGAGTTGAAGATTTTCACTTTCTTTAAAGGGAGAGTAACACGCGCCCAGTTTTAAAATTACAGACTTGACTTACTGGGTATTCAACGTGCAACCCAAAAACCGCTTAACCTAAGAAGTTGAAAATTTTCAGGGACGTTACCCTTAAGTAGTTGCTACTAGTAAAAAAAGATTTTTACAATCCGCGGCCATCTTGGAAAATGGCTGCCAGAAACGTAACCGAAATCCGTCCTTATGGAATAAAACTACGTAAGTTGTGTTATTGTTTCGCTATATCCCATAAACGGGGGTATATTTTAAGGTTTATGGGGTCAAAACCGGGTCCTTTTTCCCCCTTAAAAACTATATTTTGACCCTAGCTCTTCCAAGCTGACCTTCTGTTGATAAGAGTCGTAACTTGTATAACTTCAAAATAGGACTTTCATATTTTTAAAGCCCAAAAATGGAAAAAAATATGCCCACGGGGGAAATAAGTTTGGGCAAGTCCTGCAATACGGGTTGGTCAATTCCCAATGGACACGGGGAAAAGGAAAGGAAAAAAAATCCTGAATTTCTGTCCATTTGAGATAATAAGGGACGCTAGGTAACCACTAAGGCAAAAGACTCCAATTGCAACAAAGTATTACCAAACGATATATACGAAATCCAAAGTATTTAGTTACGTTTCAAAAGCATTATTACATCACCGGAATATTGAATTTCTTTATCCAAAACGAAAAACAAACGCAATCTTTTTTCATGAAAGATAATCCCGTATGTTATTGCGAAACTATTTTCGTAATCAAATTTCAATTAAATTTAAATTAAATACGAGCATAAGTTCATAAGATATGATCCATAAGTTTGTCACTAGTTACAAACTGGAGCTTGCCACGAAGTAACGTAGGTGATAGATTCTCGTAAAGCGACGTCTGACAAGGCTTAGTACAGACTAAATAGGAAGATGGACTGCAAAATAAACCCGAGTGTTGTCAATTCTCGAATAGCTCTCTGTAAGTCTATAGCATTACGAATTGTATAGGTTGTGTCAAACTTATGGAACATACCTTATAAACTTATGAATAGGAGTTAATGAATAATTTAATACTCGAATCTTATTAATCTCGCGCGTGAAAATATGCCCCCCTAATAATTAGGGATTTAAATCCTACAATCCCTCGGCCTTTTCATTATTATAAACTATAAGGGGTTTAAAAAACACGAGAGGATTTAAGTATCACGTCAATCAACCAGCGGGACCACGCGCGGACAGGAAGTATAAGAGGGACATAATGAGGAACTCATTCGAGATTAAAATCAATCCCTAATTTCCTTGAGTCTGCGCAGACAGTTTTGAATTTTTTTTGACACGTTTAAAGGTTATTGGACCCATCTTCTCCTAAGTTCCGTCTCATTTAATCCCGAAAGAAAAAGGTCAGCCCCATCTTCGGGGTGGGTCAGAGGTCAGTAACTGGGGAATGGTTCCAACTCAATTAGGCTTAACTGTCAAAATTAATATTTGGTATAAGCAGACGATTTTTGCTTTTTTAGAAAAAAAAAGGAACAAAATTTAAGGAGAGAAATTTCCCTTAGGAGATGATCACTTCCGGAAACGAATGACGTACGGTTGTACTCCTATATTCATTTCCGGTTTATCTATATAATTTTTTTGGGGGGGGGGAGGGGAGCCCACCGCTGTTTATAAGCGTTTGTTTATTTGACCCCCCTAATTGACCTCGAGACTTCTTCTACTAGAGATCGTATTTCTCCACCCTGTAACCGAAGCCTATTAAAAATAGACCAAGTGACAAGATTCCCCCAAAGCGAATGTTTGCTTAATTCTTTCCACTTTTTTTCATCCAACGTTGGTTTATTTTTGACATGTTTATTTGTTTCTAAGACTCGCGCCTTCAAAATGTCGCGGTCGTCACCGAGAAATGTTAATCATTCTAGTTAAGCCTAAGAGAGAGAGAGAGAGAGAGAGAGAAAAGGACCTCTGAAATAGAGGGGGGGGCGAGGGGAGGGTTAGTTATAAGCCAACTTTTAAATCCCTATTTACGGAGCTATTCGATTTATGTTATGACATAAACGTGAAATATATTTAAAAAATACACTTCTAGACACATCCTATATAACTTCTTCAGTTATTTTCCCCAGTGAAAAATTTGGCTTTAATCGTAAAGTAATGGTGAAATAGACCATTTTATATTTAAGGAAGTTATCGTCTACTTTTTGTAGGGGTTATTACGAAACATTGATTGGGTATGTTACGTATGTATGTGGACGCACAAAAACATTAGATATAGGGCTTCCAAATTTACCAGCAAGCGCCGAAGTCCTTTTGTTTCGGTGGTCAAACAAGGACGTTTCTTTTAAATAAAAAGTTCAGGTAACATAACATTATATCTTAAAAGCACGGCCTGTATCTAAATATAAAAGAAATTAAATATTAAACAAACAAATGAACGATCTCTTATTACAAAATAATTAGCGTTTAATTAGTCTTAAAAACAAAGGCTACTGCGCCATCCGCCATTGCTTTGGTGGCGTCTGCTAAATCGAACCTCTTACCCCCACGGGATTGGTTGAATTCTCACAGGCTAAGAGAAGTAAGGGGTAAGAGGTTCGATTTAGCAGACGCCACTAAAGTAATGACGACCCAATAGGCCTCGTTCTTTAAGACTAATTTAATGCTAATTATTTTGTAGATCTTTTATTTTTTTTTAAATATTTTCCCTTTAATACTTAGAAAAATGCCGTTCTTTCAAGCTATAATGTTATGTTACCTGAACTTTATTTTTTAAAGAAAACAAGATGGTGAAACACCAGACTATATTAAGTCGTAAAGGTAGCATTTCAACAATAAGTAAGACCTCAATCATTACTTAACGCTATCGTTAAGAAGAAAGGACCAGAAATTTGAATTAATAATTTTTAGGCAAACCATTCGAAGCTAAGTTATGCATATTGTACTTCCTCCCCAAGTAATCTCCGGGGATATTAGACTTGATTAAATAAATTTCATTCTTTAAACAATCAATCGAAATAAAATAAAAAAGAACAATCAAAGTGAAGGTGGGAGGGAATGAATTCACATTATATTTGTCAATATGAAAAATCTCCAAAGATTTCAAAAATCTAAGAGGAGGTTGAAGTTGAGGTTGAGGCTGGAGTGGTTTTTATTTTAAACCAATTGGATTAAATAAAGTGGGTTCTAACTTTTGACTGTGGGCCTTTGTACTTTCAACAAATTTAATTTAAAAAACCTCTGTTGGGTAGATGGTGAGGGAACCCTAATTTGCATGAACAATTTTTATATATTATTTCTCCAGGCACCTACCTACACCCCTTCCTCCAAAAAAAAAAATCTAGAATCCAGAAGATCCCATTTTTGAGAGGATAATCACATTAGGGAATTGAATAATAACAACTTATCAAACAAAATATTTTCTCAAATCGGTAATACAGTTTAAACTAAAAGACATGACGATTCTATTACCACGTGCTTACGTATTCTTACGTATTATCGAATACATCGCGAACACGGTTTAGAAGCGCGTGTTTATCCAAAGATTTTCTTTTTTTTTATTTTACTAGTATTTTCTAGTAGGCCTAAAAATTTTTTAGTGGAAACTAGCCAAGGATTATAGAAACGTAGAAAAATCTCTAGAGAAAAAAAAAGGTAGGAAGGAGGCGAAGGTTCAGCCGGCAAAGCACCCCTTTTTCTTAAAATATGCACCGCGCTTTTCAAACTTTATCAATTTACGCGTTTCGCTAAATCAAATGAAGATTTATGAGTGCTTTAAGGGATTAAAAGGTGATATGGGATTAAAAATAGGATTAGTCACGTGACGCTGCCGAGAAAGAGAAATAAAATCCAACAACCCTCTCTTCAGGAAGATAAATATGTTAGTTCAACAAGAACCAAGTGGAAATATATATTCATATATAACTGGGTAAGGGATAATTCGGTAACGTGTGACGTCACCAGTTGACCAGATGAAAGTGAGAATGATTATTTAAACTGATCTAGAAATAAAAACCAAGACGTTTTATGGGACTTCAAATCATCAGTCCACCAATGTCTTTTTGTTTGAGAGGGACTCTATTCTTTGGAACCCAAGGGACCTTTCTCTATCTTAAACTTTTATAATTAGCTTAATTAAGATATAAAGCGAGCTATTTAACTCATTAGAAGGTAATAAATGAAGGTTTCTCTCTTCCTTTATGTATGTTTAAGAATCATTCATTACTCCTTTAAAAACACGGATGCAATGCCAAAATAATAGACCGCGAAAAAATAATAAATATAGTTAACAAAAAAAAAAAAAAACTTCCCAAAGACAGGAAGTATTTCTTAACCCATTTCCATCTTAACCTGACAATTTAAAGCCTTCTTTCATCCATAAAAATAACGTTATATTCAAAATAGCCGGAGTATGAGAAGCCGGCGAGCTAGCAATACAGGGGTTCTTCTTTTTTAGATACGGGGTCGTGAAGGGTTTGCCAAATTTAACAAAAATAATCTTTAAAAAAGAAGGTATAAAACAGGGTGAAATTCGACAACCTAACTTGTCACAATCGTATACGAGGGAATAGGAAGATAGGCGTAATATTATCAAAGGGTATTAGGTTAACTTGACGCTAGAAGAATAGCGAGTAGAAAAAAGTAAAGGATTGTAAATTGCACGCGCTATTTCACGTTTTCCGCGTACCATCGGGAGAGTGTACCGTTGAAAAGCGCGGGAATCGAAGTGTTTCACGTGCGTTACCCTTAGCTTTACGCGTAGTAAACTTTAAGAGTAAAAATACAGTTATTTCCCCCTTCGAGCTCATTCGAATGACGAATGTTAGCGATTAAGCCGGATTTGGATGCAATTACGGGGTATTTCGATTGAATTCTCGAGCTTCTTTCGTAAACTAAACTTGGATTTCAAATATTTATACGGGGTAAAGGCGGAGGATGACTTCGCTCGCGTCTATGATAAAAAAGGTCTATATTGGAGGGTTTTTAAAGAGGAAAAACCTCGGAAAAGGGGCAGAAAAACCCCAAAAAGGCTGGTTGGCTCCTCCGTCGCGCCATCTGGATGTCATTAGCCCAAATTCTCATGGGATGAATTCTAAGAGGGAGGGAGAAAGATAAGATACTATCTTCTATATTAACGTTGCAGTCTTGAAAAGAACCAAAATCCTTAAGGAATTCAATGGAATTTGGTGAAATTTTCGAGAGAGAAGGGAAATTGTATATTTGCATAGGGAAAAATATACCGAATGCAGACGCCTTTTTGAATTTAAGGTATTTTTCCCCTGGTTTTTTTTATGGAGTTGAAAGTGATAGTTAAATAAATTGGAAAGTATACGTCGTGTATTTATACGATTCGAGAGTAAAAAAAAATTCAAAAATTCCTAATACGTTGTTATTTTTCTTGTCTCATTCGCAGGTTTTTTCTAAAATTCTTTTTAAAATGCAACCAGAACTGCCTGAAAAACGCCGGAAATCCCAGAGACATGAGAAGATTCCAGGCAAGTGTTATATTATTTCTAATTGTGTGTTAAAATGAAAGGCATGCACGAATTGGGTATACAAAGTTTTCAGACTAGGAGGATTTATACCCTCTACACTAGGAGTGCCATGTTATTTGGTACTGCGCTTTACCCGCCAAGTACCCTGGTGTAATGGTATGAAACCTCCTAGTAAAAATACTACGCATTGTCGTTTGAAGATCACGCACGAGGTGTAGCTCAATTGGGAAATCAGTTAATTAGGAATTGAAATACGTAAATGATAGGGCCCAATTTTGGGTAACCCATCAAACAAAAACAAGATCTACCGTAAAAATTCCAAACACCTAAAAAAATCTAGATTCAAATTCGGAAGCTCCTTCCTCAGTTGTATAGCAATTCCCAAGCTAGCTTTCACCTTTTCAATATGGTATAATTTTCCTATTAGAAACAATGTTTAAAGCCTTAAATTTCCAGTCATTTAAAGGTTGAAACTGTCTATAGAGTTCTATAGTATTTTTGGCCCTATCTTTTTTTTTTTTTTTTTTTTTTTTTGAGGATCCCCAGGTGACTCGTAAAGAAAGCGACGCTTTCCCCTGTATGCTAAAAAACACAGCATAAATATCAGAGGCCTCCACTCTCCCTAGCTCTTCCAACTAGCCTTAAGTCCTAAATCTAGCCGCCGCTGCGTGGCTCTCACACTCTAGTACGGTTTTCCCGCCACTTTTTTATTTCCCGCCATTCCTCGCCTTTTTTTTTTCTCTGATGACAATCTCTACTTGACTCCTCCTTTCCTTTGGAAACGCCAAAAAATGTTATATCATCTTGAGATATATTTTTTCTCTTCTCTCTCTCCGCTCTTGAGCTTCCCTTTCCCGCCTCTAGCTGTAAATCGTCGGTTTCCGGAGATCGTTAATAAAGAAATACTTGGTTTTTTAAAGGGATTGTGAAGTTATTTAGATAAGGTGTAATTCCAAATATTACACGTTAATTTGTTCTATGGTCATTATTAAATTGGGTTCTAACCCTCGGGGTCAGCCGTCCAGTTAACCTGGCACTAATCCTACTCGTCAGCTTACCGCTAACTGTAATTTATAATCAAAGATGGTAAAATCGAAGTACAGTGGGTTCTATGGGCGAATTTGAATCGAAATTGTTCTATGACCTAATTTTGACCTAAGGGACACCGTAAAGAAGTTAAGATTGGACTGTTTTACGGAAGACCCCTTGATTAATTTAAATTATAAATCATTGTCTTTCAGTTTCTTAATTAAATTTGACGGGGTAATCCGTAAAATACTCAAATCATAACTAGGTAAGTGTGCCCCTAATGGAAAAATTCTACCATACAACAATTTCGACTCAAAATTGATTCCTTATAGAACTCCACGGGTATACTAAGATCTATTTGAAATGGTGAAACATTTGAGAAAATACTGCTACTAAAATATAACCAAGTGGTCCACCCTACAGTATATTGGAAAAGAAAAAAAAAAGAGGTATCTATGTTCATACCCCAAAACCCAATCCTAGGATTTGAAAAAAAAAGAGGTAGAACTCGCTAAGTATCCTCTAGCGCCCTTTCAGTAAAATAGTGATAGGGGTGCTTCTTTACGGTCCCGGGGTCGACCACTCTGCTCAATTCCAAAAACGAGAGAAAGAAAAAGAAAAAAAAAAACGATAACGCGATTCAGTTTCAAATTTTCTCGGATCTCCTCTCTATATGTATGTATATATTTTGGATTTTAGTATATGGGAATGAAACCATTTCATTTTCTCCTCTCTCTCTCTCTCTCTGCAAAAGTTGTAAAATACCAGAAAAACTAAAACTGAAAATCGCAAAATAGTGTAGAGAATTTACGATAGGCAATTTTTGAGGACCCATACTCTCTCTTTCTCTCGGAGCAGTTTGAAAATAACGTTTTTATTGAAGATCTCTAGCCTTATATCCTTTTTTTCGCCCCCGTTCCCGTATACCGCAAAACCCGAACGGCGAGCCAGCGAGCATGCGATACCATGGATACTAGCATTCGACTATTTTATATATTTTCATAAAATAAAATAGACCCAAGTGTCGAATTCAAATATTTTTCTCAAATAGAATGGTTTCTCCAATCTTTTTCCCGGATTCCCCTTTAAAAAAAAAAAAAAAAATTAAGTTGCGTGCAATAGACCCTGAACATAAATTTCGCCAGGTATCACACGGTGGCGCTCGGTACGAAAAGTTCTATAGTTTTGGTCTTCATATTGACGTAATTTACTTCCTTTCCTTGGCTGTAATGGTTAAGCCAAGAAATTCTTAGTTTATTTTAAAATGGATAGTAGTGTTTAATTTTTAGGCTAATACAGGGTAGAAGGATCGATATGCAATGCGATTTTGAGTCGAAAATGTACAACTTCTATTATATTTTTCCCTAATGGTCACTGTTTACAAGTTATGGCAAGGAGTGTTTTAAGTATGACTCCTAAAATTAGCATACTCTTTTGTTTTCTTAGTTAAATCAAGAAGTGATATCTAGTTTATTAGGAGGAAGGTATAAGATGCCTAAGTATTCGCGCGCCATAGTCCCAGTCCCCCT
The DNA here is from genome assembly GCF_054372755.1 of Phalangium opilio. Classification (NCBI taxonomy): domain Eukaryota; kingdom Metazoa; phylum Arthropoda; class Arachnida; order Opiliones; family Phalangiidae; genus Phalangium; species Phalangium opilio. The sequence continues at coordinate 2,877,124 of NW_028324170.1, forward strand.
TTCAAAATACAAGGGGGGACGTAAAAGGAGGCCAGGCTATTTCGCCTCTCCTCAGTCGGAGAATACGTAATTTTCGTCATTCGCGTCGCTCTGACGTGAGTTTTCATGAACCAATGAGATGCTGCTTGTATTTTAGAGGCTGGGATTAACTCCGGACCTACGTTTGGACTGGAAATGTGAAGAATTTATACCTTCTCCCTAATAAACTAGATATCACTTCTTGGTTAAATTTAAGGAGCCATTCGTAAAACATTCCAATCGTAACTGGTTTAGGGTGACCCTTGGGCCAAAATTATGTCATAGATATTATATTTTCGACTTAAAATTGATTGCCCATCGAATCCAATGTACCTCGGAATCCTACCACCATTTTCGGAACACCCTTAATTGTTTTAATAATTTTAAATTAAAATTATCAGATTTATAAAAGTTTGTTATCTTATTTTAAAATCCAAATAAAACCACGAGTGCATACGTCATATTTTTCTGAATTAAGTCCTGAATAAAATTAAAAATGGCGAACAACGAATAGGCATTTGTACAAGCCATAATTATATTTTAGGCTTAATAGATCCTAAAAATCTTATTAAGAAATGATTAAAGATAGTTAATGAGGTCACGCCATTAATACTAGACACACATACAAAGACGGTGTCGGAAACTTTCGGCCCCATTGAAGCTAGAACGTTACTGTATAATTTAACGAAAAGTGTCCAACCCGAAACCCGAACCTACAGAAAACACGCGATCATGTCGTGCTAAGGTTTTGAGAGAGCTCGAATACGAACCCGTAAATTACGGTGAAGTATTAATAATTGGGAATAATTACTCTTTAAAAAAATATGTATATGGATGACAGATATAGATTTCTTTGTCCACTTTGCGTATGAGAATTGGTTAAGGGTTTATGTTAATAGATCGGATACGTATTGAAGTCCCTTTCTACTAAATTCAAGTTAATTCATGGACCATGGTTTCTCTCTCTCCCTCAGTTTAATCGCCTACGTTTTTTCGCTCAAATTGTTTGGGGCGCTTTTCGCGTCGCGTGCAATGGAACGATTCGTTCAGGACGAATGGCGCCTAAAACCATACCATATGGTGGTTTGAGTTCTCCTTCCCCACAATAAGACTGTTACTAAGCTAAACACTTTTATACTAATTAACACTTTCATACTTAAATAATAATAAGAATAATGGTTAAACAAAGCGAAAAATATTGAGTGTTCCATCCAAAAAGGTACGGTGGTATTGGATTGAAGTACAGAGGGATGGTTCTATGGGAAATCAATTTTGAGTGGAAAATGTAACTTCTATGACATTTTCCCTGTAAGGGAGACCGTTTATGAGTTATGATTGTAGTGCTTTACGGATGCCCCCTTAACTAAATTAACATCGTCTTTCATTTTCTTGCTTATATTTAAGGGGTCATCCCTAAAATAATCGTAACTCGTGGCCATTGTTGCCAAAAGTCATAAAAGTTACATTTTAGAGTCAAAATTGATTGCTCGAAGAACCATTCTACTGTACGTCGGTCCTATAATTACCCATTTTGGATCACCCTGTAAATGATATTTTAAATTTTGTCAAAGTTTATCTTAATTTGCAGTAATTTATAATCTTTGGTGTGTGTGGTTTCTTTTTTTACAATTCTCGTTGGAAGCAGGTGATCATCTCGACGCAAGTGAGCGTTGACGGGCCTCTACTGGCCGTCTCGGACAACATGTTTGTACATAACAACTCGAAACACGGTAGAAGAGCGAAAAGATTAGATCCCGCAGAAGGTACACGTAAGTCAGAGTCCTTCCTTTTATCTGACAGCTACGTCATGGCCTGACGTCACTGACAGGTCAACGGTTCGACCTTTTAATATTATTAAATCCTTAAAAAGTAGCTCGGATAAATAAAAGTTTGAATAAATATTTTTAAAGCAGTTTCCAATAACTTCGTCTTGGGCTTAAAATTGATTCGTAACAAGGGCAAAATCGGGGCGTCGTATATTTCAATCAAAAGTGGTCAGTCCATAAAGCTAAATCCCCTGTTGGAATTATAAGTTTCTCGCGAGAGCTGTAGGGAGAGCTTAAAGAGATTTCATCATTCTTCAATAAACGACTTTCTATTCAATCTTCTAAAGACTTGACCATCCTCGTACACTCTCCCTCACTCACTCACTCTCTTTTCTGAGAACTGGACACAATGAAACTCATTTCGGACTATCCTCTGGTTCCCCTTCTATACAAACTTCTTCAAACTAAACATGTCGCCCAAAATCTTCCTTAACCACTATAATAAAATCCATATATATAATATTATCAATCATATTGCAAACTCAAATTGAGACTGGCTTGACTCGACTATATAGCTTTTCTATTGTGTACACAAGGACGGTACTACTAGGGTTGGTAAAATTCCCCTCCATAGATGTCCGAATTTCGGGGGTGGGTTTAAGGGGGGACCTATACGGGATCAATTTTGGCTTTACCACTATCTCCTCTGATGAACCCAAGGCATTCATCTCTTTCCCTCGATAGAGAAGCGCGGCCAGGACTTGCTTGGCATCGCATCTTGACCTCCCATTTTATACTTCTAGCCAAGGCTTTGGATAAGGGGGTGGGGGTCTTTTTTTTCCCGCTAGCTTGGGGGTCCCTTGGGCGACGGAAGGACTCTCGGGACCCTATGCTTTGATTAATCGGGTCCGGTTCATCTTCGGAGAAGACTAAAAGGGGGTTGAAACACGGGGGGACAGTATCTATAAGACCCTTAAGAACTGAATAGACTAGGAGACTCGGAGCTATATAGGGACCCCAAGTATATCGAAGAGTAAATGGAATATAGGAAAAGTACATTGGATTTCGTTGCTTTGCCCCCTAAACCCTCCGCCGCCGCGTTCGTCGGTCTTTTTCCCGCGCTACCATTCGATCCAAACCTCTATATAGATATTCGTATACTTGTGTCTTTATACCTCTACATCGATAGCATTGAACATTCAATCACTCGTATTGACCCATAGGGGTCTGACCCTTTACTCCTTATTCCCCGCCTTTTTCTTGCTTTACATCACCGGACACGGTTATATACCAACCTAAATGAGATCCATTTTTGGCTCAGATTTAAAAGTTGCTATTGAAAATTATTTCACCAACCCTTTGAGCACTATGGTTATCTTAGTATAGGCAAAGATTTTGCAGCAGCTACCAATGGTCACGTGATAGAGCGGGGTCAAGAATGAGAAGGCATCACGTCTCGAGAAATTCCCACGAGAAATATTTGTATTGGGGCGCGTGCCAACTGAATGACGTAGTCTTTGAGAAAAGGCGGGAAATAGGGAGAAGAGGGGTGGAGAGGGGTTCCCGCGGCGCTATTGCTGGACATTTATTTTCCTTTTATCTCAGATAAGGCTACACACACATACAGAGAGCCAATAGGAAACTAAACACTGACATTTATTATTTAAGAGAGTTTTGCCGTCCATCCGAATAAGTTTGGACTAAGCGGGCTGGTCAGATTTTATTTCTATCTTTGTAGATATTTATGCCCAACTCTTTTTTTTATTCTTACATTTGCAGTTCCATTCGCCGCGACTCCGTGCATAAAAGCCATAAGTCCAAGCGAAGGTTGGACGACAGGAGGTTCGACCGTTATTATCATCGGAGACAACTTTTTTGACGGCCTACAAGTTGTTTTCGGAACTATGTTAGTATGGAGCGAGGTAATGTCCACTTAATTTTTTTCAATTCAATTAGGCTTTTAAATTATAATAACTGACCGTTTATAATTGGACAGTTAATAACGTCACACGCGATTCGGGTTCAAACTCCACCTAGACACATTCCCGGGGTTGTCGAAGTCACTTTGTCTTACAAGTCCAAACAGTTTTGCAAAGGGGCACCGGGGAGATTCGTTTATGTTTGTAAGTTAAATATTTTAACAATTGCATAATTAAATTTTAAAAATGGGGTCGAAGAAGGTAGTAAAACAATTTTACTAAGAAGCCAGCATACAGGGGTAATGTTCCCCTTGTTAACTCTACGGCCCCTGTAAAACATTTACCCGCAATACATAGCTGTTCACATACAGTTCAGGGAAATAGATAATTTTTTTTTTTTTTTAAAAATTGAAGTTGATATTAATTATCCTCGACCCCTAAAATCGTTATTACTATTTTTCAATAACGATGTAAACTTGTTTAAACTATAACCGATACTAACGCTGCTGGTTTCCCAATTTCTCTAAGAAGCCAGCATATAGGGGTAAAGAACTGCATGTTAACTCTATGGCCCCTGTAAAACATTTACCCGCAATACATCACTGTTCACTTAAAAAAAAAATTAATTGAAGTTGATATTAATCATCCTCGACCCCTAAAAATCGTTATTACTTTTATATAATAACGATGTAAAAAATTTGTTAAAACTATAACCGATACTAACGCAGCTGGTCTCTCCCAAGCGCTGAACGAACCAACGATAGACTACGGGTTCCAGAGGTTAGCTAAACTAATACCCAGGCATCCGGGTGACCCCGAAAAATTGCCTAAAGTAAGACACCTAATAATAACCCTTTTTTCGTTACAAATCCCTTCAAAAGTTAATTAATACTAATTCATGGTTTGGGTTGCATTATCTTTAAAATAGGAAATCATCTTGAAGAGAGCGGCGGATTTGGCCGAAGCTCTGTATAGCATGCCAAGAAATAATCAACTAGGAATTCCTTCGCCTAGATCACCAGTGGTCAATAACGCCGCCTCTGCCATGTCCAGTTTTAACGCATACACAGGTCAGTTGGCCGTGAGTGTACAGCAAAACGGCAGCGGTAAGTAAGGAAAAATAACGCCCCGGGGGGAACAAGAATAGCGTTATTTGGCCCACCCCCAAGAAGAAATCACGTGACATCCAGGTTATTTTAATTTAAAGGGTACTTTTAAGTTAGAAATCTTAAGTAGAAAGAGGCAATAACAGTGGGTTTTTCCAGCAGTATTTTTCCCCAAAGCACGTGGGAACACTCTAGGGGCCCTATTCTTTAATCTCCCGCCAAAATAGGTTCTCGGGGCCACGTAGGGATTAAGTAAAAAGAAGTTTAAGCTATAGAGAGGGGGTCACTCCGTTTCGGTACGCGGCCACTCTCCGAGTATCTTCGCTTGTTTTTGACCGGGATCATTCCCGTTGTTCTGTTTTTGCCCCCGATCTTTGCAGCCGAGTACGGCAGGAATCAGAGCAGTAGCGTCTCTCCGAGAGGGTACGGATCGAACGCCTCGACGCCTCACTCAAGTAACGGAAGTTCTTACGGAAGCGGTGCCATGAACGGCGGATACGGTTCCCCGACAAACATCGGAAATATGCCCGTGCCTGGATCACCCGGACTTTTCAATGGTCAGTCTTCTAATCTTATACTTAATTAAATTCATTTCATTATATCCGCAATTATTATTATACAATATAATCAAACAATTAAGTTAATTGGGATTAAACTTAATTTGTCGTGGGATTAAATTTAATTTGTCGTGGTTTAAAATTTTCCTATAATACAATAACGCAACTATGAGGCGTGAATTGTTTGTTAATTAATATTTAAACAATAAAGGCATTCCTCGTGATTGGGTGAGGAAACCAATCAAAGAGTTTCGAATGGCAATTAGAGAAAATATTTTAAAATTAAATTAATTTTTCTTAAATATAATTATGTTACTGCAAATTGGATGAGGAAACCAATTAATTAAAACTTTTGGGGATAAATAGAAGTGTAATCGGAAACCAATCTCATATTTGCGTTAAAAGTCTTAAGTGAATTAATTTAAAATATATATTAAATTAATATTAAATAATTAGGCATGGGAAGTATCGTATCTTCGCCGTTCGCTAGCATGAACCCGTTCGCGTTACCAACGTGTAACGGTCAGTCATACGGAAGCTCAATCGTAACATCTTCCAAGTGACCGACGCGAGAACTCATCACGGAAGACCCTCTGGACAATAATAACACCATAACAACAACAAACAACACAGATAGCGTCACGGTCGTCACAACAATGACGTCATAAAAAATATGTGATTTTTTTAACAAACTAATCAAATGAAAAAAAAATGATAAAAAATATTTTAAAATTAAATACCGAAAAAAGGCGACAAAAAGAGAATAATCGGGCATAAAGTTCCCAGTAAATTTGTATATATGAACTTTAACCCCTTAGGCGTGGGTTACGGCGAAGTTATAAAAGGACTTTCAAAATAGAGAGACCAACCGCATTATAAAAAATTATAAACTTCAATATTAAATTATTACGTTTTTTTGTCTTCTTAATTTTCTAAAAATGTAAAAAAAAGAATACGACTATAAAATATTAACTGTAGATAATTTTAAATTAATCCCAGCGCGAAGTGAATTATGGGTAATGTAAAAAAATACCCTCTAAATATGGTTAGTTCAAATCGATTCTAAATGAACTTAAAACTAACCAATAATAAACTATTTTTTGAGGAAAATACAAAAAAAAAAATTAAATCGGGATTACTAAAAAAAATTTCTAAAGTGGTGTTAATAACGACACCAAAATGGAGCCACTTCTTAACAGAGGGAAGAAAAAAGAAACAAGAATCATTTTAACTATATAAATATTCATCGTATTAAATGGGAGATGCCCATTGGTCAAATTCTTTTGTCCCGTTTTTAAGTGTTGTCATTTCTCATCGACTAAAATATATGAACTATATCTTGAATATAAAATTATAAAAAAAAACAACTCGAAAAAAAAAAAACCTAAATTTAAAGTTATTTGGGATTTACGGGAAATAAAAACATTTGTATATATTATGAAGGAAAAGAAAACAACAAAAAAATAACATAAACCAAAAAAACCCCGCCTCCTTTTACGACATCTTTTCTGTATATCACGTGATCATTAAATCAACAGATTTACATTAATTTTTTATTAATTTATTAATGACGTAAACGAGGCCTATATAAATTTTAAATTTCTCCTTATTTCAAAGCAATCTGTACCCCCCATGCACTAAAATCCTAAATTTCATTTTTAAAAATATTACATCGTTTCATAAAATTTCAAAAAGGTTAGGATCTATTAGCCCGGGGTCTAATAGGGGCTTTATACTCATTAGGGAGAGGTTAACACGACCGGAAAATCACCCTTAAAGGCGCGAAAACTCTAAGCACGAGGTGAAAGGCGCGAAAACCCTAAGCACGAGGTGAAAGACCCGCCTAAACGAAAAGGGCGCCAAAACTCGTATGAATGGAAAATGCGCGAGAATGTTGTTCCTATAAATGAAACAACTTCAGAGAGACTGACGAGAATCTAAACAAAATTCTGCTTGAAAAGAGTATAACAGTTACCCCTTCAACAATTTTAAACCGGAAATTACAATACATCCAAATCGGGGGCCCTTAGAGCGCGGGGTGTTAGCTATACAGCTTCGTACGCGGTACAAATTAAAGATGAAAACCAATTTTCAACAGCGAGTCTATAGAAGATAGCTATAGCTAACTTAAAAGAGGGGGAACACGACGACCGGCCTAGACCTATAATAAGGTTCAACTCCCATGGGCCCATGACGGGTCCCTCTTTTCAACCCGGCGCTTGAGGGCCCCTATCCGCCGCCGCCGCTGACTCCGACTCCTGGATTATATATACATAGAAACCACGTCATGTTGTGTAATATCCATACTATGTTTTCATAGAGAATAAAATCGTAAGAAAAATAGCACGTTCTTAATGGAAACGTATATATATCCCATGCCCGACCTATTCTAAATCCTAAAAACAAAATTGCCTTTTCCCCATTCATATTTCTATAGTATTTTAGCACCTTGGTTTCTTCCCCAAAAGCTCACACACGAACCAAGGCTCTTATTTTGGAATTATCAAGAAAGAAGAGAAACAGGTACACAGATTTTTCGCTTCAAAATTGAAGCTGACCGTCTAAACTTCTTTTCCTGACCAATTTCAATTCTTTCTTTTATTTGAAAGTAGAAAAGTCAGAATGTTGTAAGTTTGAAAATGACTATTACCATAAGTTTGTATGTTCCATAAGTATGACACTTCCAATACAAGTTCGTAATGCAAAAGACTTACGGCTCGAGCTAGTTCGAGAACGACAAGCGAGAATTGAAGTCCTACACTCGGTTAATTTTGAGGCCCATCTTTCTACTTAGTCTGTACTAAACCTTTCACACCAGGCGTTGCTTTACGTTGCTTCATGACGAGCTCTCAGTAACCAGTGACAAACTTATGGAACATATCTTATGGACAAGTTAATTTTACTTCGTGTCAGCACTGTATAACGAACCAATACGAAATTCCCTGCCTTTTTTAACAATATTAAAACTCCCTTACACCCTTTTTTGAAATTCCCTGACATTACAAATATTCCAGGTTTTTCAGGTACTGTTTCAACTGTGTGGTATAAACCACCTGATTTAAAATTTCACCACCCATAGGTGAATAACGGCAGGGGTCCACCCGAAACTCAATCTGCGCGAGGGTTAAACGAAATAATTCTCTTAAATTTATATATATCAAGGCATCCTATATCGAAGAGGAAGATAAAGGCAACTAGATTTTATAGCCGACAAGGTACAGGCCATAAAACATAGCCATATCAGGGAGATAGCGGTTGCGGTCAAAGGTCAAACTTGTTCGGAGGTCATAAAATATAGTAAAGCACCGCAACCCGCATGACAGACCCCGATATAACGAAAAATTGGAGGATATGAACCTAGCTGCTTGAGCGGTAAGTTCCGGTAGGTAACATTTAACACATCAGTATTGACCTTTCAGACGACATAAGAGGTTTTGCAATATTGTAGAGGACAGGTAGATTACCCTTCTAGATAAGAACCCATGCACACCCTCCCGTAATGTTAACGAAATAAAAAAAAAATCACAGATTTTAGGCTTAGCGTCCCATAGAAAGAGAACCAACAAAGAAGAAACTTTGCGACTCGAGGTAAGCTGTATCTGTTAATTCCAACCCGTAACTTCATTAGGATCATTAACTCTGTTTTTACCACTTACACAGAAGCTAGTCCTTTCAACACCGTTAACAACATCCTCTTTTAAAGTTATCGGGATAGTCTCTCTACGGAAAGGGGACTGTTCTAACGCCTCTTTCAACCCATAGTCCTCGAAAATCAAAATACAACACTTGAGCGATGACTGAAATTATTCCATATGGATCGCGCGCCCTATAAAACACGCGCTTGGGGTTTGGTTTGGTCGCGTGCTGGTCACGTGACCACTGTCGAGTGTGTATATATACATGGGCAACAGATGGAAAGCGCGGGAAAAATGATCAAAGCGCGCGCTCGGGAAAGGCCCATGAATTTCATTAAATAGATCCCCGACTCGTGATAATATTTAGAAGGGATTTCGAGTTTCAAAATGATGAGTGCCCATCGACGATTTTTTGAAAAGATTTTCCCGTCGCTCTAGACTTTATAGTAGTCCCTCGAAATATGCTAATTACAAGCTGCTAAGAGAGTGTGTAAAATACTCCAAAGGGGACTTACTTCAAGGGGACCCATAAGTGCCTAGCGATACAGCTAAATTCGAAAACGAGCTATTTTAGAGAGAGAGAGAGCGGTTCAGCGAAATATTACGTTTTCAAGTAGATACAAAAATACGAAGTAACTTAAGGGTGAATTTGATAAGTCTTAAAGTACTTAAAAAGGTCATCCCAGGTGTTTTAATTAAAAATATGTTACCTTATTATATACTTGTTTACTTTTTGTATGTTTGTTGACAATTCGTTATACGGAACTAGACCAAATTGCATATAGTTTATATCAGTAACACTAAGGGAAGGTTCATTAAAATTGGTTTGTTTCAAGGTTGGGTCCGCGAACCACTTCAATTAAGCCTGTAAAGAAGGTCCTTATCTTGACCCATAACATTTTAGCTTCGAGGTTGATCCTAATTAATTAATTAAACATCATTATATTGAATTTCAAATTGTAAAATTTAATTTCTTCTGCGGTTTCCAGTCCCCTATAACACCCTGGCTGGTTTGCTTTTATCTAGTTAAGAAGCTTTATATAGTTAAATAATTATTTAACCCGTCACTACATCGATATTTTAACCTTATATTCTCAACTTGCGATAAAAACCCATTCGAACTACAAAAGAAAAAGAAATAGATTTGCGATTTTCTTAACTTAAAAACATTGAACTAAAAAAAATGCAAAATTTAAAACAAATCGCCATCAAGTAAAACATTAGAGATTTTCCACAAAAATGTTTGTCTACGGGGAGGACTTCACGTTTTTTTAAAGATAAAAGCCTTAGAAAAAGCGATAGATCGCTTTGAGCAATGCAAATCTGAAGAAAATACTTGTAAAGTATGGGAAGAAAAATTGGGAAAAATCCTTAAAATAAAATGGTAGAAAATACATATATAAATATATATATCTATATAAAACCTTTTGCGAATAGACGAAATAAAAAGGCTTTAAAAATGAAATAAAAAATCAGGTTGCACTTATACGTTCTTGCATTGTAAGAATAGGTTTTATGGGGGAAAAGGAATGAGAAAAGCAATTCCCAATAGAAATATGAAAATATAGTAGATGCATTTTTATCAAAACCTTTCTATTCAACTCCTCTTTACTGCAATACCCCTGGGTCAAATACATCACGAAAAAAAAAAGAAACAGAATTTGAATACATGGTCCTGAAAGAAAAACCAGGAAACGCGCTTTAAAATTTCGAGAGAGAAAAAAAGAATTTCCAAAAGAATAAAAACAGGAATTATTTTTCAAGTGTTTACAGTTACTTATTCATGGTAAATTCGGCGTTAATTCATGAGTGACTAGACTTTTCCCTGGTTAATCCAATCAACGTGAAGCAATTTTTGTAATAATACTCGCGCTAGGGGTTGAGCTAGAGGAGTGTTAGAAATGGGATATGGATGGCGTATAGTATACAAGAAAATGGTTCCATGTTTTCGGGGCTAAAAGAGTTAAGAGAGCTAGTCTGACATGCTCTTAAAAAGGGTGGTTTTAGTTACACATCGTGCCCGTTAACGATAATCAAATTGGAGGCACAAAGAGCTACTATCTTACTACCTACCTACTACGGTTCACCAAGTTAACGGTAATTGAGTATATAGTAAAAATAGGTGGGAGAGATAAACGCGGTGTTGTAGCCTCGGGTTCGTTTATCATATGATATTGAACAGGGAACGCTTTTCTTTTTCTTTTTTGGGGGAGTACCCTGTAAAGAGAGCTTCTCATCATGGTCGATGCACTAGCGACATCCTTTCTTAAAAGAGGGAACTAGAATTACGAGGGAGGAAACAGTTCTTGGAAGCGTTAAGAGATACGGATGGTCAGGGTATACTCGAGGTTAGGTCGGGTTACTCTTAGTTACGCCATGCAGTATAAAAGAAAAACGTCTAAAAGGCAGACAGAAGATACGTCATCAAGATGATTGGTAAGATAAGTATCCTAATTTATTCCTAGACTTTAAACTTAATTTAGTTGAGCAACTTTAATAAATATCAACTGATATCTTAAATTTTTTTTTTTTGAGACTTATCTCAGGATGAATTATTTTAGACGCTTAAATTGAGGATAAAATATGAAAAATATTTTAGATTAATTTTTGGAGGAATTATGAAAATTATTTTGACTAATTTGAGGATGAAATATGAAAATTATTTTAAACTAATTTGAGGATGAAATATAAAAGTTATTTTAAACTAATTTGAGGATGAAATATAAAAGTTATTTTAAACTAATTTGAGGATGAAATATAAAAATTATTTTAAACTAAATTGAGGATGAAATATAAAAATTATTTTAAACTAAATTGAGGATGAAATATAAAAATTATTTTAAACTAAATTGAGGATGAAATATAAAAATTATTTTAAACTAATTTGAGGATGAAATATAAAAATTATTTTAAACTAATTTGAAGATGAAATATAAAAATTATTTTAAACTAATTTGAGGATGAAATATAAAAATTATTTTAAACTAATTTGAGGATGAAATATAAAAATTATTTTAAACTAATTTGAGGATGAAATACGAAAATTAAACTAATTTGAGGATGAAATACAAAAATTATTTTAAACAAATTTGAGGATGAAATATAAAAATTAATTTAGAACTAATTTGAGAATGAAATATAAAAATTATTTTAGACCAATGTGAGGATGAAGTATAAAATAACTGCCACAAGTTTATATAATTTACGCCACGTTATATAAGCCCCAAAACTAATACGATATTAAAGATTCGTAAACAGCTATAGTAAATGAGAGGTTGTAACTAAAGAGCATGGGGTGTATATATATTTACAAAAGGCATTATTTAAGACAATTGATTGGCCGAATAGAAGGCATAGCGGAATGGGGGGGAGGCCGTTGTCCTAATGTTTACCGTAGAAATGTCTTAATGACGGTTTGCGTAATTTAAGAGCGCGAGCTATACGTTTACGTTACGATCCCTCTTATCACTTTCCTCGTTCCCCTCCCTCTCGCCTTGCATCCGATGGATGGAGAACGAGGCGAGGCTTAGATTAAATGGTGATTACACGCACGGTATCCAGTTTCAACGTTTATACGTACATTTTAAAGGCAGCTCTTTATTAAACCTTTTCAAATATTCAAAAGTTGCAAATTTAAATTATATAAATGGCGCCCTATCTCGCGTATAAGGTATGTTTGTTTCCCGCGCATTTTCAGTTAGTTTTCAATCTTTTAAAAGATCGGGAAACATCCCGATATTTGGCAATATCAATTAATTTTCAAAACAAGCCTTATAATACGGGACCTTTCCTAAATATTTACGAATTTAATCCATAATTAAACGAAACCAAAACAATTATAATACGGGGAAAATTGCGTAGCGTAAACAAGAAAGATCGTAATATTTTTCTCCTAGATTAGGACTACTTTTCGGTGTACTGCCGCGTAAACGGATCTATATTTCGCTCGCGCTAGTCTAGAAAAAGAAAGATAATAATAACGCGAGGGACGATTTTTCCCGCCTTTACTACAATAAAAGAAAGCGGATCACGAGAAACGCGTGGCTCGTGCGTTTCCTATATGAAAGGAAAGAGCCGGAGCGCGTGCTACAAGTTTGGCGGGAAAAATATGAGCAAAAAGATAATTAGCGGAGCTAGAAAAGGATCGTGCCGACTGGTACCCCAATTGTTTTTCCCTTATGTATTGGTACGTGTATGTTGTAAAACCATAGCTGGCTGGCTAGAATGTACGGAACTAAAGCACGCACGCGCTCGCTCGGGTTTTTGGCGGCAAAACCTTTTATTAATATTAAGTCAGAATTATAAAGAAGAATACTCTCGGGTTTTGTTTCCCGCCGTTTCTATGGGGATTCGAGCTTAGTTATACAACGCTAAAATATAAATATTACATTTTTACGCTTAGCATTTGGTAAATATCGCGTTTGCCATTTTGGTAATGCGTTTTCTAATCCCAAATTGCGTTTAAAACTAATAAAATTACTAAGCCTAAATCACGTGACACCGGTTGAAACAAAAAAAAAAAAAAAAACAAACCGAACTTGCGGATATATTTTATCATTTAGATAGAATCTTCACCTGATTAGAGAGTTTCTAGTTCGAAGAAAAGTTGTAGCAAAGCTACTTAAGTCTTGGTTGAAACGTGTACGGGGCCCTAAACGATCACTTAGGGGTTTGGCGCCTCCGAAATATTTACGAGTAGAAGTTATTTCCCGCCATCCAAAAAAAGCGCGGGAAAGGTTAGTACGGAATCTACGATGCTCGATCGTCTACTTAAATTGGCTACAAAGTTGTTAGCCAAGAAAAACCCCGCGGAAAAAGTTATTTCCGTGAACATTCAGTTTTTCCCGAGTTTGGTAAAAGACCCATTTCCCGCCATTTTCGCCTCCCCATTTTTCGCGCCATTCCAGAGGTCATTTCGATCGCCACTAAGGTGTACTTTGCCAAAAGTTTCCACCAAATAAAAATTTTAAAAACGGGATATATCGCTTTTTTCGTTGCTTTCGAAGATTCGAGGTTACCTTATTTTCTTATTTAACTATTAATGTAGTCAAAAAGCTACATAAAACGTAGTTAACAAAAAGAGACATCAAAATATGACTCGCGTAGAGTAATTCCTCAAAGTAACACACGAGTATAATCCCCTCAAATAAAAGAAAAAAATTTAAAAACCATTTTTTTAAATGTAAACGGGAAAAGCAGCATCTAGGGGTTTTCATCCCCATGTTAATACTATGGCCCCTGTAGAAATGTTTCACCCTCACTACACCGGTGTTCTAGGAAAAGCTACCAAACAGGGACACCGAAATTATTAGAAAAAAAAAGAAATTAAATTTAAAATTAAAATATCCCAATATCTAAAGGAAATGATTAAATATTCTTCAGATTATTTTCAGGTGGGAAGAATAAACCCCAAGAAATCAAAGCCCCTGGAGGATTAACCAAGCTATTACCAAGTATTCCCGGATGTGTTTACCTTTCATTAATGGATAAAAACTAAAAAAAAGCCATACATATAGTACATAAGGTGTTGCAGCCAAGGCCCTACGTAACATTTTTAAACCAAACACTAGGTACTCCTTCTCTTGGCGCGGCGAGAACTAATTATCTTTCTAAACTAAACCCGGGGCTTGGTTGGCGGCATTCTTCGCGAATCTTTCGTCTTCCCCAACATAGTGGTATGTTTGAAAAGTTAAAAAGTTAATTCTTAGCTGTCAACGCTTGGCGTGTTGGGAACCGGGTCGGTCGGGGAGGAATTAAACCATCAGGGAATTTTTAAACTTCTTTTGAATAAACCTTTTTCTTGAAGCACGAGGCGGGCGGGGGCGGGGAGAGGGGTCACGTGGCAAGGGAGGCTTACGATGTTGCATCTAATGGATTGATGAAATTAACTCACGTGTTGTTCCACGCCTTGAAATTTTTTCTTTGGGATATTATTATCGAGGTATATTTAATAAAATTTTGAGATATAATTTAATTTAATTAAGACTTGAAATTTAATTTTGAGTTAAAATTATTAAGGGATTAAGCCTGATTGGGTGAGGAGTCCAATCAGGTGTATTTAAAATTAAATACTTATTTTTAATATTAATTTTAAGAAACTAATCGAAGTCTTAATTAATTTTTATTAATTATAAAGTCTTAATTAAAGTCGAAAATTATGATTGATTTTAATATAAAACATTCATGGTTAATTTGAATTAAAAATTGTTTAAACTTTAATTAAGGAAGACCCCCGATTGGGTGAGGAGTCCAATCAAAGGGTTTTTGCAATTAAAAATTGAGGGTATTTTAATTAAAATTCTTCAAATTAACCAATCAATGGCGTACTAAACTCTAAAATGAGACGGTATTTATAGTTAATTTGAATTAAATTATTTTTTAGCTTTAGTTAAGGGATACCCCTGATTGGGTGAGGAGTCCAATCAGGAGGTGTATTTGAAATTAAATACTTATTTTTAATATTAATATTAAGAAACTAATCGAAGTCTTAATTAAACTCGAAAATTATGATTGATTTTAATATAAAACATTCATGGTTAATTTGAATTAAAAATTGTTTAAACTTTAATTAAGGAATACCCCCGATTGGGTGAGGAGTCCAATCAAAGGGTTTTTGCAATTAAAAATTGAGGGTATTTTAATTAAAATTCTTCAAATTAACCAATCAATGGCGTACTAAACTCTAAAATGAGACGGTATTTATAGTTAATTTGAATTAAATTATGTTTTAGCTTTAGTTAAGAGATACCCCTGATTGGGTGAGGAGTCCAATCAAAGGGTTTTGTAATTAAAAATATGGCGGTATAATTATAATTAAAATTCTTCAATTAACCAATTAATGGGGTCATAAACTCGAAAATGAGACGGTATTTATGGTTAATTTGAATTAAGTTATGTTTTAACTTTAATTAAGGGATGCCCCCGATTGGGTGAGGAGTCCAATCAAAGAGTTTTTGCAATTAATAAATTGAGGGGATTATAATTAAAATTCTTCAAATTAACCAATCAATGGGATCCTAAACTCTAAAATGAGACTGTATTTATAGTTAATTTGAATTAAATTATGTTTTAACTTAAATTAAGGGATACCCCAGATTGGGTGAGGAGTCCAATCAAAGGGTTTTGTAATTAAAAACAAGGCGGTATATTTATAATTAAAAATATTCAAATTAACCAATCAATGGGGTCCTAAACTCTAAAATGAGACTGTATTTATGGTTAATTTGAATTAAAATATATTTAAACTTAAATTAAGGAATACCCCCGATTGGGTGAGGAGTCCAATCAAAGGGTTTTGTAATTAAAAAATATGGCGGTGTAATTATAATTAAAATTGTTCAAATTAACCACCACAATCACGTGTTTATTAAAATACGAATTTCTTCTGAACCAGCATAGGTGACAACTTGTTTAATTCGGGAGAACCCCGGGCTTCCCTTCTTCGGTATTGTAACATTTTGGCGCCAAAATCTACTCTTAAAATAAAAGCGCTCGCGCCAAAAATGAAAAGAATCTTGGAGAGCGCGCTTATGCAGCGTTGGGGATGGATTTTTAGAAAAGGCGGGAAAGGAAAGCATAGCGCGCGAGACTAAAAGAAAGGCGTCAAGGATGGTACAAAGCCCGAAAAATCCTTTCATCAGGTTTTAATTGACGCAGGGGATACGCTTTCGCTTTTTCCTCATTTTTTTTTTTTTTAACTTAAGCTTAGTTTCGTCGACAGCTTTTCAAATTCGGCGTAGAGGCAAAGATATGATAATTAAGTTGATGCCAACCTTCTCCAGACAATAAAATCTACTAAGGAGAAACGCATTTTATAAACCCAAGGGAGCCCCACATCTATAACGATATACACCGTGTTACTTTGAAAGAATTACCAAAAATATTCGAAAGCAAGTCGATTAAAAGTCAACTTATTTCCTGTCTCATTCTCAAAGAAAAATGTCAAAAAATTATTGGCGAACTGAAAATAATTTGAATATAAGTTTGACAATAAACTTAAGGAAAGCCCCAAACGGGTATTAAAAATTCTTGACGCGAATCCGTTTTGGTATTTGGTTTGTTTTATAAATTTGTTTACCCAAGCATTTTTCCACGCAGCGGAGTTTAAACTCCCGCACGTGGGCCCTTAACGGAAAAAGGCGGGAAATAAAAGAGAGCGCGCGCGAGCGAGATATCACGCGCTTTACTCTTTTCCTCACGGGGTTTTCACTTAGCTAGAAAGTTTAACCGCGCGCGCGCCTAAATTGCTCGAATAATTAAAGCGATTTGGCGCGAAAACAAAACCCGAAGTTTTAGCGAAAACCGCCTCTCTGACTCTCTCGCGCCAAAAATAAGAAAAATAAAAACATTACAAATCCCGAGGTCCCTAATTATTAACTAAAATTCTCGGCAGTGATTTTGGTTAAAGCCGAAAGGAAAGGGGGCCCAGGCGTGAAAATCATTCCCGCGAACAAAACAATGAGAAAGTTCTCTACATCTCTTCCTCTTTCCTATACCCCATCTCCAAAACAGTCCCGTGCGCCAATGGGACTAACTTTCAACGCTCCGTGACGTGAAGTTATTCGGATATACGAACGGTTGCTCCAGCGTACGCGGCGCGCTATAGTTCCGAACAATTCAGAGTATAGGGGGGGGGGAAACGTAGGAGGGAAGGGGGAATTTGATTCTATATAAAATGTCAGAAATAACACCGGAGCTACTCCTCCCAAAGTCAAATTCGGGATAAGCAACGCCAGAAAGAGAGAGAGAAAGTGAGAGGGTAGGGTTATAGGAAATGAAAAAGAAAAAAAACTTCATAAAAGGAAACGAATCTCGAAGGCCCGAATAATCTGTCGTAGGATTTGGAAAACGGGAAAACTTTCCTGGCATGCATCGAGCTTGCGACTCGGGGTCCCGCTGGGAGAATCTCAAATCGAGAGAAAGGGATGAAGGGGGTACGAATATATACTCAATTTTCAACATCAATTCTTCTATGAATATGGAACTTGCATTCGGCTTAAAAGACAGATAAAGGTCTCCTTTGAATACGAAAGGACATGGTCACATTCAAATATAGCCGCCATTTTTCAAGATGTCCGCGGATTGGGGAGAATATGGGTACCTATGTCCTAAGAAATTCACAGCTCCCCGAATGAATCAGGTTGTGCGTTGGGTCTTAACTACTTAAGCTAGTTATTTTATAGAGATTAGAAATTTTGTCTTGGTCACATTCAAATATGGCCGCCATTTTTCAAGATGTCCGTGGATTAGGGAAATTAAAAGGTCCCATGATATCCTCAGCTTCCTGTTAAACGAAGCAGTTTGGCCTGTGCCTTAACTAGTCAATCGAGTCTTTTTTATATAAAAATTCAAAATTTTATCTAGTATTTTTGATATCATCAGAGAAAACTGAATTAATCTGATCATCTTATCTAATTTTAACATTCATGAGATAACAAAATTATTTCCGATTCTGGAGTGGTATGCCGCAGCAAACAAGGAGGAATCAAGTCAGGGGGTATTGGTGTGGGGTTTATACCTAGAGGGGAAGGGGGGGTCTCCTCATTGTGCTAAGTTTCAAGGTATACGGTTCTCGGTTTGAAAAGAGAAAAGCAATAGGAAGCAAAGGATACGGGGGGCCCGGGGCCTGCAGAGAGGAAGGAAGGGGGTAGTGAAAGTGATCACCTTCACTTACTCTTGAAATAGGGTAGGATGCCGAGAGCACGTCTGGTAAAAGGGGTTTTCAATTGCTAAATGAAGGGTGTACGTGTTTAAAGGAAGCTAACTCTTTTAGGAAAGGAGACGTTGCTGTTGCTGATGGCAAGTTATACTTTTGCCAGAATCTCTTCTTAGTCGTACATACTCCCAACAACTTTTTAGTACAGTTTTTAAAACATATAGAAAAACCATCGCTATACAGAAAAAAAAAATTGATTTGAAATCGAAACAATTTCTTTCAAAGTAAATTCCTGAGAGACTTAAAATTTGAATTTGAATCCTTTCAAAAATTAAAAAAAAGAACGAACTCAGACTCGATGTGTAAAAAAGGTAATTAAAAAAAGAGCCCCCCGTTCTATTTCTAATTAAAATCATACGAAGTAAAAGAGCGACTAAAAAAACCACTTAAATCTTTCACGGATGATAAACAAACTTAAAATAAAGCGGAAATAAAAAACCGGTATACGAAATTAAGCCATTCCTTTGATGTTTCGCCGACTATTTATTAAATACTCTTATATATTCCATGAGCACCTTGGAGGACCCGAACTTCAGATATTAAAAAAATATATAATAATAATACCAAAAATCACCCAAGTAGCTGAAGTCCGGGACAAATAAGATTATTACCATCTCTTGATTTCTGATAAGCAAACCAGCCCCCCACTTTTGGGATCGTCTTGCACCGACCACCCTCCTATTGTCGTTGTGTCCTCTCTCTCTATGCCCCCCACCCCTCCGGGGCTGTCACCACTTTTACCACCCCCTTAGTTTCCTCGTTAATTATGCAACTAGGCTCCACCCGTATAAGTATGTACGAAGGAGAATTCTCCGAAGAGATTCGAACGCGTAACCCCTTCGGTGAAAACGGCAAGGCGGTTATTTCCATCCCAAGGAAGGAAAACCTTGCAGCAAGCAATTCAAACGAGCTGGGATTTCCCCCCTTTGGAAATTTTCTCGACCCCCATAGAGAATTGGAACCAAAACCTCCTCTTACCCCTCTCTCCTATCTCTTTCCCTAGAACCGAAAACCCCTTTCAAGTTTCTCGGACTGGATGGAAGAGGAGAGGAGAGAGTGAAGTCCTTTTGATAAAACAGCCTTCTCTCTCTCTCTCTAGTCGCGATGGTGACTATAGATTTGCATTTTGTACGAATATTTCCGAAAGGTTTTAATATCCGTTTTCCCAAACTTCGCTTTTCCTCTCCCTCTCTCTCTTTCTCGCTCGCTGTACATCTTTTCTAAGAAAAGTCATCCATGGTGGTGCGGCCTTAATGAAGATGGGGATAAGGATGGAGTAGGGATGAGGGAGGAAGCTCAAGAGCCAGCCAGAAAGCAATGTCACACATTTCAGGGATGAAAGTGCGGGGAAATAAGAGAAAAGATAATATTTTGCAGCATCTCTTCTCCCAAGCATACCATGCATGGTATACGAATAAAGGAAGTATAAAAATGAATTGATATAAAGATAGGGTAGATTTTTGAATTGAAAATGAGAACGGGTTGGTTTTCTGACGCGATGAGTCCCCGGGTTTTATATAGGGAGAGAAGGGGGAAAACTTTGGGAAAACTATCCCCGGGAAAGAAATATTTTAATAAGTCTCTGTTCAATATTTTTCCTCCTCTTAACAATTTTCAACCTCCCTATAGGCATCTTTGGCAAAACTTTATAACTTATTATTATTAATATAAACTGATAGCTAAGGGATACCCCAGTAAAGCTTAAAAATGTCAGGAGGTTTTGTGTACCTTACCGGTCGCCAAGATGGTGCAGGCAAATCAAAAATAATAGAGGCCGTCTACAGGAATTGTATAAGGTATTGGTTTTTGGAGGCATTTCTATACAGCCTGGTGTTTCTGATAGGCCTGTTTCAAATTAAAGGGTGCGTTCTTTGGGTCAAACTGAGTGGAAAGTGACTCAAGTAACATTGTGGGTCTACAACATTTATTTAATTAGATATGGGCTCAAAACATTGACTTGTCCATAAAACAAAAAATAGTATACCCTCATTAGTCTTACTTCACCAACGTACGCATGCCATTTAATGGCACATTTCTGCTAATAAAGATTCAATAACGTGCTTAGACTGAAGACTATTGAAAGCTGATGTCTTACTCGACATGCGTGCGACTATTACCTTGTTATAGGGGGTCAGTCAATGTTTGGAAGCCCATATCTCCGTAACTAAAAATTTTTAATTGGTCAGATATATAATTTGCAGAACCCACGTCCCTTAAGTTACTTTCCAATCACTTTGACCCAAAGGTAACACCGTGCACCCTTTAATTTATAACAGATTTATCAGAAACTCAATATATAACCTGCATTTTCCAAGATACTATTAATTAAAATAAAACTAAAACCTATTACATAACACCACCAGTCCACCACACTTTCTTAATCGCCAACTTGACAAAAAGAACCTTCCCATCCCATAATAGACCACAATTTTGTAATTAAAAACTTGATTAACGATAAAAATAATAATAAAAAACACAAGCACCGATCTACCCTAAAAGAAAATAAAAAAAAACCCACACTAGGTGTATATTTTTAATTAAAAAATCTACACGGTTTTTATGCGCGGGTCTAATTCAGCGGTTTTTAACTCAAATAAGCGAATAGAAACGCCCATGGGACTGAGTGTAGGTAAATCCTTCCCCGAGAGAAGATGAAGGAGAGACAGATCAGGGCGGAGATGCTTTTGGGTGAGATCTCGTGGGGATGGGCCCCCTTCCGCGTGGACGGAATCTCGCGCGTCAGAATCAAGCGCGCGCGCAAAAGCCTCCTGGGGGGAGATACACGGGAGGGGGTAAGACCCCCCAACCAAGAAGCAAAACAAGAACATCCTATGGGATTTAGGGCGTTAATGATAGGGATGAAAGTTGGTCTCATCGGAACCAAACGGACTCCTGAAGAGGAAAAATCAGGAAATTGGGAAGAAGACCCCCTCTGGAACAAGAGATATTCTTTAAAGCATTCAAGCGTTTCCTGAAATATATATGCAGGGGTATATCTATGTATATACAGTTGCCGGAAAAATTAGGCCTACTACTACTATACTATACGGCATTCTGGGAAGAAGTATATAATGAAACACCGATCCCATAATCCCTTTGGGAATTGACTTTAATAAGATTTTTATGGGGGATTTTTGTAACGCATGCAGCTTCTAGACTGTGTGTTTTTTTATTTTATTCAAAGTATATACTCTGGATTGGAGTTTTAAAACTAGAATTGATACGATATGGGTGAATGGTTTGGTTCAATCAGGATCGAAGTAGTGGAATTGTACGCGCTTTTTTAGACTAATAACCGTACATCTTTACTTCCTATAACGGGAGATAGCAGAGAAAACTTGATTATCGCTTATCACGTTTCAATTTAAGCGGCATATCATCAGAGTCCCGTCTCTTATGTGAGAATGTTGATATGGAAAAAACAAATCGTCCGTTGGATGTCGTTGTGCAATCAGTACGAGATAATTTTTTGAAAATAGTAACTCAGTATACAAACAGTAACCCACGTGACAAGAAGAAACGCTTCTACCCCCTTTCCCCCACACTGGCTCGCGGTAATGAATACAAGTTCACCTCACAATACGTCTCCTATTTGTTATTCCTCCCTGGTAAAATCTCTAACATTTAAATCTTAAAATGTAGAGCAACAAACGAAATAATTTAAATTGAGTATTTTCCGACTTAAAACTTTTAAATATCATTTCAATTAAAACCACAACGCCCATAATAAAAAAGTCTGCGAGTTAACTATAGCGTTACAATTAACTATTTTAATTAAATTAAATTAATTAAATTCTGATTTTTATGATAAGGATATATTCCGGTATACACGTGGCGTCGGCTAAATGAATAAATATTAACGGGTGCGAAGAATTTAACACCATACCCGTGAAAAAGGAAGGGAGCAAATAAATACCATGTGGAAGCGTTATCGAGTGAAGGAATCAAGGTTAGAAAGGATAGGGTTTAACGTGGATAAATACAGAGTTTTAACGGAAAACGTAACCCTTACTAAGGTTGTATTCTATAGGAGGGACCCGAGGTTAAGCGTTCCGTGAAATTTGTAAGCTTTTGGCGGGCGTTCAAGCGGTTAATACACCATCGTTCTCGGCCTTGCGTTTTCGCGCCTATGTTAGAGAGTTTTCCCCCATTTCCCGTGTTTAAAGGAGTGAAAAGATACGGAGTTACTTTAATTGAAAATAAACCGCGTAACCTAGAACCTATAGGATCTTACATAAAAGCCAATATGGTGGGGGACCACGGATGTAGGTAGCATTGACGAGAGCACAGGAATTGATATGACATTATCAAGGAATCGAATTAAATTTGAACTTGAAAAAAATTAATTAGGTTTTGTATAGATTTAAGGGAGTATATATCATGGTGTGATTTTGAGTCGAAAATAATTTAAGATCGGAGAATTTTGTATATGACCCCTCTTACATTTAAGTATGAAACTGAAGAGATTGCCAATTTAATTAAGGGGTCATCTGTAAAACGCGTTTAAGTTGGCCCTAAAATCAAATTATCTAATCTTTTTGAATCATTTTCAAAATTCACCCTGATCTATCGCAACCCCGATGGGTCGAAGACGTGGCAATATTTTCAAGTAAAGAAGAAGAAACAAGATTTAAAACAAATACATAACCATCTAAAGATATCTTAGAATGCAAAGAAAAAAAATGGTTATAAAATAGACAAAAATTCGTGTACGCTATTCCCAAATAACTATAACATCTCTTCAATCTTACATCCAACGCAAAAATAAATGGCAAAAAATCCCTCCAATCCTTTGCGTTATACGCCATAAGAAAATCTAACCCGAGAAATGAAACGCGCGAGGGAAAAAAACGCAGAGTAGGCGATATTATTATAACATACACGCATCCCAAAACAGTAGCTAAGCCTAAAAGCAAAAAAAAAAAAGGACGACAATGTCCCTTGACCCTAAGAAAAGGAAGATCTAGAGGGTAAGTCATAATTCGGGAATACGGACCGAAGTGCGGGCAAAAATAGTGGCATATCTTCTTAGCCATTCGTCTTGCTCCATCTTTTTTGCAAGCACTCTTTCTCTCCTAACTTTTATGCGAGTCTCTGTCACTCGGTGGCATATTGGCTCGGGGCTTTTGGGGCCTTTCCAGGGTCCAGAAGGACGAAATAACCAGAGGGGGGATAGGAGGGGGAGGGGATGTCGGGAATACTCGCACGAGCTAGCTCTTTCCTTTTTATCCCGTTTTTGGTCCCCTCACGGGACCACGAGACCGTCCTAAGTCCCCCACCCTCCTCCTACTTACTCTCCCGCCTTTTCCAAAAAGCGCATCTTCCTGGCGCGTTTTCCCTCCCGGTCATCTCGCGCTCCTACGCTAGCTAGCTAGCTTCTCCAAGACGTGAACGAACCAAAACAAGTATATACATACCCTGGTATTTGCAATTCAAGACGCGCTTGGTCGAATTCGCATTGCATTCAAATTTATTATTCTTTAGTTTTATTTAGGCCTTAAAAGTAAAAGCCCTAAAACTATTTTTAATTTTTATTTTTATTTTTCACCTAAATTATTTATATTATTTAAACTATAATCTCAATGAAAAAATGTTTAAATTAATTCAAATTAAATTTAAATAAGTAAGGGGGATCCTTGATTGGGGCAGGAGTCCAATCAAAAGATATAATTAAAGTTAATAAATTGGGGTGAAATAGAACTAAAATAAAAATTGAGATTAGGTTTAAATTTTTCCGGAATTTCCGGTCAATTTACTTAAAATATAATTTTAACTCGAACCTCAATATAAATTGTTATAAAAAAATTGGTTATAAATTAAGCTTAAATACAGGATGATCGATCTCCGATTGGGTGAGGCAGTCCAATCAAAAGATATTAATCGAGTTAATCAATTTGGGGTTTAAATTATAATTAAAAAACAAATCAAATGAGGTCAAGATAAAATTATTTAAAACATTATACGAAAATAAAAATAAAATAAAATAAAATAAAATAAAATAAAATAAAATGAATGCGAACTCTACCGGATGTCAAAGGTCAGAAAGGCAGGGCGCGCACGCAGCACTCAAGGGTTAGAGATCTATCAATCCCATTCCCGCCAAAACTCCTATCTTTAAAGGGGGTATTGGTATAACCCGCCCAATCTATCTTCATTTCAACAGGGCTGCCATCAAGAGTGATGGAAAATGGCGCGCAACTATATACATATATATACGTATAAACATCCGAACCCAAAAGTACCCAGACTCATATAAGCCTTATAGTTCAAAGGTCATTATGCCTATAAACACGCAGATACTGAAACAACTAACAAGGAGAAGAAAAAACGCAGTGAAACATTAAAAATAATTAATAAACTAAAGACATTCTGGGTAAAATCGATACTAAAAAATATTCAAATTTAAGGTACGCGAGTGTTTTTAAACAAAAAGAGATTGAGCGAAAATTCGTTCACTATCTCTTCATAGTTTCCCGGCGCTGAGTCAGCCAAGAAGATGCTTACTCATACTGGATGTTATAGCCTAGATTCCGTGGGCCCCCTAGCCTTTAAAGACTATAGTATAGGCCCCCTACATTCACCTACAAAAACGGGGGAGGGCCAAACCCCATAGGAATACGGGAGAGAGAGAAAAGTCCTCGTTCGGGCCCATCAACCCCCTCAATCCTGAAACAAAAGTAAAAGAGCAGAGAGAAAAAAAGAGAAGAAAAAAAGGTGAAACGATTAATCAATAGATCAACTGTCACCCCGTTAAAACGTCCTCACCAAATTTTAAATCGAACTCGAAAGTAAGGAGGAATAATCATGGTCGGCTCAACTGCCCCCTAAATGTAAGACTAGAAGTGTTTAAGGTTTCCTGAATTTCTAAGCTTTCCTTGAGCGTCTAAAGTCATTTTCCCTGAACAATTTCAAACGCAAGTACAAAAATGACCAGAAAATTCCCTGATAAGTCATTTAAAAAATCCCTGACAATCCAATAGGTGCTGAATGTGTCAAGAAGACTGTAGTAGCAGAAAGGGAGAATTTGAGAAGGATAATAATTTAGCTCACCAATAAAATGGTGTAACTCTTAAGATTAAGTAACCGTTTAAGGTTATAAATCCTCTTTCTATTCTCGTAACAAAGAGAAGGAAAGCGAGAGCATTACGCTTTATTAAAGGCCCAATATTAGGCGGGTAATTCTTAAGTAGAGCTTTATTAAGCCGACTCCCCGTTAATTTTCAACCATGATACAAGAGTCCTATAAACATTGGCGCCCTTTGAAACGAGAAAAGGCGCGCGCGCGTTAACAGAGGGGGAAGAGAGGACGACGTCGACGTTCGTTTGATTAACATTTTAATTTTTACAATTGTCGCAATTTCTAATTGGGCAAAGCTGGCGCGCGCTTTCTACTATATCCACGGTTAGCGCGTGACAGAATTTGGCGCGCTTTTCTGGCGAACGCGCTAATCGCCTTAACGCTAACTCTATTCATCCCCCCCCCCGCCGGCCGCCGTAATATAGCGCGCGCGGAGCCCTTTAATAACTTTCCGAGTCGCCAATTTGGTTAGCTAATTATGCCGCTCGGCGTGTTTTCGAGGCAATATAGGCGAGCAAAGCGCCAAACGCGCATTTCCCGTTTATTCCCAGGGTTCAAAACAAGGCCGAAATAATTTTAAGCTTAACAAAGGCGGAGGCAAAAGGGCCCGAAATTCTACCAGCGAGGAATATAAAGGGGTAGGAGGTAAGGGGGCTCGTCGCGTCCCAAGAGGGCCCCCACACCGATACCTCTCGACTTCCTTCCTTCCTTCCCCAAATTATGATTTGGACCCAAATGGGAAAAGGTTCTCTCGACTGCCCCTATATTTAGAATCTTGTACGGGATAGAATATATCCATGACCAAAAATAAGCTATTCAGAAGTTAACAGTTAATTATCCACAAATACGTAAAAAAATCCCAATGTCCACAAACGCCCAAATTATTACGAAAGAATGCCCACAAATGCCCAAAAAATTCCCAACTAATACGCGCAAATGCCCAAAAAATTCCCAACTAATGCCCACAAATGCCCAAAAAATTCCCAACTAATGCCCACAAATGCCCAAAAAATTCCCAACTAATGCCCAAAAATGCCCAAAACATTCCCAACTAATGCCCAAAAATTTCCCAACTAATGCCCACAAATGCCCAAAAAATTCCCAACTAATGCCCACAAATGCCCAAAAAATTCCCAACTAATGCCCACAAATGCCCGAAACATTCCCAACTAATGCCCAACAAATACAGAAAAATATGCGGCCAAAAACCTAACTAGATACGAGCACAATCAAATAATCGAAAGAAAATTACCCAAAAGACCAAGTCTTCCCAAACTAGCTATGAAACGGCCCAAAACAAAACTAAAAAAAACTACGAAAATTCTGAATTAAATAGACATTAATACTAAGAAATCTTCTGCAAAACTAATGAAATCAAACGCGCACCCCTCAAAATCCTGAACAAAACGAATTAAGAACTAAACACGATCCTTAACTTGAAAGCCATTCTTCACCCAAACAAACCTAACTTGAAAAATAAATAACAATTATAATTCTTGTTATTGTTACTATTGTTATTATTATTATAACTTCATATTTAATGTTGTTCGAATAGAGCAATATCTCAGTGCTTGCACGCATTCTAAAGCTCTTTGCCTGCAGCGTAATCTCGCATTCAATTATTAGGCGCTAGGCATTATGTCGTTATGATGTCTCTATTACGGAATATTTCAAGTGGGGTCCAGTTCGCTTTAACGCAGAGTAGTTAAGAGTAACGCGCGGCAAAAGCTTCGGAGCGAGTTGCGAAACTACACGACGTAGCTTTAAATTTTATGCTAATTTTCAAATCTTGAGCGAGAGCGAAAATGGAGAAAGAGAGAGAGAGAGGCGAGCGGAAAAGTTTCTCGAGAAAACAATTTTAAAACGCAATATGGACTATGTTTTGTCTTTTGGGAGTTAAAAACCGTTTTACTAATTTCGTTACCTTGATTTTACCTAAGAATTTTTGAAGCGAGCGGAAGAGGAAAATTGTTTTTCCATTTCAAAAAGAAAGTAACTAGACATACTACAATATTAAGGTTAACGATTAAAAACACATCTTGTTAAGACGATGTTAATTATTACGGTAACGGGGTTTGATATTTCCTGAAATTGTATTTGTAGAAAAGTAAGTACGTTGCTGCTTTAAAAACTACTTATAAATAGTTCTACACGCATATGACCAAACCATTTTTAAGAAAATCCGTGTCAACCATGGCAATTTTAAAATCCCTAATACGTAATCCATCAGGATATCACGCACACATCGCGATAACCCTATCTACCCAAATCCAAAATATCACAAAACGAAACCAGCTTGGTGACATGTATGAGAACGGAACCTATCTATATACGGTGTTGGTTGGTTGGGGGGATGGGGGTACGTCAGGCCGTTGGATCTGATTATCTGGGCCTGGAGGGGGGAGGGGTGTACGGGGGGGTTTAAGGCTCAATATCGAAAGCGACACCCTTAATGAGCAAACAATGTAGTTGGCCGGATTAAGGCTCCCGTTCGCCTTGTTACGGCCGCCAATATACTCTGTACTATTCCTATAGGAAAATGGGCACAGAGATAGATGCGGGTGTGGGGGTGAGTGGGGAGCAAAAGGGACGTCTCGGGTTCACCCCTTTCAGTCCAAATAGTTAAGGAGACGCCTATCTCCCTTCCCTTATAATATAAGGGAGCATTGGGTTAAGATCTATAAGTATTGGCACATGTGATATTTCATCAATTTTGACGAAGTGTTCATCATTAACCTATTCGTAGTTTACGATAGAAAATTAACGGTTGAGAACGTTTCGTCTTTTTTGTAATAATACTTGGTGCGAAGGTCTGTTACATCACCTCCAAAACCTAATTTTCAAAGTTTCCTGAACTTCCCAACACTTTTTAACAGCCATTTTCAAATTACCCATTATTCCCTGAATTTCAAATTCCACGAACTTTTCCTAACCCAGTATTCCCTGAATTTCAAATTCCACGAACTTTTCCTAACCCTGTATTCCCTGAATTTCAAATTCCACGAACTTTTCCTAACCCTGTATTCCCTGAATTTCAAATTCCACGAACTTTTCCTAACCCTGTATTCCCTGAATTTCAAATTCCACGAACTTTTCCTAACCCTGTATTCCCTGAATTTCAAATTCCACGAACTTTTCCTAACCCTGTATTCCCTGAATTTCAAATTCCACGAACTTTTCCTAACCCAGTATTCCCTGAATTTCAAATTCCACGAACTTTTCCTAACCCAGTATTCCCTGAATTTCAAATTCCACGAACTTTTCCTAACCCAGTATTCCCTGAATTTCAAATTCCACGAACTTTTCCTAACCCTGTATTCCCTGAATTTCAAATTCCACGAACTTTTCCTAACCCAGTATTCCCTGAATTTCAAATTCCACGAACTTTTCCTAACCCAGTATTCCCTGAATTTCAAATTCCACGAACTTTTCCTAACCCAGTATTCCCTGAATTTCAAATTCCACGAACTTTTCCTAACCCAGTATTCCCTGAATTTCAAATTCCACGAACTTTTCCTAACCCAGTATTCCCTGAATTTCAAATTCCACCACCTTTTCCTAACCCAATATTCCCTCAATTTCAAATTCCACCACCTTTTCCTAACCCAATATTCCCTCAATTTCAAATTCCACCACCTTTTCCTAACCCAATATTCCCTCAATTTCAAATTCCACCACCTTTTCCTAACCCAATATTCCCTCAATTTCAAATTCCACCACCTTTTCCTAACCCAATATTCCCTCAATTTCAAATTCCACCACCTTTTCCTAACCCAATATTCCCTGAATTTCAAATTCCACAATCTTTTCCTAACCCAGTAACGAGTATTCCCTGAATTTCAAATTCCACAATCTTTTCCTAACCCAGTAACGAGTATTCCCTGAATTTCAAATTCCACAATCTTTTCCTAACCCAGTAATGAGTATCCCTCAATTTCAAATTTCAGGACCTTTTTCTAACCCAGTATTACCTGAATTTAAAACTCGAAAAACTTTCTAAGTCTATTCAACACAATTATCATAATACAAATACTGAACAAAAAAACCTGCAAAAAATTAATTCTCCACAACAATAATATAAGCCAAAAATGAAGTACACTTTCGGAAAATATCACATAGACATACGATTAAACGGGTTAAGATCAACTCGACAGTATACGTCTCTATATATTGCAAAGGGGAGTAAGTTATCCCCTGCTTTATGCAGTTAATAATGCCGATGATTGCACGGGGGGCTTTACGCCCAGTATCATCGAGGGAAAGACTAACTTAAGCTAATAAGCCTCCGAAATTTCCTATCTATTCCCTCCCACTCCTATTCACCCCACCCTTTAGTAATATACGACGTTCGAACAATACCAAACCAAGAATTATAATAGCCACGTCGAGTATACCATTTTTAAAAGAACACCCAATACATATCTTCTCCTCCACGTGCGTGCTTAATATAAATTAAATACATTAATTTAATTATATACCCAAGCTAAAATTAATTAATCTCGCGTAGAAATTTAATAAATATATTGGAAATTGATAAAGTTAAGATGTTTATCAGGGGGGGGGGGGGTTGGTTAGCCCCTTAGGATTTTCTCTATATGGAGGATTGATATATCTTTTAAACAAATACCTGTAATACACCGCTGAATTTCTACTTTGGTTTAAGGGAGCTGAAAATTTAATTATACGGGAGGATGGGGGATGCTAGCTACCCCGTTTGAAATTTTCCGATGCCGACGTGGTTAGGGTGTAAGTATACCGTATACATTATATGCTCAAGATCAAATTGTACTTATTTAAAGTTTTGGAATTAAGTATATAGCTAAAGCCTAACTCGATATCAAAAGGTCATTAAGTCGTGTATTAGAAGTTCAAAGTCAGGTTTGAGAACAAATTTAGTTGGGTGTGAATTCCGCGTGAAATCTATTGAATTTCAATCATTCCGGGTTTCTAGTGAAACTTTTAATTGCTCAAGGTAGTCTCGTGAAATTTGAGGCGAATTTCACGGTTTTAATCTTTTCTCGAGGGGAATTTCACGGTTTTAATCTTTTCTCGAGGGGAATTTCACGGGTTTAATCATGTCTCGAGAGGAAATCTCGTGAAATTTGAGGGGAATTTCACGGTTTTAATCATCCCTCGAGAGGAA
The DNA here is from genome assembly GCF_054372755.1 of Phalangium opilio. Classification (NCBI taxonomy): domain Eukaryota; kingdom Metazoa; phylum Arthropoda; class Arachnida; order Opiliones; family Phalangiidae; genus Phalangium; species Phalangium opilio. The sequence continues at coordinate 2,908,061 of NW_028324170.1, forward strand.
ATCTCGAGAAATTTGAGGGGAATTTCACGGTTTTAATCATCCCTCGAGAGGAAATCTCGAGAAATTTGAGGGGAATTTCACGGTTTTAATCATCCCTCGAGAGGAAATCTCGTGAAATTTGAGGGGAATTTCACGGTTTTAATCATCCCTCGAGAGGAAATCTCGTGAAATTTGAGGGGAATCTCACGGTTTTAATCATCCCTCGAGAGGAAATCTCGTGAAATTTGAGGGGAATCTCACGGTTTTAATCATCCCTCGAGAGGAAATCTCGTGAAATTTGAGGGGAATCTCACGGTTTTAATCATCCCTCGAGAGGAAATCTCGTGAAATTTGAGGGGAATCTCACGGTTTTAATCATCCCTCGAGAGGAAATCTCGTGAAATTTGAGGGGAATCTCACGGTTTTAATCATCCCTCGAGAGGAAATCTCGTGAAATTTGAGGGGAATCTCACGGTTTTAATCATCCCTCGAGAGGAAATCTCGTGAAATTTGAGGGGAATCTCACGGTTTTAATCATCCCTCGAGAGGAAATCTCGTGAAATTTGAGGGGAATCTCACGGTTTTAATCATCCCTCGAGAGGAAATCTCGTGAAATTTGAGGGGAATCTCACGGTTTTAATCATCCCTCGAGAGGAAATCTCGTGAAATTTGAGGGGAATCTCACGGTTTTAATCATCCCTCGAGAGGAAATCTCGTGAAATTTGAGGGGAATCTCACGGTTTTAATCATCCCTCGAGAGGAAATCTCGTGAAATTTGAGGGGAATCTCACGGTTTTAATCATCCCTCGAGAGGAAATCTCGTGAAATTTGAGGGGAATCTCACGGTTTTAATCATCCCTCGAGAGGAAATCTCGTGAAATTTGAGGGGAATCTCACGGTTTTAATCATCCCTCGAGAGGAAATCTCGTGAAATTTGAGGGGAATCTCACGGTTTTAATCATCCCTCGAGAGGAAATCTCGTGAAATTTGAGGGGAATTTCACGGTTTTAATCATCCCTCGAGAGGAAATCTCGAGAAATTTGAGGGGAATTTCACGGTTTTAATCATCCCTCGAGAGGAAATCTCGTGAAATTTGAGGGGAATCTCACGGTTTTAATCATCCCTCGAGAGGAAATCTCGTGAAATTTGAGGGGAATCTCACGGTTTTAATCATCCCTCGAGAGGAAATCTCGTGAAATTTGAGGGGAATCTCACGGTTTTAATCATCCCTCGAGAGGAAATCTCGTGAAATTTGAGGGGAATCTCACGGTTTTAATCATCCCTCGAGAGGAAATCTCGTGAAATTTGAGGGGAATCTCACGGTTTTAATCATCCCTCGAGAGGAAATCTCGTGAAATTTGAGGGGAATCTCACGGTTTTAATCATCCCTCGAGAGGAAATCTCGTGAAATTTGAGGGGAATCTCACGGTTTTAATCATCCCTCGAGAGGAAATCTCGTGAAATTTGAGGGGAATCTCACGGTTTTAATCATCCCTCGAGAGGAAATCTCGTGAAATTTGAGGGGAATCTCACGGTTTTAATCATCCCTCGAGAGGAAATCTCGTGAAATTTGAGGGGAATCTCACGGTTTTAATCATCCCTCGAGAGGAAATCTCGTGAAATTTGAGGGGAATCTCACGGTTTTAATCATCCCTCGAGAGGAAATCTCGTGAAATTTGAGGGGAATCTCACGGTTTTAATCATCCCTCGAGAGGAAATCTCGTGAAATTTGAGGGGAATCTCACGGTTTTAATCATCCCTCGAGAGGAAATCTCGTGAAATTTGAGGGGAATCTCACGGTTTTAATCATCCCTCGAGAGGAAATCTCGTGAAATTTGAGGGGAATCTCACGGTTTTAATCATCCCTCGAGAGGAAATCTCGTGAAATTTGAGGGGAATCTCACGGTTTTAACCATCCCTCGAGAGGAAATCTCGTGAAATTTGAGGGGAATCTCACGGTTTTAATCATCCCTCGAGAGGAAATCTCGTGAAATTTGAGGGGAATCTCACGGTTTTAATCATCCCTCGAGAGGAAATCTCGTGAAATTTGAGGGGAATCTCACGGTTTTAATGAAATCTCGTGAAATACAAGAGGGAACTAAACGATGCGAAATTAATCAGACGAGAAAATCTCAAGAAATCACTAAGGAATTCACTAGAATTGAAACGAATAATCTCGTGAAATTGCGAATGAAGTTCGGAAAATAAAAAAAAAATACGAGTAATACCAAAACTTCAACTTATGAGCTTTTGACTGTAACACGCAATTTTGGAAAACTTTAAAAGATATAAAATTAATTTTATGAAGCTAAGGGGATTTCTAACTTATACACATATATATACAAACTGGGATCCCATCTGACTTCGGGGGGTCTTATTATTATTATCATCATTCGAATTTTAAAGTTAGTAAGTTCCGCGAGGGATAAATTTTCAAAGATTCCTTTTAAAAGCTGGCTGGCTGGGTTATAGGAGAACGAATGTTGGTACCATCCCCCTGACGCCCTAAGGTCTTAAGAATATACTGCATCGCTATCAAGTTAAGCCCACGTATTCCAGGGATTCCTAATTAATTATTAAGTAGGGTAAAATCTTTTTAAAAGATGTCCTACCTCGCTCGAGGAGAGATCGGAATTAAAGAGAGAATATCTAAGCCTTAGTTTATGGACGGACGGGTATCGTGCAATATTAAGTATTCGCTTACACTTGTGTATAAATATATATACATTCACTTTTAAAATTATGTCCGTATACACGTTGTTTATAATTATTATTATTCTGTGGTTCGTGGTGAATTTTAAAGTATTCCGTTACCGTATGTATATTATATTTAAACATCTTGCCCCCTCAAGGAATTAGTTTTATAATTATATATATAAAATTCTTACAAAGTTTTAAACTTAAAAGTTTGGTTGCACTGGGATCAGATAGAGCTTGGTTTGAAATTTTAAAATTTAAGGGTTTCAGGGTACGAAATTTAACTTATTCTAATTATATGGATTCGTATATAAGAGAATAATGAAGTTTCGTAGAGAATTGGGAGATACAACGGATTTCGAAGAATACATGTTTTAATTTTAAAGTAGAATTTCTGATTTATTTAAAAAAATTCAGATATTAGTGGACTTTAGTACCTTATGCCATGGTTCTACCAAGAAGTGATATCTAGTTTATTAGGGAGAAGGTATAAATTCGTCACATTTCTAACTTTATCTCCAGGTCAAACGTAGGTTCGGAGTTAATCCCCGCCTCCAAATTACAACCAGCATCTCATTGGTTCTTGAAAACTCACGTAAGCGCGACGCGAATGACGAAAATTAGTCATATTTTCCGACTGAGGAGAGGCCAAATAGCCCGGCATCCTTTTACGACCCCCCTTGTATTTTGAAAGGGGGATTGGGACTATGGCGTGCGAATATTAGGCATCTTATACCTTCTACCTAATAAACTAGATATTACTTCTTGGTTCTACATTTCAAAGTTTTCCCTGATAGTCTTAAATCATTTTCCCTGACCCGCAATTTAATCTTCACTTCTATATATATGCAATAGCCAAAATCAGTTCAAGCTATAGTAGCACAGAATACCGAACCAATATGAAATTCCCTGATGTTTATGACAACTTTAAAATTCCCCCAAACAATTCCGGGTATACCGCGCTAATCAGTATATTTAAGTATAAACACTAAAACAACGTAAATCCTTTGTATTTTATCGAGCAAACTATACAATTAAGGGTTTTGGAAACTTATAACTAGGTTACTTTGAGATCGAGTGAGAGAGTATAAGAGAGAGACAAACTTGCAATCTTTAACTTTAGTTTGAAATTAAATAAAGCTTTCTGGGGGATGGGGACCTAGCTAGAACTATAGGGTTTAACTGGTGGCAGTATTATTAGAAAATAGAACTTTGGGTCGCGTGCCTTACCGGGAGCTTGAGCTAATAGTATTAACAGTTTCAAAGGGGTCGGATACTGGGATACCGAGATACCAAGATCAAAGGTTAACCCTGCACGAAAGTCATGCGTAACTAGATAATTTTACCATACCCCTTCTGGTGGAAAGGTTAGTATATACAGTTTCGAAGCACGTTTACTTCATGCAAATTCGATTTGCACAAGAGAGAGCTATGCGCCCTCTGAAAGTTTACCCGCATGGTCCTCAAAATGTCGCGGAGACTGGATATAGTCTCTTCCTTCAAAAGGAAAACGGACTTGGGGTAGAAAGTTAGGGGGGTTCCGCTGGGATTAAGGATTTGGGGTGGAAGGGAAAGGATGGGGTCTAAAGCCAAATTTGACTAAATTTTCCTTTCTATGGCTTGTCTTGTGTGTTGTGTGTGTGGTTCATTCCGCTTGTGTGTTTAACATTTAGCCAATACGCCCGGGAAACTAGCAGAAGACAAAGTAACTTTACTTCCCCCCCCCCCAATCAAGTTATTTAGTTCTAAAAGCGCGCGAGTCGTGCATGCACGTTCTGGTGCCGTTATATATCGAGTATCAATGTCAGATTGGAAGAACGCGATAGAGAAAGTATGATTGCTTATGCCTTCTTCAGTGGTAAAGAGTCATTTTAAATTTTCTCCATTGTTTGGGGGACATCTTGAGGGAATTTTGGTTAAAGAAAACGTAATATGTTATATATCCATGGCCTATTTTGATTGAGAAATTAAGCTAGATTACGCGTAACTTCCCACCCCCACCCTTGTAGAGGATAATTTTTGATAAGCCCTTGCGATACAGCTCGAGGTAATGACGAAAAGTCTTCCGGTGACATTCGGTTGTGGAAAATTATATATTTGCAGTGTGGATAGGATCACACAGCTGTTTCATCAGAAGGGGATAATAGAAGAAGGATGACACTCTGTATGCTCTTAATACTTAAGATATGTAACATGATTCTCCCCAGGCGAGGAACACCTCTTTGCTCATCAAACTTCAGATGGACATCGCAACGTTCTAGGGTTTGGTACTAAATCCTCGGTTATCAACCCACAAACCTTGATTTTCTTGACGCGGGAAAAAAATCCACGCACAAGCGTGCCTTAGCAAATAGTTCAGCGCTAAAAGAGTTGATGAGGGAACTATTTATCATGTATGTTGGAAAGAATCAAGTTATAATTACCCCGCTTTGTCGTCCACTTCTCTCGAAGAGAAGTATTATATACTTCTGGTTTCATATAGTATACCCATTACTTCCGTAGCGCGGAAGTAAACGGCGATTTCCGTAAGATAAAAGGTTTTAGTTTTACGATCTGTTCCACACTGTATTAGATACCCTAACTTTTAAAAGACGAAAAGGGACCGAGAGAGAGAGAAAATTTGCTAATCCGGTTTCAGGAGTTAAACTCGGGGAAAGTTAGTTTAAAACTATATAACAGGAGCAGTGGCAAGGGGAGGGAGAGGAAATCTTAACAGGATTTCGTTCCTTTATTTTGAATTTTCAAGGGATAAGCGATTCTCTCATACGCTATATACCCTTATAATTACCCCTTATAAATTCTTAAATATTTCTAACAATCATTATTCCTTTGTACCAAAGTATATACACTTTTAAATAAGTTTTAAATTGCTAATAACGTACAGTAAGACACGCGCTCGGAGGTGAGGTGCGTGAGGTGGTTTACGAAGTAATTTTGGAAAAGAAGAGAGGATTATATCATGCGATACAAAGCGTCTATTTTAAATTGTATAATACTAGTCGTATAATATAATTTTCTGTAGTTTGCTAAATATAAATTTCAGAGATACAGACCTAACACGTAATTACCTTTTAACTTCTTGTATCTTCAATATTAATAAATTATAATTGTTTTATAACAATAATAATAAATAAATAAATGAAAAAAATCAAATATGTATACACCCTTTCTACCCATAATTCCTTTTAAATTATCCAATAATTTAGTCCACGTGGAATACCAAATCGAAACCCACTTTAAAAAGTAACAATATTAAAAAAAAACTCCTCATTTTAAAATTCGAGAAAAACTTTCTAGAAACCTAAAAAAAAAAAAAAAAAATAAAAAATAATAAAAACCCCAAGACGAATGATTAAAACTAGATTTTCTCTTCGTTATTCAAATCGAGTAGAAATCAAAAGTTTATTTCCCTCTTGGAGCCCCCGACTAGGGAACGAACGGAAAAGAAACTTCTTTCAATTTGGGGCCAATCCCTCCAATTTTAATACGCCAAAGAAGAAAAAAACCCAGGCAAGTGAACCCCCCATACTTTCTCTAACCAACTCGACCCAACTCCGAGAGAGATTGGAAGAAAATCTCTTGATCTTCTAATTACGATTCTTTACCTTTGTTAAAAATTCTTTCCCCAAAAGAGTATTCCCCCCTTGCAGAAAAAAAACCGGGTAAGGAGGAGAAGGTTTAGCAAAAAAAGAAATAATAATTTTCAATGTATACGGCTGAGTAGCTTCTACCCTTTTTCAAGCCAGAAAAAAACTTGAATTAAAGGGTATCTTACGCGAATTTTGTTATGGGATATCAAGTTAAGGGTATGAAGACGTGAACACGCCTGGATTAAGGGTACGATGCCCAAGGATCCAAAATATCGGTGCCCGTTTATAGGAGAAAATACCCAAGGACCCCAAATATTGGAAACCGTTTTTAGGAGCTAATACCCAAGGACTCCATATATTGGTGCCCATTTTTAAGAGCTAATACCCAAGGACCCCAATCCCATATTTACCGTGGGCCTGCTGCATGGTCCAGGTTCGATGGGACCCTTATCTTAAGGACCAGAGATCCGCACCAAAAACCCAAAATTCTAATACTTCACGACTTTTAAACCAATCCGACACCACTTATCATTCTGTAGTCAAAGTCATTTGCGTGCGCGGTTACGGTAAGGGTGTTTAGGGGGCGACTTCTTGTTTGTTAAGCCCGTAAAACGAAGCCTAAGCCGCTATGCAGATTTTTTGGGTTAAAATGATGGGAAATTTGGTATTCCAGGCGGGGTGAGCTAGCGTCCTATGGGACGTTTTATAAGAAAGCTCCAGGATATTTTTTATCGAGTTATTTCCAGGGTTTTTCTTCCCCCTCCCCCACCGCCTTCACTAAAAAGGGGAAAAGGCTTTTGGCCTCTTACGGGGAATGAATTTTCTTATATAATGAATACGCTAAAACCCGGACGGAATTTCTATATCCCCGTATCTTTCAATGAAGTACTCCTCCGACAAACCTACAGTAGCTTTTTTATGATTAGGTTTCAAGGGAAAACTACGATATCTACTAAAACCCCCTTCTTTACCTCCCTATTAAAGAAAGAAAAAAAACCACCGCCGAGGATTCTTGAGCTATTTCAATTTGAAAAATAAATCCTAAAGGATTATTTTTATCTCAATTATTCGTGATCGTTTTGAAATTTTAAACTTTTCTCATCTTTGTTATATAATTAATAAAAAAATAATAATCTACGCTTTTGTCTATAAAGGGTTGTCCAAACTAACAGGTGGGTCCCTTTACAATGCATAGAGGGGTGGTAGTGACTAGCCCCCATGTCAGAACTAAGCTAACCTACAGCGCCCTATACTAACTATCACCGTTAACGACAGCAAGTTTTGATCTTTTAACAAGTAGGGAGATAACTTACAAACTCTAAGCGGAAGGGTTTGTTCTTAGTTTTTTCACAAAGTGTCACAGTCCAAGGTTGAACTAGGGACCCTCCTGCTGCAATTTACCCAAACTCAAGAAATGTCCCCAAAAATAATTCCCTGACCTTTCTTTTTTGTCCACTTATAATTCCCCTTAAGAGTTTCAAATAATTTTCCCTGAAAACTCGACATTCAACTGAGTAACAGGGGAAAGTCAACATTCAGGGGTTTTGATCCCCATGTTAAACGTACGGCGCCTGTAGAAATGTTTAACCCGCAATACACCAGGCGCGAGCTACTTTTAATAAATATTAAAAATTTAAAATTTAAAAGTAATTATATTAACCCGCATTATTGAAACAAATAAATAGAAATAGTGAATTCAATATAATCCCAAACACACATACACACAAACAAACAAACGTTGATAAAATAAGACGGTAAATAATAAATGTAAAAGCGAAAACACACATTTCTTAGTATACCAATACTTTTCTTCGGATTTCTTTCGAAAATACAATCTTCGGTAAATAAAAATTCCACAAATGCATTAAGTTTTTCCATCCGTAAAAATACGGATAAGGGGGGGGGGAGGAAATGGTGTTTTAAGAAAAAGGGGGGGTTTGAAATGAGGGGTCCCCAAAAAAAGGGGGGTCTATTTCGAAGATGGACTCGGTCGGTGAATCGAGAGAGGTCCATTTTCGGACATGCGCTGATAGGATGGAGAGCGTCATTGGAGAACGCTACTTAAGAGATCTTCCCCCTTTTACTTCGGGGGCTAAACTGCGGGGTTCAGCCCTTTTCTCGGGATTCTAAGAGGCTGGAAAATACGGAGGATCTTCATCTTCGCGCGCGGCGTTTTAAGAAACGGGACCGGGGGGGGGTGAAAGTTCTCGACTCATCCAAATTTTTTCGGCCCCTTCTTTCAGATAACCAAGACGGTCAAAAATCAGAAGAAAATTCGCGGATCGAGATATCACTGGTTTGTTATATCATGACCACCGATAAATATTATGAGGTAGGCTTACGTATATTTATATTTAAGAAAATATTAATTAAGTGAGTCATTTTTCTAACCCTAATCACTAACGATAAATTCCACCTAACGACAATATCACCCCCACCAAAAAATATATCTTAAACAAATAAACGTAACCACATCATCGTCATGTTTCGCGAATTACTATATATACATCGGAGTAATTAAAGAGGCCCCACCGGAAGATAAAGGCGCTAAACTATAATCTCCGAAAAAACCCCATTATCGCGTTAAATAAATCATTTCACGGATCAGTTAGCTTTGAAGAAACTTTTTCACGCGTCGTTTCGTTTCATACTGTATAACTAACTATAAGGGGGCCCGGGGCCTCAGCGGTTAACAATGACAAGAGTAATGAGAATGATAACACCGAAAAGGTGGGATGATTAGGCTTACGTTTAGGTTTTGTTTACGCCCGGGAAAAAAAAATTGGTGGTGGTCGTCATCGAGCTTTGACCGTAAATAGAGTTTGAATAAATACTAGAAAACGATAGTTTTTCCATACACACTATTTGATCATTACCAATCAGTCAAAATAAACATAGACAAACGTATTTAACTAGAAATAGGAGGTGGTTAAACTTCACGAGTCTATTTTGTTTTCTTTTCTTTTTTCTCTCTTTCAAACAATGGAGGGTATGATCACTCACGAATTAAGATAAATTAAAAATTAATTGCATCTTATATTTCACTTAATTTTATTTTTCAAAACATCGATTTAGGTTGCGTCCCGTGACAACAGTGTATTTAAGATTAAAAAATTTAAAACTTCGTGAAATTTGAGGCGAATTTCACCGAATATCTCACTAAACCGGAGGAATCTAGTGAAATTGAGGGGAATTTCACGTAATATCTTGTGAAATAATTATTACTAATAATAAAAACAATAACACATCAATAAATCAAACGGTAATCAACCTAAATCTTTGAGCAGCTAATATCTACTCGATAAAATATAAATTTGGTGCGGAAGAGAAAAAAATCTAATCACGAGTGACCATCCCCTCACCTAACTGAACTGAACTGAACTGAACAAAACTGAGCTGAGCATCGCATCAACACCAGGCAAAACAAAAGACGAAAAACGGAAAAAATAAGGGAAACCCATTCCAAAACGTTGAGAGGCGTAAAGTCCACACACACACACAGAGACACTATCATACTATGGTTTAGAAAATGGCGGGAAACGTTCGCGCCAAAATAGTAATAGAAGAGCAGGGGTTCCCCTATAAATATATACCTTAAACACTGCGAAGGAGAAATATCTGAATGTAGCCTAGCTCTCTCTAGCACTTTTTTTCATCGGATAAAGATAGAAGGCTGTAGAAAGAGAGAGAAAGAGAGAGAGAAGAGAGAGAGAGAGAGAGAGAGAGAGAGAGAGAGAGAGAGAGAGAGAGAGAGAGAGAGAGAGAGAGAGAGAGAGAGAGAGAGAGAGAGAGAGAGAGCGCGGGAAAAGAGTCCGATTTCCCAGGTGCGCTGTAAAAGAGGAGCCCCAGGATAAAACTACGCTGTTGCGGCTAATGGCTGCCCGAGAGAAATTTGTTCCTGCTGGGGTCCCAAGGGCTCTTTTTCACACCTTAACGTCTTCTCCTCTGGCACCCCCCCCCTCCCAGAGCTCCATTCGCTATCGACTATTTCAACTTTTTCTTATACTTCTAAAAGGACTAACTATACATAAACTGAGCCTTTTTCGTAAGGTTCATGGGCAATGTGTTCCGGGTTAAGGCTCGCACCCTTAAAATCGTGTAAAGCTAAGTTTCTATATATAAGGTCCTAAATGGAAATGGCGGGAAAATGGCCAGTGTATTTATCTGTAGACGGACGCGGGAAAAAAGGCGCTCGCCAATTTTAGGATATGGTTATTTTTACATCCATTTACTTGGAAGGATAAGTGAACTGTAAATTAAATTGGAAAATAAGGCCTTTTATATTTTGAGTACCTTTTTCGCCCAAGGCAAGATCATAAAAAATATGATATGATTTTTATCATAAGTAACAATAAAAGCGTTTTTATTTACGGGTAGATTTTTGGTTTATACGTTACCGAACATTTTTAAAATAAAAATTAAATTAAAAATAATTAACGCCTAATTGGTGCAGGAAGCCAATTAGGGTTACTGGGGATACACTCCTAATTGGGCGGAGGAAACCAATTAAGGAGTTTCGTAACGAGATCATTTTCATGGGCAATCTTAACAGTATATTAATTTTTGTTAACGGTAACTTTTTAAAAAACGCAATCACGTCACTTATGACAAACTCAGGGCTCAAGCAGAACTTCCAGAAATTTAAACTGAGGGATTAGTTGGTCGCTGGTGAAATCAGGGATGGGTTCGATCATTCTTGTACAGTTAAATATTCTTAAATTTATCTCGTTTTCGGATAGATTCCTCGTGCGAAATATTTTAGGGTAATTCAGCGGATAGGGATCACGTGAAATTTGCAGGAATTTCACGGAATATCACGAGATTTGAGGCGAATCTCATGAAATATGGGACGAAATCAGTCAATTATGGATAAAAAAAAATAGCACAAAATTATATTTAAAGGAATCACTCCGAAATCCACGAATAAATCTCATAAAAATCACTAAAATTAATTTTTAAAAAATAGACCATGTACCCGATTTACACCAGTGACGTCACAAAGCCCATAATTTTTAATTGTTTCATCGTATTTCGAATGTTTTATTTATCAGTAAGTTTCTTAGGATATATTCCATTAATTAAGCTCTTAAAATTCGTCAAATTATTGAAAAGATAATTATGCCAATATAACCGAGTGAAATCAGGGATGGGTTAATTCTTGTACAGTTAAATATTCTTAAATTTATCTCGTTTTCGGATAGATTCCTCGTGCGAAATATTCTAGGGTAATTTAACGGATAGGGATCACGTGAAATTTGAGGGAATTTCACGGAATACCACGAGATTTGAGGCGAATCTCGTGAAATATGGGACGAAATCAGTCAATTAATTAATTAAATTGAAAAATCGCACAAAATTATGTAAAGGAATCAATACGAAAGCCACGAACAAATCTCATAAAAATCACTAAAATTAATTTTTTAAAAATAGACCATTTACCCGATTTTCGCCGGTGACGTGACAAAGCCCATAATTTTTAATTGTTTCATCGGATTTCGGATTTTCAAAATTTTTAATTATGTTTTATTTATCAGTAAGTTTCTTGGGATATATTCCATTAATTAAGCTCTTAAAATTTGTCAAATTATTGAAAAGATAATTATGCCAATATAACTGAGTGAAATCAGGGATGGGTTAATTCTTGTACAGTTAAATATATAAATTTATATCGTTTTCGGATAGATTCCTCGTGCGAAATATTTTAGGGTAATTTAACGGATAGGGATCACGTGAAATTTGAGGGAATTTCACGGAATATCACGAGATTTGAGGCGAATCTCGTGAAAAATGGGACGAAATCAGTCAATTAATTAAATCGAAAAATCGCACAAAATTATGTAAAGGAATCAATCCGAAATCCACGAATAAATCTGATAAAAATGACTAAAATTAAATTTTTTAAAAATAGACCATGTACCCGATTTTCACCAGTGATGTGACATAGCCCGTAATTTTTAATTGTTTCATCGAATTTCGAATTTTCAAAATTTTTAATTATGTTTTATTTATCAGTGAGTTTCTTGGGATATATTCCATTAATTAAGCTCTTAAAATTTCTCAAAATATTATGCCCATATAACTGAGGGATTATTTGGTCGCTGGTGAAATAAGGGATGGGTTCGATCATTCTTGTAGGGTTAAATATTCTTAAATTTATATCGTTTTCGGATAGATTCCCCGTGCGAAATATTTTAGGGTAATTTAACGGATAGGGATCACGTGAAATTTGAGGGAATTTCACGGAATACCACGAGATTTGAGGCGAATCTCGTGAAATATGGGACGAAATCAGCAATTAATTAAATTGAAAAATTGCACAAAATTATGTAAAGGAATCAGTCCGAAATCCACGAATAAATCTCATAAAAATCACTAAAATTAAATTTTAAAAATAGACCATGTACCCGATTTTCACCAGTGACGTGACATAGCCCATATTTTTAATTGTTTCATCGGATTTCGGATTTTCAAAATTTTTAATTATGTTTTATTTATCAGTAAGTTTCTTGGGATATATTCCATTAACTAAGCTCTTAAAATTTCTCAGAATATCGAAAAGATAATTATGCCCATATAACTGAGGGATTAGTTGGTCGCTGTTGAAATCAGGGATGGGTTCGATCATTCTTGTAAAGTTAAATATTCTTAAATTTATTTCGATTTCGGATAGATTCCTCGTGCGAAATATTTTAGGGTAATTTAGCGATTAGGGATCACGTGAAATTTGAGGGAATTTCACGGAATATCACGAGATTTGAGGCGAATCTCGTGAAATATGGGACGAAATCAGTCAATTAATTAAATTGAAAAATCGCACAAAATTATACTTAAAGGAATCACTCCGAAATCCACGAATAAATGTCATAAAAATCACTAAAATTAATTTTTTAAAAATAGACCATGTACCCGATTTTCACCAGCGACGTGACAAAACCCATATTTTCAATTATTTCATCGAATTTCGAATTTTCAAAATTTTAATTACATGATTTTATAGGAATTATGGGACCATTGGGCTCCCTGTAAACTAACAATTTCGCTACCAAATACAATTAAAACTTCAATGATAAATAAATTCGAATACATCCTAAAAATGGCGCGCTTCTGGTATTATCTCCCGCTGAAAGGAAGAGTAATATTGCCTAAAACCTTGCTCTAAAAGTCTATACTACTAAATTTCGTTTGTAAAAAAAAAAGATAACCAGGAACACAATATCCCTCTTACCCAAGGCGTTAAGAGGACGTCATAAATAGTCCAATAACACGACAGATATAAAAACCTAAAAACCCCTAGACGGCAGTCCAAAAAAAAAAGGTCAAAAATCCAGAGTTCCCAAAGCGTGTGACCCTTAAAAATAAAATAAAAAAAAAACAACATCCCTTTAAATGGGTTAAACTAAAACCTACAAGGGGTCAGGGACTCTCTCATCGCGAGTTAACGCTTAACCCCAGGGTCAGGGCGGGGGTGAGAGGTCGGCGTCGATTTGGGACACACAAAATAAAAATAAGGATATCCCTAAGAGAAAGCGCTATTTTAAAGCACCCATAGGATTGAAGCAGCACGTGGAGAGAGGAAAGAGAAGAAAGAAAAAAATAGACTACTTCTCTCTAAATCTCGCGCCAGTTAAAGCGTACCTTTCCGTCGTACATTTAAATCAACAGCAGTCAAAGTATCGCCTGTACGTGGCTTGAATTCAATTTAAAAACACCCCTTGTACCTTCCTTAGCTATAATAGCTCTATGGTGTCAATTTTAACACTCTTACAGTAAAGACTGTAAATCCCAAAACGTCCTAAGGGGTCAAAACTCTCCCTTAGTAGAGAGAGAGAGAAAAAAGGAAAAACCTAAGCCTAAAGCTTTGAACGTTAAAGAAAGCTCTTTTTTTACTCTATCTCTCTCTCTCTCTCTCTTCTTTAGTATCTTTCGGGTGTGGACCAGTTTGAATTAATTTACGAGAAGCTTAGAAAATGGCGACGTGGGAAATGGGGGGGGGGTCCGCGAGAGTGCTAAACACTTTACAGAGATTCTCTTAACGGAAAAGAGCTCGTCCCCTACCCACCTCCCTCCCTTTTGGTCTATAGGGGTCTTGGAAATAGCCAAGGGTCATCTAAAAACCGGGAGACTGACCGTTAGCCGAAATCACGTCCCAAAGAGATAGTAGCTATACTGACCGTTGGAATTTTCTGGACCGTGCGGGGGTCTATAAAAACCCCCAAAATATATATACATACATATATATATATATACGTGGGGGTCTGGAAATTCCCAAATGTACCATAGAAGAACGACGGCGACTAACTCCGTAACTTTGTCAAATGGCCCGTTTGGGGTTTAAGACCCCCTCAACCTCCCTTTCCCTATACACTGATAACAACACAAAGGTAGAAACGGTTTTGGGACCGAGTCCCTTATACTATAGATGGTTCAACATCACCATGGTAATGCGGAAAAATCAGGAGAAAAGCTAAAACCAGCGAAACAAACCATAGTTCCCTACAGATAACCAGAAGAAGCTTGGACAAGTACCGTCGGTAAAGGATGACACTGTCTTAGATAGAACCGACGTTTTTTTTTTTCTTACTCCCATCTCTTACTGGACCCTACTGGAGCTTCGGGAACAAGAGGGGGTTAAACTTTTAGCATCCCCCACTATTCCGGTGGTTCGGTTGGGTCACTAGGGTTTCTTATATGGTCACAGGATGTTTGGAGAAAATTGATACCTAGAATGTGTGTGATTTGTACTGGTATCCCAAGGAGCAAAAGGACGACCAAAGAGAAAAGGAAGGAAAGTGACCTACCACAGATTTGTAACAGTTCTCAACCCTACTTGATGGGAGGGTTTGGTTCCAACCCACACACACAGAGGTTTCTTTTTTATATCAAAGTCTATCTAATGTCCATTTATTTGCTTTAAAAGGCCAAGGCACGATTTAGGCTTAGCGTAGATTCCCCTCGTGGTTGTACAAAAAAAAATCCTTCGAGAATTAATTTAATTTTCTTTTATATATATATAGTGTATTTGGTATTATCTCGGATTACTACAAAAGAGAGATCGAGTAGAATTAAATTGAATTCTTGTTTTTCACGTGGGTTGGTTGGTTGTGGTTAGGTATTATGTAATGGAAAAATAATATTTCTGCTTATTTAAGATTAAGAGTTACTTAAATATAAATTATATCAGAAGGGGATAATAGAAGAAGGATGACACTATGTATCCTGTAAATATTTTAGTCATGTAATTCATAATTTTTCTCGGACTGACCCCCCTTTTTGTTCGCTTTGCCGCTCATCAAACTTCAGATGGGCGTGAATTCTATAACTGTTTGGTGTTTACTAAATCCTCAGCAATTAACCAACAAACCTTGATTGCTTTGACGCGGGACAAAAATTAATCCTCAAGCGCATGCGCCTTGGAAATCAAATAGTTAAGCGCTAATACTGTAATGATGAGGGAACTATTTAGATCGCGTATGTGATTAGGTTTAGCAACCTTGCTCCAAATGTAAAATTATGTTGGGAAGAATCATGTTACAATTACCCTCCCCCTTTATGGTACACTTCTCTCTAAGAGAAGTATTATATACTTCTGAGTAAACTAAATGAAATTTGAATCTTTTTGTAATGATTAAAATATCGAATATTTTTTATCTACCCACGATTAAATTGGTAAAAAAAAATTAAAAAAAATATGAATAAACCTAAATAATAAATTAGAAAACATGAAAAACTTACTAGAAATAAGTTAAAAACTTTCCCTTCTTAAATCAAATTGGATAATTAAATATTGACGTAAATTTAAAATTTATGTTGAAAACATTAGTAGGATATATAAAATTTCTGTATATTTTTAAGACCAACTTAAACATCCTTGTAAATCTTATAAAAAGTATAAAAAAAACCCCAAGAGAAATTAAGAATAAAATTCTTTGATAAAATAAAATAAGCTTGATCTAAGATGAGATGAGATTTCTCGTGTAAACAATTCAATCAGTCGTTCTGCAGGTTTTAAATCTAAACTTTTTCTATCTATATAATATATATATTTGACAAAATATAAAAGTGCACTCAATTCAGGAATCGCTAGCTTCTTCAATAGAGGCAGGGTGGGCAAAATAAAAAGCAAAAACATACAAACTTCCTATGGCAAATCAAACATTTCTCTACAACACAGAATCAGAGAGAGACCCAAGGAACCAAGGGGGGAGGGAGGGAGGGAGTTTTCGTGTCAGAGTTGGGTGGTCCATTCGAGTATCGACAAGTATTGGGTCAGGTTACGAACTTACGACCTTAAGGTTAGGCTTAGGTACTTATCTGGGAAGAGAGCTAGCTAGGGGACGACGATTTTAAACCCTAATTCTCTAGAGGATCACTTTTTATCTCTTCAAATATTAGGAATTGAACTCTCAAAGAGAGCAGATATCGAGTAGATTGATTTTCTCTCAATCGAACTATATATATAAAAACTTTAAAAATTCAATTTGTATCTATTGGCTTATATTCTTCTGTAAAGAGAGTGTGTGAATACTGAATTGCGAAGTTATAATATATTTTTTGAATCTATTTGTAGTAAGGTTTAATTATTATCGAAGTTTTCTATCTGAGAATTTCATTAAATATTATTATTATTATCAAATTAATTTCCCAACAAATAATCCAGTAACAATTAATTTTATTATTTTAATAGGGGGGTTTACTAACCCTTAATTGTTGAGGCCCAATTAAGGAGTTTTGTATAATTAATTAAAATACATATATAATTAGGTTTAAAAAACTGGAACTAAATTCATCAGGAAATTAAAACCAACCGAAATTAAATCGCTTACTTTTTTAAATTAAATATTATCATCATATTAATTTCCCAACAAATAAATCCAGTAACAATTAATTTTAGTTTAATGGGGGGGGTACTATACCCTTAATTGCCGAGGCACAATTAAGGAGTTTTGCATTATTATTTATTAATTAAAATACATAATTAATTAGGTTTAAAAAACTGGAAATAATTTGTCGGGAAATTAAAACCAACCGATATTAAACAATTATATAGATACAATAAAAAAATTTGTAAACACATCGCAATTCAGTTCTCTTTTAAATTTTAAATAAAAAACTTTAGGCTAAAAGAAAAAGTTCGTGAACTAAAATTAACAAAATTACGTCGAATCGAATCGAATTGAATCCACTTTCGGTTGAGAATTTAAGAGATTTTGTAAAAGATTTTGACTTGATTCTTGAATTCTAACACTGATCGAAAAATTCTCTTTGACCAAGAGAGAGAGAGAAAATCCATCTTAGAAAAGAAGAGAGTAGAGGAAGAACAGGAGCAGGGGGGTACGGAATGTCCTGGAGGAAATCAGATGCATTCTGGGAAGGAATATCCCCATGAGATAGAGAAGGAAAAGGACTACCTACTCTTTTACCCCGAGATAATCGAATGCTCTTTGAAGTGGACCTCCGATTTATTATTAAAAATATATATATTAAGCTAAATTCCTTTAAAGAACCGAAGTGAAATTTTAAATTTCTAGCAAATACGCAAGAGTTCAAAGTAATTTTCCACGATTCTTAAAATCAATTTTGAAAATTGTACTTCAAATAAATTCTAGTCAAATTCAGATTGGATTTTCAGTTCCCCCCTTAAAGTTTCCCTAAAACAATTCCTTGGTTAGTCCCCCCCCCCAAAAAAAAGAGTAAAATCCCTTAAATTTTGCAAAAAACATATTACATAATAAAAGTAAATAGTCCCGAGTTGAACTATAGGGTTATGATAATAATAATAATAAAAAAAATCGAAGCCCATTTTTCTAGAGGGTTTTTGTACATAAACCTCGATGATTTGGGGGCCATTTTTATCCCAAGTATTTTTGGCGCATATTTTGAGCGGGGGAAAAAAAACCTACTACAGAATTGTGGGAGGGGGGGGCTAGAAACCTACAAGAGGGGGTGAATTTATGCTATGCACTTTCAGGAGAATCAGATCCTGTTCAAACATAAAATTTCTCAACCCAACAAAGGTAAGAGATACACGAATGTGTCATCACTATGGAGTTATGGACCAATACGAATATTACATACAGGGAAACAAACTTCCAGGGGCAATCATCCATACTGGATAATTCCCTCAAACCAGGAGACACCGCTAGAGGCTGCGGCATGACCGAGTTGGCTAAGCCTCTCACATGCAGTGAGCTAGGGCTGCCTTCAGTGCTGTCTCATGTCGTGAAGGAAATTATACAACATGGAGACGTGCCCCTGGAAGTTCGTTTCTCTGCATGTAATACAAGTATAGAGTGCTGTCAGAAGCGCCGGTGTGACGTCACCCATGCTGTTTTCCCATAAAGAAAAAACGGTAACTGTCATGGCCGCCCATTGCTAAAGGCAGACTCGTGACGTTTAACCTTGGATCTGACGTCACAACTGACAGCACTCTATTGGTCTATTTTAAAAATACTTGTAAAATAACTTCAGGCGCGTTGAGAAGCTACGGAAATATATCTAATCACCCTTTTAAAGATGAATTCCCTTCCCTCGAACAACTAAACGTTTCTAAGCAAGGAATGAAGTAAATAATCTCGCAAGTTTGAACGCAACTATTGCCAGAGACAAGATAGCCCTATGCAACATCAATGTCCCTACTTTACCTCCCTCCCCCTCCGGCCATTTGTACAATCCTACTCCCCTCCCCCCCCCGGTTTTCTTGCCTTCTTTCCTTTTTTCAGTTGATTTATGAGACGATGTGTAAATGGTAGTAGGCTAGCAAAAGAGAAGGTTAGCGAAGCCCAACTATTCCTTTGCCAATTGGGGAATTGGAAGGATGTGTTTTTCCCAGAGAGGGGATGAAAAGGCCCAATGAATGATGGACCAGATATACCACCACCACCAGCACCACCATCACCCCTACCACTCTTTCCGCGGGACCCTTAGGGACTTTGCTGGGCTGCCCATTCCGACCTACGTTTTAGTTGCAGGGTCCAAGGCTTAGTTCAATCTTCCGCCCAACCGACTATTCTTCAGAGGGGTCAGGGAAACCATCTACTAACGGGTATAAGAAGGGGGGGGGGGCGGAAAGGGCCTTCTCTCGCAGTTTGATAGAAGACCTAACTTCTTGCTTGTATTCTAAAGACAATTCACCCTATTTTGGTCTTTTGTTGCAGTCTTTACTAGAGTTTTTTATTTTTGCTTCTTCTAATATTGAACGTAAAGGGTTGTTGTTTATCAAGTGATGAAGAATGGTTCTTTAATTCCCAAAAATTGTAAGAAGTTAAACGGTATTTGACGTAAAAGTATGATTTCTTGATATTTCTTACAATAACCCCCCCCCCCGGTTATTTTACAAATGAACCCACCCTAGCACACAAGAATTATATGCCTAAAGGTCCGGTCCTATTAGTCGCTAAAGTTTAATTGAAGTTCAAAGAACTAACGTCATACCAAATGACGTAAACGTACCTTGTTTACCGTTTATCTTCAGATTCGATGTCAATCTTCACATCACCCGGTCTTCCAACGTCTTCTTCGCCAAAAAAGCGCAGCGCATAGAAAATGTGGGCTAAAAACTCACCCATTTATGATGCTCTGACTCTAGATGTGTTGAACTTGAAGACTCGTGTCTTTAAGTTAACATGGACCACTTGTTTGAAATCCCAAATCCATCGTAGAAATCCCAAATCCATCGTAGAAATCCCAAATCCATCGTAGAAATCCCAAATCCATCGTAGAAAGAGATGACTCCAAGTTGACCCGTAGTTTGAGCCACAAGTTGGTTGACATGATACAAATTATTTGTACTGTTCATCCACCGTCCCTTATTTCACGTTGATTTAGCTTTCTTTCCCAAAATTTGCATCACTGTAAATAAATAATAATTTTAAGTTCAAAAAGTTATTTAAAATTCAAAAATATTTCTAATTTTCTGAAAATAATTACCTAATTTTGCTAAATTTCTATTCAAAATTAGTTTATCTAACTATTATTTACGCTATTCAACATTTAATCGCAATTAAAAGCTATTTTAATTGCCTAATGTAATGTTAGATTGACAAAATAATTTTTTTCCCAAAAATATTTTTAAATATCCGAAAATAATTACCTAATTATGCTAATATTCTATTCAGAATTCGTTTATCTAACTATTATTTACGCTATTCAACATTTAATCGCAATTAAAAGCAATTTTAATTGCCTAATGTAACGTTAGATTGACAAAATTTTTTTTATTCTAAAAATATTTCTAAATATCCGAAAATAATCAAATAATTTTGCTCTATTTCTATTCATAATTAGTTAATCTAACTATTATTTAAATATTCCAACCATTAATTGCAATTAAAACCGATTTAAATTGATTAAAATTGCTTAATTGGCTAATACGGCTTCTAAGCTTTCGTCGATTTTCTTAAGCCTAGTTTGAAAATCTAATATGCGTGGAAAAATGCGCAGAGAGCTTATTTTCGTCTACCCTCGTTCTCGAACTTTCCCTAGTAACCTCTCCCCGTCACCTTTGAACCTATTTTTTAGTGTGTATTTGTATTTCATCGCCTTGAAGTGGTTTCCGTACCAAAAATAATTACACAATTGAAGCCAGTAACCTATATTAGGCTATTAGGCTTATAAATTTTATTTGTTAAATACATTATTAAGTTTTAATCGAAATAAAAT
The DNA here is from genome assembly GCF_054372755.1 of Phalangium opilio. Lineage (NCBI taxonomy): Eukaryota > Metazoa > Arthropoda > Arachnida > Opiliones > Phalangiidae > Phalangium > Phalangium opilio. The sequence continues at coordinate 2,928,985 of NW_028324170.1, forward strand.
GGGTTAATTTACTCTAAATTGACGAAAATGTTTTGTTCTTACCAAGGCTTAACGATATGAGTCCATTCCGCTTAATCATTTCTTTGCAACAAGAACTACTAGGCTAGAACTTTTTTTTTCAAATTAATTGTTTTCAATTACTATCTCTAACTTATTAAAAGACAATCGGAGCAAATACAATTTGTAACAAGATTATCTCTAAAAACTAACGGAGATTCGAAAGATATTTACCGACTCTAAAAATACTGTTACCGGCGAAGGAAAGTTTGAAAAACTAATTTCTGCACTAAAACACAGCCGACTCAATCACGCGCTTGTGATGCTGAAAACTACAAAACTAATTTTAAAACCCACCGCAATTAGATAATTATGGCCCTGGATATTTTTATTTCTACGTTGGTTTTAATTAATGAGTAGTAATTTCAGAAGTTCATTTACTTCTGGTAATTTGTATTTCAAAGGGGCTGTGAAAAACACAGTAATACTTAAAGAAAAGAAAACATTTCACGTACCTTACATTCAAATGATTCCACCGAAAATTCTTCTAAATTGTTATTGGGAGCCCGACGAATACCGTGGCGACCTCAAACGATTGAAACCCGAAATAAGACGCGACGCGGTAAATTTAAAAATATTTGAACCGTCTGTATCCAAATAAAAATACGGCAAAAAAAATTACATTCATGATTTTATGGCAATATAAACTCTATAGTGCACGAATAAACACACTTAAGAATTAAAACATAAATTATGTACATTAAATATTAAAAAAAAAACAACGAAAAACAATTCTTTTTCGTTACTTTTAAAATTACTAATTTAACATGATTTTAAACCCTTTGAGCGTAAATCTAAGGGTTTTAATTACTAATCTAAAAAATACTTTCGGTGCCGTTCGCATTATGTTTAAAAAAAAGTTTAAAATAACCTTCCCATGATGTTAGGAAGGAAGATTTTTATAACGAAGTTAAAATCAATTTCTTTTTAAAGTCGTTAAATTCACAGATAACTGATGGTAAAACAAAATAGAAGTATAGAAAAGAGTCCAAAAGCTCGAACAGAAATGGCACTATCGGTAACGTGGATTTTCCATCCCAAGTTACGATGTGTAAAGCACTGCGCCATAATTTAAATTTTGATATTTTAATAATTTAGATAAAAGAAATAATTAAATAGGCCCAATTTCAATTGTAAATGATTAAACAGTCCTGATTTTAATTGCAAATATTTAAATAGGCCTAATTTTAATTGTAAATAATTAAATAGACCTAATATTTTTAATTGTATATAATTAAATAGGCATAATTTTTAATTAAAATAATTTAATGGGCCTAATTTTAATTGTAAATAATTAATGGGCCTAATTTTAATTGTAAATAATTTATAGGCCTAATTTTAATTGTAAATAATTAATAGGCCTAATTTTAATTGTAAATAATTAATAGGCCTAATTTTAATTGTAAATAATTAATAGGCCTAATTTTAATTGTAAATAATTAATAGGCCTAATTTTAATTGTAAATATTTAAATAAGCCTAATTTTAATAGTAAATATTTAAATAAGCCTAATTTTAATTGTAAATATTTAAATAAGCCTAATTTTAATTGTAAATATTTAAATATGCCTAATTTTAATTGTAAATAATTAAATAAGCCTAAATTAAATTGCGAAAAAATAAATAGGCCTAATTTTAATATTCTCACCTGATAATAGACTAAATCTGGCGTATTTTCATCGGGTGTCCAAATAAATTCGGCTGGATTTCCAGGATTACATTTTAACTCCAATGTTTTATTAAATTCCTCAAATGAGTCGACATTTTCCGCCTGATCTATGGTTTTATGTTTATATTCGCACAAACGCCCGGCTATAAACATAAACAAATTCGAAAAAAGAAAAAAAATAATAATAATAATAAGGTAAACTAATTAGTTTCGTTAATTAACATTAGCAAAAATAAAATATAATTAAAATTACCTCCAAGTGGGACGAAATTTCCACGATCATCTTTTCTCAAACCACCGTAGATTTTGTGACTCTAAATTATTTTTATAATTAATTATTATTAAAAATTATTATTAATTTAAAATAGTTTAAGACTTTACCGGTGATTCAATCTCTCTGGGTGTTTGGCCCACACCACCCTCCCTATTATTTGTAATGTAAAGTGGATGATACGATCCGAGAATTGTAGGATCATCACCAGCTTCAACAATAAAGGTGTAATTCCTTCCACGATTAACGGTAATCTCCGGAATTAGCATTCCGTTAATCCAATAAGAGATTCCCCATGGAGTAATTCCTAAGGAAAGTAATTAAGAAGCTATTTAAATTTAATTTATTTTAATTTAGTTAAAAATAATTAATTTAGATCTTACCAGTGATGGCTTTGTATCCTCTATTGCCACCGTTAGGTCCTATTCGGACTCTAAATGTTTCAGTGTCTTTAATGAAAAATTGGGGCCACGCGTTTGATGTTTGCGCGTCTTGGGTCACTTTATTTTCCTCGTCTTCGGCGAATAAAGATTCGCAATTGACTTGGGGTCTTCTGCCGAATTTAAGTTTAATCGTATCTATTGGAAAATGTTAAATTAAATTAAAATATCATTAAAATTCTAATAAAAAAATTGAGTTTTCATTAAAATTCTAAAAAAAAATTAAATTGTCATTAAAATTCTAAAAAAAAATTAAATTGTCATTAAAATTCTAAAAAAAAATTAAATTGTCATTAAAATTCTAAAAAAAATTTAAATTGTCATTAAAATTCTAAAAAAAATTTAAATTGTCATTAAAATTCTAAAAAAAATTTAAATTGTCATTAAAATTCTAAAAAAAAATTAAATTGTCATTAAAATTCTAAAAAAAATTTAAATTGTCATTAAAATTCTAAAAAAAAATTAAATTGTCATTAAAATTCCAAAAAAAAATTAAATTGTCATTAAAATTCTAATAAAGGGTTTAAAAAATAAATTAAATAAATTATCATCAAAATTCCAATAAAAAGAGTTAAAAAATTAATTAAATTATCACTAAAATTCTAAAAAAAAAGTTTAAATAAACAAATAAATTAAATTATCTCAAAAATTCTAATAAAAAGATTAAAAAAAGATAAAATTATTCTTAAAAATAGACAAAATTATTCTTAAAGATTAAAATTATGTAACTCTTACTTTTATTGTAATATTTTTGATGATAAGCGGCTTCATTTTTATTATTAACTCCACCAATGGCCGCAATGACGGATTGTTCTTCTCGGGGTCTTATGGTTTCATCCTGATTGTCGCTGCCAGATAAGGGTCGCTTATAGGTGACCATGAATAATCCGTCCTTCACTTGATAACTAATCATTTCCACGTTATTCTCCCCACCAAGTTTCGAATCGGGACAAGCTCCATTAGTTCCGGAACACTTTAATAAAAAACCATTAATTAAACAAAATTAAAACCAAATAAATAAATTAAATTAAAAAGACGTATACCTGGGCTTTAGAAGTCAGTAGATAATCATCAACTCTCGCTACACCATTATCCCTATCGTAGAACGCAACGACAACATCTCCACCAATCATTTTAGCCACATTTTGATCACCGCTCAGTCCAAAGGCCAAGTATTCCTTCTCGGAGACTTTTCCTTGTAATTGAAAGTAAATATCGTTTCCGACGATTGACCACCAGACTTGCATTTGTCCCGAGAAGAATTCTTCGCAATTTTCAAATTGCAGATTCTAAAATTAAAGTTTCGTCAATTATTATTCATAGAGAATTAATTATTAATACTAATTAAATAATTACGGAGGCTTTCAAAGCTTGAACGTCAGCGGGAATATTCAGACTTTTAGGTATTCTAACGTGTCCGAAATTTTCTTTGTAAGAGATGCAATAAAGTCCGAACCAATCAATATCGAAAACCGTTAAATCCCCCGGAAGTTTAAGGGTAACGTCCTTGCCAGTGTAACCCCTGAGTTTGTTTAGGCTAAGAAAAAACGATTTAATTTCGATTAGTATAAAATATTTCAAAGAAATCGAATTTCCCCTCAAGAGTTGTCATTGGGTCAAAGTTTCAACCAATCAAAGAAGGGAACGCGAATAAATTTCGCGTTCCTTTGTTTGTTTTCAATTATTACCTTCCATTTTCATCGGGTACTTTGACGCCCCTCGGATGAGGGTTGGCTCCCATTCCAACCAGGAAGAAGGCATCGGGCGCGGCACCATCGTAATGAAGATCTTTAATGTGTATTGTTCGGCTATCTTTAATCGTGACGGGTCCGGAACGAGTTCCATGGGCGTAATTGGGAATTTGGCCAACTTCTTGTTCCCTGGGCGCTTGAAAATTATCGGGGATGGTGACGAAACCAAAGTTAGCCTGTTGTAATATTTAAATAAAAAACATATTAATTTCTTCCGGGTTAATTAAGTAGTAATTAAATTATAATTACGCTGAATTTTCTGCACCATACTGCCAACCATTTAATATCTCTGATAGTACGTTCGGATGGTAAGGTTATTAAGATATTTCTGTTTTCGTAAGCCCTCAAGACATTTTCGGTTCCAAGTTCATCTGGAACGATGAAACCGTCAGTTGACGGGTTAGACGAGGAACCAGCCCAAAAGAAGGCGTCTGAAAGAAAATAACCCTAAGTATGACGACAACCGTTTCCACTCGCGCACCTTACCAGGACCAGCTCCGTCGTAATGAAAGTTTTCGATAAAGAATGATCTCTGATTGACTGCATATACTGTCCCCCGGACCCCATGTTGGGTGTTCTTTAATTCCCCAATCTTCTTTCCCTTGTACCTGGGTAGTTTAGAACCACTGGTACCGCCTGGTGTGGAATTAGGTGAAGGAATTACGGGTGGTACGTTCAAGTCCCGTTTATTGAAGGTGACGTGTCCGAAGTTTTCTCGGTATTGTATGCAGTATATTGCTAACCATTCAATGTCAAAGACAGTCAAGTCATTAGGAAGGACTAAAGTGACGGCCGCGCCTTGGAAACCTTGTTTAATGCGATGTCCTTCGCTGCAATTTAAAGATAGTTCTTTTGGGTTCGCTGAAATAAGGGCGCGTTATGGGTTCAGTTTTTACGGAAACTTACGCTTCTCCATCGTACGGAACTTTAACCGCGTTTTCGTGGGAAACCCTACTTCCGTTTCCGACCAGGAAGAATGCATCCGGGGCCGCGCCATCGTAGTATCTGTTGAAAGAAGTGATACGATATTATCTTATCTTTTGGCTAAATTAACTAATAGACAATTTCGTGTATTTACAGATTAGGTATGAATATCGTCTTCTCATTCCTAACAATAACTGGTCCCGATCGAACACCATGAGCGAATGATGGAATTGGTCCAACTACTTTGGGTTCCGGTGGTTCAAGGTCATCCGGGATAAAAATCTCCCCAAAATTGGCCTTAAATAAATCAAGAACAAAAATGATCAATCAACTTGAACTCGATGACATATCCAAGGCCAAAGAACTCACGGCAAACTTCCGGCACCAAATCGAAAGCCATTTGATGTCCTTGATCTTCTTGCCATTGGGTAACTTGATGGCTACGATGGCGTTATCGTAGTTCTTAAGGACATCCTCGCTGTTGTGTTCGTTGGGGACGATGAAACCGTAAGGTGATGGTTTATCGCCTTCACCGGCCCAGAAATGGGCATCGGGACCCTTGCCGTCATATGTCAAACCAGTAATGATGAACGTGTCTTCATTGGCGACGTACACTGTTCCCTCAACATCGTGGATTGTGTTTTCGAATGTCCCTAGTCGCTTACCGTAGTATTTAGAGGAGACACCTTCGGGATAGGGAAAGTATTAATGAGTGGACCTTAGAAACCCTATTGGGGATGGGAAACAAAGGCACTTTGTTGACGCAAAAACCAACCACAGTTTGCACGAGAAAAAGGATCCTAGTATATCAAGGACATTGTAAATTTAATTACAGCAGGAAGGAACATAAAATTTACTGCTTTTCTTTATAGTTAAAAGGTTCTGGTTTAATAGTGAATTCCTAATTTTAACTTAAAAGTTTGATGAATAAATTAAAATTTAGTTTTAAATTAAAATATATTTGTGCAAATTAATTTTGACAGGTTGGACTAGATTTCTTTGAAAGAAAGAAATAAATAAATATATTGCGTCTATAAGAATATAACCTTGGACATAATAAATAAATTTAAATAATATTTTAAAATTTGGGTCACAGATTTTTTTTTCTTTTTTATAACTTATTAATTTCCAATGTAAATTTAATACGGTCGATTATGAGCTTAACGTATTCATAAATTTCGTAATTCGGGGGAAAATAAATAGACCAGTTGAAACTGTGGCCAATATCAATAGAGAGAATAAGCTGTCGTGTTAAACGTAAAAGTATTTCTACAACAAATCTGAGATAACTAGGTACATTTTAACCGGGTCCGACCATTAATTAAACCGTAAAATAATAAAAAAATTGCGATACTAAACGCTTGAGTACCCAAACGTGAAAAGAAGGGGCATAGAAAGGTGACAATAGGTCTGCATCATGGGAAACTTTCTTAGGCATGTCCTCAAACCCTTGAAAAAGCTATTTCAAAGGATAATATAACCTAGAATATTATAAATAGAATATGTTTAATTGTTTAAAAGTTATACTTTTAAATCTATTATCCCTGTTTCTTTTATTCTTATACTTTTGTTAAAATTTGTCAATGCGTGGGACATTCCTTAGAATATGACCCCAATTTTACTGTTCGGACAGCAAGTCATTTTAAATTTAAAAATCCGCCTATTGAATTTGGAATCTTTGAAAATTAAATATATTAATAAATAACTCGAAAACAGTGAGCCGGACGGTAAAATGGAGACAGAAGTTAAATTTCCTACTCAAAATCGCCCACAGAACACCCCCCTTAATTTATGGCAGACTTATAATAAACACCCTGTATATACGATATCTTTCTGTAAATTTATAAAAGTGAATTACCCCTCGAAAAAAATACACCGAGGGGCCAGTCACTTCGAAATTAAAGGGGGGGTTTCGATTAATCCTTAAAATCCCTCACATGCTACAAAAAATACGTGTGATCCGTAATTGGTGTATACGGAATGTGAAAGTGATTAGCCCCTCGTACCAAACCACCCCAAGTTATTATAATTATCTTGGCAAATGCTTAAATTTAATAGCGATTTCCACTGACTGCTCGCGGAGCGCTCCCATGGAGCCATATAAATGGGAGAAGTAGTTCTCGGCTTCGTTAAAGACTGTTTTTGCTAAATCAGGGTCTCCTATATTTATTGCTCCATGGGAGCGCTCCGAGAGCAGTAAGTGGAATTCGCTATAAGAGTTGTTGTTTAATTTGACTACATTTTCTAAATATGTGAGCGAGAATCGGGGTTGTTGGGAGAAAGTTATACAACTTGGGTCATTACCATAACAGGTTTTATTTGTACGTAATATTATACTTTTCCGTGTTACTAATGCTAATTTCGACTTTCTTAAGTGATGCCATTGAAGACATCGTTGGGCTGCTAGCAATATGTAATAGGGTTCTTGGGGTCGGAATTTTAATTAATGTTCGTTAAGAGAAGAAAAAAGTTAAAATAGCTGAAACTAAGCGGTGTCTGGAAGCTTTGGATACTTCAAAATATCGATCTATGGTACTTATTCCTACGCTAAACATCATTATGGTTTTAAAATATTTGATAGGAACGCCTTTTAATGGGGATTACAGAAAAAAATATAAATATACAGGGTGTTTCTGATAAGTCTGGCTTAAATTAATGGGAATGTTCTTTGGGAAATCAATTTTGAGTCGAAAATGTAACTTCTATCTATGACATTTTGCCTTCAGGGCCACAATTTTTCGAGTTATGTTTGGAGTGTTTTGGGGATGACCCCTTAATTAAATTAGAAATCATTGTTTTTCACTTTCTTAATTAAATTTAAGGGGTCATCCCTAAAACACTCCATCCAATCTTAACTCGAAAACAGTGGCCCGGACGGAAAAATGGAGATAGAAGTTACATTTTCGACTCAAAATCGCTAAAAAAATAACATCCCCCTTAATTAAGTTAATTTATGCCAGACTTATCAGAAACACCCTGCATATTAAAATCAGGACCTATATATGGAACTATAAATAAATTTCAGAGGATCAATAATTACGCTCGAAATAGATAATCTGAGGACGTAATTCAGCCTATTGACCCTTTAAGTTTCAAGTATTTTTCTAAAACTACTTGTTCCGAATTTAACCCTTTGGTTATATTCCTAACTAAACCACAACAAAACTAGGTCAAAATGCGTGAGATAAACACGAAAAACCTTGTAAGCGTCAAACGTATCTATCTATTTCGTGACCCAAGTCCATCATCCTGAAAATATCTGGCAAAGTGCACATTGAAAACTATTGTCTTAGGTACAAGGTGACCGTCATAAATTTCTCATCAAGTTAAAAGCCAGCGATTAAACGCCTGGTTGAACGCAAATCCCTTTTGGGGATCTCTTGACCACTATCAACATTATATTCCCGCCTAAATTATAAGATATACAGTACGTTGATAATTCCCGCCATTCTAAATTTATTCATGGGCAAGAAAACAAGGACCCCCATGGTATTTAGGGTCCATTGACCCCTATCTAATCTTTCCCTGCGCTGGGCTGAAGCCAAACTAGGTTCTTTTTGGAATGTCCGAAAAAATAAAGACTATTTAGAACATAAACGTGAGAGGATACGCCTTTTGTATAGTTCTTTCTAATTTGAAACGAATTCCGAACTTTGTTTCAGGTATCGTTCGTGAAATACCGTTTACCCACCAGCTCAAGAACGTAAGGGTCAAGTCTCGAAGGAGAGAGAGAGAGGGGGAAAGGGGAGAGATAGAGGGGGAGGGTTGAGAATGAAAACACGTAAAATCGTGACCATAATTTCAAGGAAGCTACCATAGCATTTAAAAGAAACTTAGTCGGAAACAGTTGATGGGAATATAAAAAGAAAAAAAAATACGCCCATTGGTACCGAGCTTCGAAAATTATTAGGAGACTGGTAATAAAGGTTAACAATCGCTATTGTCTATTTTAAATTTTGTCTTTGAACGGTAGTTGCGCAACAACTCGGGGTTGGATTTATGGTTTTTTTGCAACTTGTCATCGAGTATAGTTTGGTAGAGGCAAATCAGTATTCAATTTATTTGTACAATTCAATGTAAAGAAATTAAAATTTTCACCAAGCTTGGGGTGAAACCTTTTGAAATCAGCGTGAATTTGTTAGAGAGGTTAAAATCTGACAAGGGAATCACGTGAAATTTGAGGCGAACTGTCATAAATAGTAAGGGGAAGCTTTTAAGGGTGCAAATCAGGCGAAATCATAAATGCAAAACAAATCAAAAACATGAAATCGTAAGGAATCACCCGTAACTTTAAATTATTCCAGGCCAAGTACAACAAAACAAACAAAAAGTGATTTGCCCCTCAAAACTTGCATTTCTATTCTGTTCATTATCTTAACTATTAAACTAGTTTTCTAGCGTTTAAAAAGGCAAAAATTAACAAAACAAAGCTGGTTTTTCTCACCACTTAACATCAAAAGTAGACAACACAAAGTTCCAAAAAGTTCGCCAAACATTTTTGAAGTTAAAAAACTCGCGCACCCGATCAGGAGCTCAAAAATGAAGATTAAAACGCAATGTTTTCTTTTTCACCGACGACCACTCTTTTTTAAAAAATGTGAGAAAATATTTTTTGGCATTAAATGAGGCGCACACGCGGTATAAGACGGTAGAGTTTGTATTTGGTTCTTACTCTAAGGTAGTTACCACAAAACTGGTCTAACTGGTAAAAGCCAAAGGACCAAAGCAGAGATCCCAGAGGAAAAGTTACCTAAGAGACGGGGCCGGGGGGGGGGGCGTCAATTTGCAATAGTTTCAAAAATATGACGCTAGGGCGGCACTAACTGAACTTATCATATACCGAAATCAAAAGTAAATTAACGTAAAGTTGTAAATTAATTTTGGGTCAAAAATATCGTCAAGTACCCTGCCTGATACAATTAAGGATAGTGTTTAGCGCCGGTGGTGAAACGTACTAGTTTTAGCTACGCTTCGATTTAATTCACTTTTAGTAAGCTGCTTAGTTAAAACTAAAGGCGCGCTCCCACCCACCTTTCTCTAACGTAAGCTATAGTTTCGTAATGGTTACAATGGAAATAATTGGCGGGAAATGTTATAAAATCAGCGTGGGGTTGTACAACAACAGAAACACTGCCAAAGGTCTATCAGAATTACAGGCTTCAGATTCTCGGTAAATTTAATTTCACTCAGCAAGAGAGAGAGAGAGAGAGAGAGAGAGAGAGAGAGAGAGAGAGAGAGAGAGAGAGAGAGAGAGAGTTTCGAATCGAAAATTGAACCACTCCCATAAATATGATTGCATCACGCCACGTTTAATCACGCAGTGACTTCATACATCATGAGAAATCAACGTCCGGCGTTGTTTATAATGTCCGTTTTGCCAAGTCACTCGGCATTAAAACCAAAACTAAGAGGTACTTTAGAACAACTTAAATTTGATTTAAAAGAAATATAGGTCAAGGCGGTGGGACCGCGGGTGTTGTTCAAAAACAAAATATAAATATTTTTCTCCCTCTTGGCAAGAAAGTGAAATTTTTAAACTAGTTCCCAGATCTTAATAAATATTTGTGGCGTTGATGAATTTTAATAAGGTGGGTTTTAATCGTAACCTTCGATTTCAACAGGATATACGAAATTTCCCTTTCAAAGGGATATCCCCCAATATTTTAATATCCCGGTAATATCGAAACGGGGTTACTAAGAACTTAAATGTAATAATAATCCGGCGTTAAATTAAATCGCTGTCAACTTGCCAAGCGATAAGATTGATGGTAAGGTTCCTCAGAGAAATATGTATCGGAAGTTCCAATTTTGCTTCCTGGATACTTCCGGGACTATATTAATACAATAAAACTGAAACTAGAACCCCACAAAGTACATGATTCTTCAATAGGAAAGGTCACTAACCCTGGGAAAAAATCGATTTATGGGAGGTTTTTCTAACTACAGGAAGGTTCGGGTCCCTCCGGGTCACCAGTAAGCTTAAGTATTGTATATTTCCTCTTTATAACTCATTAATATTCAAAAACAATCCATGGTTTGACCCTAAGGATTTAAAACCACCCAAAAGGTCACCGAAACTCGAATGGTCACGCGAAATTCCTATTTAAAATTTCGCGCCTTATTTCGCCGGTTAAATACCGTTTTCCATTGGCTATATCAATCTGGCGCCATGGAGCAATATTATAGGAGACATGGATGCATTTAATGCAATTTTAAAGGAACTTTGGTTATCACTCCAACAAAACTACTCCATAGAAAATTCCAATAGTAAAGTTCCGCTGTCTGCTAAGTAGGCCTATGTTTCTAAGCCTTGTAGTGAAATTATCTTTAAATTATTATAACTTTAAGTATGAATTTCGAATTAGCTAGGGCTATAATACCAAAATCCTACGTTCAACAAGCGGAGGATTCAATTTCATCGAGAAATAGGAAAATATCTATATTGTTCGAGCAGGTAGACGCTAACCCTTGGCTATGCATGCATTGAGAAAATTCGAGATTCGCAATAAACTAAAAATTACGATTTAATTTAAATTAATTGAAGTTAAATTAATGACTAATACGTTAATGTCTAAATAGAAAAAATGTCCGGAGGAAGGCTGGGACGATATGAGCATAGAGTTGTTACTACAAAATCTAGCGGCAATGGATAGTAACAACTTTACGGGAAATTGTGGGGTTGGTGAGAGAGAAGCAAGATTTGCGTCTTCCATAGTGGAACGGAGACATTTCAGGCATGAATACTATATGCCCCAATCGCAAATTAAATTGCTAATAAGTTTAAATTAATTTAGAATGGGGCATGGGATAGGGAGGTCAGGGGATATAGCTGAAGTTCAACCAAAAGCTGCTGGTTCGAGTTTAATGAACAAATTAACTAATTCCATGGTTTTAAATGTACTCCGAACTTGCGGTAGGATTTAAAAATAATTAGCGATGTTAATATTATAATTAACTTATAATTAATATTATATTATATTATAGGTGTGCCTTCTGTTAAATCTTGTTTTGTTGTTCCCTTAGCAACGGGAATGAGCTTAGTTTTATGTCTATTATCGGTTAAAAATAATAGGCCAGATGCTAAATATGTTTTATGGCCAAGAATTGATCAAAAATCTTGTTTCAAATGTATATGCACAGCCGGTAAATATTTTTGGATGAAAAAGAAACAACTATGGGAGTTAAAAATTTAAGCAATTGTAATTTTTTAGGATTTGAGGCAATAGTCATAGAAAATGTGATAGAAGGTGATGAAATTAGAACCAATCTTGCAGAAATTGAATCAAAAATAAAAGAATTAGGGCCAGAAAATATAGCTGCAATTTTAACAACTACATCTTGTTTTGCTCCAAGAGTGCCTGATAGGTGAATTTAATGTTTCAAGGCAAAATTTTAAATTTTTCTTTTAAAACTGACCTATTTCTTAGATTAGAAGAAGTAGCACAAATATGTAAAAAACACGAAATTCCACATATAATCAACAACGCGTACGGGGTACAATCTACAAAATGTATGCATTTAATCTCTCAAGCAGCTAGGATCGGCAGAGTTGATGCCTTTGTTCAGAGTACAGATAAAAACTTCATGGTACCAGTTGGGGGTTCAATAATAGCGGGATTTGACATTAAAGTCATTGAAAATATTGGAAAATTATACCCAGGTTATTATAATTAATCTAAATTTTTGAATTACTTTGATTTAAAATAAAATCCCATCTTAATTTTATACAAATCAGGAAGAGGGTCATCTACACCCACTATGGATCTCTTCATAACACTATTATCCTTAGGTTTAAATGGCTACAAAGATTTGCTCCAAAAACGCAAGGAAAACTACAATTATTTAAGAGATGAACTAACAAAGGTCGCGACTAAACATGGAGAAAGATTATTAGATACTAAACATAATCCTATTTCATTAGGTTATTGTTTTTCTTTTTATGTGCAACCAAGGCCCAAATTTTGGGCCTAAATAGCCAGCCTCCTATCCTCTATTCACATTATTTTAAGCCTAAAATTTGGGCCTAAATAGTGTCCCTGCCTAGGGCCGGAAATAAGAAAAATTTCTTATAGGACATGTGTCCAGTGACCCCCTGTTTGACTGAAAAATTTATAGGACATTGTCCACTGGAGTGTGCAAAAATAGCATCGCATTTCCATAGTCAAGCTATCAAAACTTCGGAAAATTTATTGGTCAAACTGTCCAGTGTTCCCCTTAAGTTTTAAAAAAATTATGGGACATTTTGAAATTTTATTGGACAATGTCCAGTGTCCTGTGCTTATTTCCGGCCTGGACCCTGCCTATTTAAGCCCAAAAGTTGGGTCTAAATAGAAACAGTCTGAAATAATACTTGACTCCTTCTAACAAGGGTTTTCCCCAAAATTTAGCAATGACTTTAGACAAATTCTCTAAACAAAACCAAACTCAAGACGTAACTAAATTAGGTTCCATGTTATTCACAAGATGCGTGTCTGGAACCAGGTAAAACCCGTCATTCCCTAAATAACACCTATGATTCACCAGCCAGTGACCAAAAGAAAAAAAAAACAATTTTCGCTTGCAGGGTAATCTCTAGTGACGATCACAAGACAATCAATGGACATGCTTTTACATGCTGGGGGTCTCATTCTAATTGTTATCCTAGCGTGTACCTAACAGCTGCTGCCGCGATAGGAATGAATAAAAACGACGTTGATTTGTTTGTCAAACGTTTGGACAAAGTTTTGTCTAAAGAAAATGGCAGCTAAACTAACTGATTTTGATAAAAATTAAACATTTACGAACAAATACTGTAACTTCTTCATTTTTCTACAAACCAAAGAGCATTTTTTTATGTTATTTCTAATAACACGTGATAAATCTGAGAAATTATAATAATTTTGATTTGTAAACTAATTATTTTGTTGCATTAATAAATTTAAGTAAAAAAAATTTATTCAAGAAACTAAACGGTTTTTGTTCATTACCATCCAAAGTCCATAAATTTGAAGTAAAATATAACATTATCAAAACAAATCATATGCCTGAATTTTCAATTTTTATTATTTGTAGGTTTTAAGTTTGAAATAATTATATTTACTTCAAAATTAATGAACTTTTTATAATTAACTTGTCCTAAATTGGGTGTTTTTAAAGCCTCTTTAAATGACTTTATTAAAAATTAATAATGAAATTCATAAACACACACACAGGTTTTCCCCGATAAAAATACCTTTTCACGCGTAATCGCGTTTTGTTCACCCGATTGTTAGTCACTGTCCGAATCACTCGCGCCACGTCGGTGACTAGAATGTCCAACTTGAATGGTGAATTTGTATTCTTGATCGCATCCCATGTAAGCGTCGCTCATGTAGTATAAAGTGTACATGTGCTCTCCCGGACTGGGTACCACAAAGTCCAGTTTAACTTTGGCCTTTTGTTGAAGGGTCAAACGTTTGATGGAAATCAATGAGTTGGTTTTGGGATCGCCAATAACGACCCACCATCCTTCCTCGCGTTTCTGTAAATGAAATTAAGATTTAGTGGTCGGTAAAATATGGTATTTGAGTTAATAATTACTTGAGGGAAGAATGGCGCAATTACTGGACCAACTACTTCATCTTCGCGTTCCAACTGCACAATTATATTTACAGTTGAACCACTAGAATGAAATGTAACTTAAAATTAACATTAAAACATTAAAAAAAAAATGTTATAAAACGTACCTTCTAAGTGAATCCTTATCTTGAACTTCGTAAGTTAGTTCAATATTAGGATAACGATTACAAAATCTGGCGACATCCGCCATCTGAGTTTCCGTCAACTGAAGTAATTTGTCTCTGTCCTCATCCTCTAATTCCATAACGTCAAAAACAGTTTCCACTTTCTTTTCAGCGCATCTCTTAATAATTTCTCCAGTAAAATGTGGTAACTGCTTCAAGTAGGAGTCTTTACTCCACATGGATTGCGTGACCATTTGAGCCAATTCCATAGCAGCCAAAGCCGGGGATAACCAACCATTTGAACTCAAAACGTCAACGCAGGCTTGGATTAAACGAACAGCCTTGCTTAAGATTTCCTCAGTATCTGATTGGAGTTCCGCTGATAATTGCATCCTCGAAAGATGAGCTTGGAGTAAGAGATTAGCCTTAACATGAGGGTCACTAAATTTGGGATTGGTTAGTTTATGAGGGAGGCGGTTCGACAGTTGTCTTAAGATGTTATCCTCGTGGTGTCGGATTGGAATGTTTTCATACTCGGCTGCGGAGCTAATGATCTCGAGTAAACCACGGATTTTGGTCTTGGCGTTAAGGGACATGCTGAAGAGTTCAATCGTGGTGTAATTGATGTAGTAATAAGCGGCAATCATGCCTAAATTCAATGGGGAAACGTCCATTTCGTCTTCAATGCTTATACACTAAAAGAAACATTGTTAAGTACATAGTAGACCAAAAAATAAGCCAAATTCCGTACCTTAGATTGTTCCAAATCAGTCAGGGTATTCTCGACTAACTCTGACAAATGATCAGAGAGATGACGATGGGTAACTCCTTGCAAATTGTAATAATTTGGATTCTGAGTCATTCTTCGGTAAAGGAATGTCCAGGTAAGGTAATCCACAGCGTCCTGTTTATTCTCAACAGTTTTCGTGACAATTTCCGCGTTAAAATGATCATGTAGGCAATGATCCAAGTGACTCTCAACCGGCAAAGGTTCGTACAAGAATTTCTTATAGAAATCTTTCTTGGAACTTTGACAAAGTAAGACGCATTTTCCGTCTTCGTCTTCTAAGGGACGATTAGCTTTCCCGACCATTTGAAGGACATCAGGGATGGCGTAATCTTCGTAAGTATGGATCTTTCCGTTATAGGTTTGAGTATCCATTATAACAACCAAATGGGCGGCTAAGGATAAACCCCAGCAGAGATTTTTGGAGACAACTACAACTTGAACGGCGCCACTATCAAATAACTGCTCTACTAATCTCTTATCTGATTGGGATAAACCTTCGTGAATATAACCAACGCCATTACTCAAAGTTTCTTTTAAAGTCTGGAAGTTTCAAACCATAATAATTAAATCGTTAAATCCTAAAAGAAATTTGAACAGTTTTACACTTACCTTATCGGTGATTCTTTCCAAAAATGGCGCCATGTCATCTTCAGTGCAATGCAAAAACCTAGAAGATTGTCCTTCTGAAGCGGAATAAGTTAGAACATCAATGGCTGTCAGTCGAGTCTGTTTTCTCGAAGGGACAAAAACGATGCAAGGTTTTCTGGGAGAGTATCTGACGATGGCCTGATAGACGGGTTTACTCATAGCCAAGAGACGCGAAGCGTTATGGGTGATGTTGAAGCCTTGAATATGAAGTTCCAAGGGAATTGGACGCACATTTGGATGGAAATTAAACGTGGCGTTGGTATTGGCACCCAACCATTGAGCTACATCTTTGCTATTAGCTAAGGAGGAGCTTAGAGCGATAATTCTAACTTGACGCTCAATTTGGGATGAAATGTATCTCATCCTTGAACAGATAACTTCCAAAATTGGCTATGAAAATTTGTACCACAATAATTTAGACTTAATTAACTATAAATAATAACTTAAATAATAAAACAAAACTCACCCCATCTTCCCCTCCAATTAATTGTAACTCGTCAACGATGAACAAATTAATGTTCTGAACATTCTTTCTCTGCTTCCATCTTCTGGAGAGGACATCCCACTGTTCAGGCGTTCCAATGATGATATTACCTTTGGCCAGAAGTTTTAAATCCGTGCTTGTTTCTCCAGTTAGGGTTACAACTTTCTTTCCCAACATTAAAGCAAACTTATTGGTCCAATCACTGAATATTATTTCAGCCAGACTCTCTTTGGGGGTAACATAGACGCATCTACCATCTGGAACTTGGGCAAAAAGCCTAAGAATTGCGAATTCCGCGCAAATTGTCTTTCCACTGCCAGTGGGAGCTCCGATAAAGATGTTATCGTCGCTATTATACACAGAATTGAAGACTGAAATTTGTAAATAAAGATTAATGATAGGGCAATAAAACATTAATTTAGTTTTAACTTTTAAGTTAATGATTCTATACCTTGTGTTTGAATTGGGTTGAAATGTGGGAACTTTTCATTATAGAGTGCTTCAAATTTGGGGTTCCTTAAGGCTGAAACTGGTAAAGGTTGCAAATCGAGCAATTCAGTTGGGGGAGGATATTTCTCGGGTAAAATCAAATGATGAAACGAAACTGGGAGTTGAGTTTCACTCGCTATTAAAAGTAATGTATAAACAAAATAAATTAAAAATGAATTAAAACTAAGTTAAAAAGAAACCCCATTAACTCACCAATCCAACGATCAGAGACAATTCTGATAAAATATTGAGGTGGCAATGGTTCAAAAACGGGAACAAAGAACTTGACAATGTGTTCATCTTGAGAAAACTTGCTTTTAAGCAGAAAATACTCGTGATGAAGAATAACTTCGCTATCAACGTCTTCCACTAAAATCCAGAAAGCTTCAGAAGTTCCGTGAATTTTTTCATCCCATTGGAAATCAGGGGTGATAGTTAATTCAACCCTAAGAGTTGAACGCGTAATGGGTTGAATATGAGCGGATAATTCCAATTTGGGGAACTGATGGACGTATTTGTGAACTGTTTTCCCAAGTTTAGGTACTCTAAGAAGTTCACCAATTTCATTTGGACCTAAATCATAAAGCCTTTCCCATGGGAAATTCTTCTTTTCAATCTTTTTAACAACTTCTTCCGGAATTTTTTTAAATTGTCTCAAAGGAGACATGGACTGCCACATTCTCTTATCAATCATCTGTAATTAAATAATTACTTTAGTTAATTAATGTTTGAAATGATTGGTTTTTCGGATTAGGAAGACGTACCTTGCAAAGTGATAAAGCTTTATCAGCTAACTGGGCCCAACCACGATGTAAGACTATCTCAAAAATGGCTCTCATGAGTCGAGCCGCGCTCTGAGTGACGTAAATCATATCAGCCATAAGAGCTAAACCTTCCAGCTTCAATTGAGAGATGTAAGCTTGAAGTAAAACATTAACTTTGGCGCTCGATTCCTCCATGGACTCTTTAATGGGGATTGGGACTCTTTCCATCAGTTTCTGCAACTCTAATTTCTCTTCCTTAAATAATAAGAATTAAACAATTTAATGAAGATTTTATGAAGAAAAGAAGGGATGGGGGCGGGGGAATATAACTGACCTCTCGGACTGTGATGTGTTTGAACTCTCCAGACAAGGAAAAGACTCTAAACAATTCAATTTCACTTAAGGTTGGTTTTAAAAGCTGATTATAAGTTTGAATAGTCTCGTTGGTGCAGTAATAATAACTGGCGATTCTTCCCAATTCCGTCAGTTGGAAAATTCCAGATTTTTTGTCAAATTTAATCAAGTTGCTTTTGCTCAAGATTGAGGCGGCCGTGTAAACTAATTCGGCTCTTCTTCTCTCCAAAAGCGGGTCCTCTTTAGCGTCATCGTGGCTAATACCATAAAGATTGGGCGCCCTCAACATTCTAATATAGAGGTAAGTGTAACCCAACCAATTGGCCGCGTCCTTCGCATTCTGAATATTCCCTAAGACAATCTCGGCATTCAACATATCAGGTAATTTACTGACAAGCTGACTTTCAATAGGAAGCTAAACGAAAACCACAATAATTAAGTTAAAAAAAAAAGAAAAAAAAAACTAACTGAGAGAATTCAATTACCTGTTGGTTAAGAAGGGAGAGATAGTACTGAAGTTCACTGTGATTCGTGATCAAGATACCTTCCCCTTTGGTATCATATTGAGGTCTACCGGCTCTTCCCAACATTTGCAAAACATCCAGGGCTCCGAGTTCTACCCAACGTCCCTTTTCAGGGTTATAAATCTGAGTTCCTTTAATGATGACAGTATGGGCGGGTAAATTGACACCCCAAGCTAAGGTGGCTGTTGATACAAGGACTTGAATATGTCTATCGGCAAACAAATCTTCAACCAGAGTACGATCTACTCTGGTCATACCAGCATGATGGATTGCAAAACCATATGGTAACAAGTCTTTAAGTTCCAAATTCTGAAATTAAGTCGCAACTAACTAAGTGAACCTTTCTAAAACTGCAAAAGAACTAAATTAAATTAAAGATGTTGTTTAACTCAAATCTTTTTTTGATTAGCCAAATAGAAACTAATCAAATTTAGACCTCGAGTTAATATTGCTTTATCTCCCGTTTCTGTACACAAGTTTTATTTAACAAAACTTATGCGGTAAGCATTGGGAGTAGTGTTTGGTTGAAAATTTGGAATGAATAAAATATAATAATAAACTTTTACCTTCACTTGATCAGCTTCAGTTCTCAAAACTTCGGTAGAAGCTGATCCTTCACGTAGAAAATTCCCCAAGGTATCTTTCTCCAAACACATATCTCTGACTGCTCTAGCAGTCTTCCCAGTTTCCTTTCTCGAATGAACAAAAATCAAAACTTGATTCTTTCCAGCGTGTTCCATGATTTTTTCATATAAGATCTCATTCATGATTTGAAATCTCTTAATAGCTTTCTTTTCAGTGACTCCAATGTACTGTTGTTCTAATGGAACAGGCCTAAAGCTGTTATCGAAGAAGTAAAGACCAGTGGCGGCCTTGACTCTTAAGAAATTCGACACGTCTTCGTAATTGGGGAGAGTGGCACTAAGTCCCACTAATCTGACATCTTCTTGGGTCATTTCAATGTTTCTAATGGTTCTAGCTACCAAAGCTTCGAGTACTGGTCCTCTTTCATCGTGAAGTAGATGAATTTCATCCTGAAACAATAGGATATAAACTTGAGAGGTCCTAATTAAAATTAAAACTTATAAATCAACTTACAAAAATCATCAATCTGACGAGTTGGGTGTAAGTTCTCTCCCCTCCTTTTCTAGTAATGATATCCCATTTTTCGGGAGTGCAAACCAAAACCTGAGTCGCGTTTATTTGTTCTCTAGTCAATTGATGATCACCAGTTAACTCGGAAACGGTGATATTGTAAGAACTTAATCTCTATTAAGATTAAACACAATTAAACCAAAAATAATCTAAATAAAATCATTATTAATTTAGTAATTTACCTTTCCAAAGTTGCCAACCATTTCCTGTACAAGAGATCTCATGGGTGCAATATAGACAATCTTAAAGTCATCAACATTTATGGTTCCATCAGCATTAATGTGTTTACCAATCTCTCTCATCATACAAAGAAGAGCAACATTGGTTTTTCCAGCGCCAGTTGGGGCGCAAAGTAAAAGGTTCTCATCGGCTTCGATAGCCACCTTGTAAAGTCGACTCTGAATTCTGTTTAAACTCTTATAGCCCTCAAAAGCGGGTTGGGCATATTTTGGGAGTCTATCAATAGGAACCAAGGACTCGGTAGATTCAAATGGTTTGGGTTTTAAAGCGGGAACGTGAATTTCTTCATATCCTTTTCTCTGTTTTCTAAATGAGCCATCAGGGAGTTGGCAACGTTTGTTTGCCATAAAATGACTCCCCTGAGTGAAGACCAAATCTTCAAGGTCTAAAGTTTTGCATTGTTGTAACTATAATTATTAATTATAAAAACATTAATTAATTTGCCCAATTTTTGATGCAAGAAGTAATAGGAAAAGTTCAGGTAACAACATTGTACTGTCGTGTTATACAATAAATAAATATTTAGTATTGATATAATTATAACTTAAGAACTGCATTTTTCTAAATATAAAATAAAAAATATTAAAACAAATATAATTGGTCTCTTATTGCAAAATAATTAGCATTTAATCAGTCTTGAAAACGAGGAGTATTGCGCCGCCATTGTTTTAGTGACGTCTGCTAAATCGAACCCTTTATCCCTATGGGATTGGTTTGAATTCTCGCGGGCTGAGCCCCCCCCCCCCCCGGTAGGGTAAAAGCAGGGCTGGAAATAAGAAAAATTAAAATTTCTTATACCACATACATCGTCCACTGGAGTGTGCAAAAAATAGTGTCATATCTTAATAATCAAGCTATCAAAACTTCAAACCCCCTTAGTTTCTAAAAATATTATGTCACATTTTAATATTTTATTGGACAATGTCCAATGTCCTGTGCTTATTTCCAGCCCTGTCCTGAGAAATTTTCCCTAGCAGACACCACTACGCCAAGGGTGGCCCAGTTTTTTTTTTTTTTAAGACTAATTAAATGCTAATATTTTTGTGATAAGAGATAATTTTATTTTTCCTTTTATATTTAGAAAAAGGCCGTTCTTTTAAGGTATAATATTATGTTACTTGTCCCCTTTCATTTAAAATAAATAAATAAATACCTGAAAAGCTCCATCATCATCCTGATCCATAACTTCCAAATCAGCATCAACTCTGGCTTGTCTAGCTTGAGCCCTGCGTTCCCGTTCTTCCTGAACTATATCCTCTTTATCAGTGCTTTCCAATTGACGCAGGATCTTTTCCAGCTCAGAATCTGCCATCATCTTTTCCCTAATACTAGCTTTTTCCTTTGCACTCTGAGATGAAGCCAATAAAGTGCAATAAAGAACTGAAAAGATCAAAAAAAAAAAAAATAACATTAATAAATAATTAATTTAATTTCCATTAACAAAAATTAAATAATAAAGAATTAAAGATTAATCATCTTACTCATTCGACGGTGTTGTCTGAGAACTTTAATGAAATCAAACTGATTAAATCCTAACAAAAGAACCAGTTGATTTTCAGCATCACGATCATCAGAGGCTGTTTTTAAAATTTTCATCACATCCGCGGCTTTTGATTGGGCAATAAGAGGATCATCATAGAATTTCCTAAGTTTTCTTTGCAACCAATACGCATCAATATCTCTGGGATGAAGTCCTTTGGAATGTTTTCCTCCTGATTCTTGACCAGGACCTAAATTGGTAGCGTGAAGAGTGTTGTCCAAAACTGCCTCCTCTCCTTCATTTTCATCAGCTGATTCTTCATCCCTTACTTCTCCACACATTTCATCATTCTTAACAATGAAACAAGGTTATTATTAAAACATTTAAAATTAGTATAAATAAAATCATCATAATTACCTCTTCTTCTGACTCTTCAAATTGAACATTAACTCCGTAAGTTTCATCTATATTCTCATCCATAGATTGTGTTTTTTCATCAACTCCATAATCAGTGATTTTTTTGCAAAGATTTACAAGGACAGCGTATCTTTCTTCCGCTAAAGATCCTAGGAGCATTTCAGTCTCCCTTCTCCTTTCTTTGTCTTTCATTTTATCATTTTTTAAAACAGCCAAAACTTCATCAGCCGCTCCACAAAGAATGTCTCTTGGCTAAAATCGAAGAGCTACAATTGAAAAATGCCCCCAAATAACTGGGTTTAAACACTAATGGGCCAATATTTACCTGATCCCCTAATGCTTCTTGAATAAAACTGAGTAAAACTTCGTAAGTTTGTCTAGTTTCCGGTGTTTTTGGTCTATATATGATTCCAACCATATCCTCAATTCCTTCAGACAGTAAAGTCTGTCCTTTCAATTTGGAGATGTCGTAGTGGTTTGAATCTCTCTTTTGTCTCCTGTTTTTTTTCTCACGCATCTCATTTTTGGTGGGTTTGGTTCTCTGATACCTATCCCCCATTCGAGAGCCTTCAAGCTTACCAACGAGTGAAACAACTTCACCCGTTGCTTCATCTCTAGGGCGTCTTTCGATAAGACGTGTGTCAGCTTGTAAAACAAGATTTGAGTTCTGCAAAATTAATGTTAAATAATATTGTAATATACGCCAGTTCCCGTTATTACAGACTAACTCCTCGTTGTTTTTAAAAAGTTAGGGTTATCGGCTTGACAAAGGCTTAACATTAACCCCGTTAACTTCTAATTTTCTCGAAAAATACAATTTAAACTAGCAAAAAATTTTACAATTTAGATCTCTTATTAAAAATTCATCTTAATTTTATACAACACTATAATCCAGTTAATAATTAACTAAAACTTACGGCTTTATATTCATATTGAAGCGAACGTGCAGCGGCATCCGCCATTTTGGAAAATTCTGAAGATTTTTATGAAAATTAGGCTTAACGTTGCCATGAAAATAACCGCTAAGGGGCAGGAACCGCCGAAATATT
Organism: Phalangium opilio; assembly: GCF_054372755.1. NCBI lineage: Eukaryota > Metazoa > Arthropoda > Arachnida > Opiliones > Phalangiidae > Phalangium > Phalangium opilio. The sequence continues at coordinate 2,952,191 of NW_028324170.1, forward strand.
TTCTGGCGGTATTTACAAACAGCGTAAACAGTAGTACAAATAATGTACGGGTATCAATGGCAGCTTTGCAGCTGTGACAACGCTACTATTCCAATAGGAAAACAATTATAAACTCACATAGAAAATTAATAAAAGTCGACTCTTGTGACTAAGCATAATAAGAAGCTAATGAAAGAAGAGAAAATGTATAATTATTTTTATGAGTTTTACAGTTGTTTTGCATAATTGATAAATGAAATAAAACTACGTTTAGTAGTAGCAAAACTGTTTGAATTCTGACAGTGAAAGATCTGAAGTTTATAAACAAACGTGATGAAAAATGTGGTGTAAATGTTAATTCACACACCCTTGAGGGAGTGGTGATACGCCTACCTACTACGTGACTACATAGTAAAAGAGTTTGTATAGTATTTTCGAATCGGACTCGTTCATACGCACACCTGACTCGTTGCGTAATGTCACGCTTTGGAGTTATAGATTACGCGATTTTAATCGCATCCCAAGTTATATGTCTAGCCATCGGTGTTTATTACGGTCGAAAAGGTTTGACCAAAGGTACTTTGGAGGAATTTGCGCTTGGAAATCGTAAAATGGCCGTCATACCCGCTGCGATATCGATTGTAATGAAACATTTTGACCCAAATCTTCCAAATTAGACCAGTTTTATTATAGGTTTAATTTGTTCAGTTCGCTACATCTTGTTCGGGGCATGGTATGACCGCCCTAATTGGAGAGATGTATATGTACGGCTCTGGTTTCTTCATTCTTAACTTGTTTTACGGATTGGGAGGATTAATAGCAGCCTACGCCGTGGTTCCCGTGTTCTTCAAGATACCTTATATAAGCGTTTACGAGGTGAGTAAATTTTACGATTTAATTAAGATTTTTAATATCGCGTTAATTTTGGTTTCACAAAGATTTTCTTGCAGTAGAAATTTTGAGTTTTAAAAGTAAATTATATATAATATAACAATAAAAGTCAGGTATTATTTGTTCTTTCTTGAGCTACGTCTTAGCGGTTTTGTTTCGGTCGTTATGGTGGTTTCGATGCGTTTGGGTTCAGTGGTTTCGGTCCCAACGATGTTCTTTTCCACAAGGTTCTCCAAGATATCCGTGGCTTCTGATACATCTTGTGCGGCCACTTTCAATAAGTTGGTTTCTTTGGAGGTTTGGGGGTTTGTCAATATTTGACGTCCGCCCACACCAACAACGGGTTCTCCAAGGACTCTAAAATCCCGAATGGTCGAACGCTTGTGCGCCTTGCGTCTTCTTTTAACCGCGCTGACGTCGAGGGCGACGCACCAACGTCCGAATTGGGTCAGCATTTGGGTTAATGGCGCTTCCATTAAGAAAAAGAGGAGGAGGGCGAAGACTGCCACTTCTAGCCATACCCAAAAGGCGCTGCTCCTATCTAACCCCGACATGATGGGCTCATGAATCTTTTCGGGAAGACTTTCTATAGCCCTGCGTAGAGCAATTCCCAGTTCGTAAATCAGACTGGGGCTTAGCAGTCTTAGCGGAAGCCAGTATCGAAGTAGGAAACCCGAAATCTAAGGATGTCATGGATGGGTTAATTACAATTAATTCAACGATTCCAATATTATCTTTATACCGTATATCTTATTATGGTCCTTGATAATTCGTGTCCTCCACCACGTCTTTGACGGATTATCTTGTGAATGGCGTTGCTACACATTAAGATCAAAAATATCTTGAAAATGGACAAACCGATAATGTAGATCAAGGATGTCACATATTCCAAGTTGTTACACTTTTCCCAATACATGTTGTGACGAGGCGGGGGTGGGTAAAGGAATTCACCCAAAATATTAAACAAATCAAACCCCATTCTTCCGTTTATCTTCTAGATTTTATTTGAATTTTTGGGCCTAATGGCTTTACGTGCTAAATGCGTATAACGTGATCACGCGCCAATTTTGATATGCAAAATACACTTCAGATCACGTGCAAGATCCAAATGGTATATAAATCACCTTTATTTCGTTTCCATAGATATATATACGGGTCTAGATACACTTCCCCTCTGTTAGGCCCTTTAAAAAATGCGGAGGTGAGAACTAGCAGTCGACGCTTTACGGCGGGGGAATTAGATCCAAACGCCATCTATTGAGAGTTTCAAGAAACAAAAAAAACGAAAAATTCGAATATGGAAAGCGCGGGAAATTCGAATATGAAAAGAGCGGGAAATTCAAATTAGGCTTAACTTTTCAAATATCTTTACGTATTTCTGATCTCCTTTATACGTGTAATTATGTTCTTAAGTGAAATAAATAGTTTTTATGTAAAAGAAGTAGTGTTTTTAATGAAATGTTAGTGAAATAAGGCATTAAAGATGGTTAACAGTTGTTCTTATTTACAAAATGATTTGCTTACGAACATAATAAGAGGACCTCCCATTCAGATTAGGAAATAGTTTTACTTTGAACAAACATTCGCTTAAATCTCTTTAAATATCAGCTGTTATTGCAAAGCATCAGCACGCCCGCTGGCAAAAGTTATTTATCGAATTTTTTAGCTTTCAAAATTCAGCGATAGATGGCGCACTAAGTATCTTCCCCCGGGAAAATCGCGTCGACTGCTAGCTGTCATCTCCGTATTTTCCCCCGATTCAGTAGGGTATCTAGACCCGTATATATATCTATGTTCGTTTCAGTACATCGAAAAACGGTACAACAAGACCTTGAGGATCTTTTACGTTATAATCTACCTCCTACAACAAGTAATTTGCCAAATACGTCCAATTTTGCATTCATGAAGGTTGTGATTATCTTTCAATAGATTGTGTACATGAGTGTGGTTATGTACGTCCCAGCCATATCTTTGTCCGTCATCACGCACTTGCCTTATTGGACATGTTTAACGACTTTTAGCGCAATTTGCATCATGTATTCCACCCTAGTAAGTCCAAAAACAGTAACGAGAAACGAAAACCTAAAATAGTCGATCTCTTAAGGGTGGAATTAAGGCAGTCATATGGACGGACTTGACGCAATCGGTCCTAATCTTCACCTGCGTAATCCTCATAATTGTTAAAGGGACCTATGACGCGGGTGGTATAGCCAAAGTCTGGGAAATTGGAATCATGGGAAATCGCGTTGGAAACTTAACGTCAGTAGGCCTTTTATTCTCTCTCGAAAAATATTGCTGTTATATATGATATATGTAGGTTTATCGAGGACACGAATAATCGGTACTCATTTTGGGCCGTGGCATTCGGTGGTTTAATAATCGGCTTCAGTATGTTGGGGACTGGACAAGCCGGAATGCAACGAGCCCTAAGTGTTCGAGGCTTGAGGCAAGCTCAAATGTAAGTAGGCTTATAAAGCGCGTCGAAAAATCAAAACAAACGGGCGTTTACTGTCACAAAAGACACAGTGAGTCATAAAAAACGTCCAACTCGGCAGGTGCATAGCTGTTGGATCTATCCTATTCATCTTGTTTTCGTTGCTTTCGACGACAGTAGCAGTTGTCATCTATGCCAACTACCATATGTGCGATCCCATTTTAAATTACAAGGAGACGGAAGTTAAAAGCGAAGACCAGGTAAGCTGAAGCTTAATCGGGGTACGAAGACAATAATATCCATTGTCTACTTTGTTAAAATTGTAGATTGTGGTTTATTACATCTCAACCGTTTTAAGTCAATACACCGGGTTGGCTGGATTAGCGACTGCTGGTATCTTCAGTGGCTCTTTGAGTTCACTGTCCTCATTTATCAACACTTTCGCGACAATTACCATACATGACATTATAATCCCTAATTACTCCGGTACCCTAGGCCGACGGACTAAAGTTATACTATGCAGGGGACTTAGTAAGTATACTTCGTTATAAATTACCAACTTTTTGTGATAATACAAATTTTACCCGACTTGAAAGCCGTGGCTTATGGTGTCCTGTGTACTGGGTTCGCTCTGGTAATTCCTTACGTTGGTAAAGCGACACCGATCGTAACAACTGCCGTTGGGATCTTTGGTGGGCCTTTAGTTGGTGTCTTTTTCATAGGAATGTTTGTTAAAAAGGCTAACGTTAAGGTAATTAGTGGCATAATTAATAATTTTGAAACAATTTAGGGCCGGGTGATATAATTAGTTTTACATTGAAGGGGTCCTTCATTGGTTTGACCATTTCGGTCATACTAGGTCTTTGGATGGCCATTGGTAATAAATTAAGTAACGTAAAAACCAGGAAATTACCACGTTCAATTGAGGGTTGCGAGGTAGTGGGAAATTACACGCAATATTCAATTATTACAAACAACACTATAGACAACAATAGTGACGTTTTCCCACTTTACAAAATTTCCTTCGCTTGGTATATGCCTATTGGTTTTATTACCACAGTTTTAATTGGCGTTGCGATGTCTTATATAACAGGTAAGTGGTTCCACGGTCAAACATTCACGCAAATAGCAAAGAAACTATATAATTTTTATCTAGATAAATTATCAAAATCTCATCATGATGTTCATGAAGATTTTCTGAGCGATTTGTTTACCAGTAAAAGCAATCAGGAGGTGAATTTTTAAGAAATTAATTAAAGGCTAATTAACTTAATTGCCCATCTCCCTATCGCAGCTCAAAAACGGTTCACACGAAAATCGAGTTCAATTAAATACTGTTCTCACATAAGTGTAGAGAGTATTATTTTACCAAGTTTCGCATCAATTTTTGTAATGATTATTGAAATAAATAAATGTTTTCCCCTGGAAGTGGGCTTACAAAAACCCACATTATATTTGCTCTATAGACACGAATTATCATCGTAAAGGCTCACTAACACGCCACCGTATTGAAAGAAAATTATACATAGTATCAACCCCCATAAGATAGCAATTATATATCTAAAATTGACTGGAAAAAAATCCCGTTCAATGAACAGGATTTTACTGAACGATTAATTTAATAAAAGTGATAAAATCAATCTGTAAACTTCAGTGTGAATACACTTTAAAATCTATCTTATTGTTGGAATAATTCGCGAGATGTCGCTGAAACTTTTTTGTTTACATTTTTATATTCTCACGGGGATTTTAATGTAAAATGGCGGCTGAAATTCAGAAGTTTCCAAGATGGCGCACGTCCGCGACAGTGACACATCTTTGTGGCTACATAATAAATTAGGAACGAGTAACGATTTATGGACGGGTGGTTCTATTTGTTCGCAATTAAATCAGGACGTTTTAAAAAACATCAGAGACTGTTTCATCGATTTACAATCCCAAGTTAAATTGAAACTCTTATTGGCCTTCTTACACATACCCCGTAGGAACGTCGAAGAGGTAAGCTAAGCCTAACTTATCAAAACACTCGAAAACGGCGCTTATTTGGCGGGATTTATTTAATTTTTGTTTAATTCGCCGAAATTTGTTTAAAATTGGCTTAATTATCGCTTTGTTAAAGGCTAAGTTTATTTTAAACTTAACTTTAACAGTGGAGAATCGAGTTAGAAGAGGTTATAGAAGTAGCATCTGCCGATAACGACCAATGGGTGTCTATGTTAGCGGAGCTACTAAAAGCTTTCCCAAGCACGGGAAATTTAAATTTCCAAATTGAGGAAAACGCTAAAGTGTTTACGGATCTAACTAACGATGTTCGAAAGATAGGTATAAACTGTCAGGGAATTTTAACTTATATTTTCTATAAAAATCAACATTTTCGCCCTCCGTAGTCAAAAAATATTGTGACCAAGCAATCTTACCTCTCGAATGTTTATATTTGAATCGTAACTCTTTCAACACCGTTGTGGGACACTTACCTCAACCTGCTAAACATTTTGCACTGAAAAGGAAACCAAAATCTGCCGCTTTAAGAGCTGAACTTTTACAAAAATGTATTTAAAAAGTCTATTATTTACCTTTAACTACTAGTTTTAGAATAAAATTTTTCCGATTTTATTCAGCAAATGACGCGGCTTTGAGCTTGAAAAAGAACGCGTCAACTCCAACAGTGCCTATTAGGTGCAGAGGAATCTCAAAATCAATTAGTGATGCTGGTAAATAACTTATAAATATAATTAACTTTAAAAACTAATTTGCTTACATTGTTCTCATATTTCAGGCTCCTTTAGAGGATTAGGGGCCAAGAATTTGTTAGGTTCTAGCACATTCCGTTCTCAGCCAAATAGATTAGGACAAAATTCCATCAATCGGTCTGTTAGCGGAGCTATAGGTCGTCCTAATCCTGCTAAAAAGGACGGGGGAATTAAACTGTTAGATATCACGGAACAACCACAGGGTTACGGAAGAGACGCTAAAAGGCGCAAGAAGTTACCTGAGAATGAAGTTCCAGATGCTAAGAAAGAAGGGGTTACTGTTGGACCTCTCGCAACTACACCCACTCAAACTGCTACTCCAGATTACGCAGCTGGTCTGCTCTCTTCTACGCAAGTAAGTATATAGTTTTTACTATTGTTTAGATAAATTAAATACCTAACTAAATATTAATATTTAAGTTAACAAATCCCAGTGGATCAGTAACATCCTCAACTGTTGGTGTAGATTATTTGCCTACATCTAATATAACGGGACTTCCTGGTCAAACTAGTAAGTTATATGATCATTTAGAAAACTAAGGTTAACGCCCCTGACTTCAAATTACTTTAGCAACAACTGGTCAAACCCAAATTGTCTCCTTCCAATCCCCGTCTTCAGCTTCATTAGAATCAACTTCCAGTAATTCACCAACAACTAATCCTTCTTCCACTAGCAGCGTAATCATTAGTAACCCTAATGCTACTACCATATTATCACCCAGTAATGCAAACCACACGGCTAAAACAATAGGAAATTTAGCCTCAATGGGAGGAGCTAGCGTTCAAGTTACAGGAACTCCACCCCCTGTAAGCCTTGTCTACTAATTAAGATTATCTTGGGTAATTAATTAATTAATAATCATTTTTGTTTGTATTTAGCCACAAATGATTAGTCAAAGTCAACCAAATTCGCAAATTACACCTGTTGCAGTTGCAAAGAAAGGTCTTCACCTCTCTGTAAGTTAATAATATCTCAGGGTAACACATAGTTAGGAAAAAACTCTGGGAAAACTCCATATGTGGAAAAAACCTGGAAAACTCCAGGAAATGTATGGGGAAAAAACCATGGTAAACTCCAGGAAATGGGGAAAAAACCTGGAAAACTCCAGGAAATGGGGAAAAAACCTGGAAAACTTCAGGAAATGTATGGGGAAAAAACCTGGGAAACTCCAGGAAATGTATGGGGAAAAAACCTGGGAAACTCCAGGAAATGTATGGGGAAAAAACCTGGGAAACTCCAGTAAATGTATGGGAAAAACCCTGGGAAACTCCAGGAAATGTATGGGGGGAAAACCTGGAAAACTCCAGGAAATGGATGGGGGAAAAACCTGGAAAACTCCAGGAAATGGATGGGGAAAAACCTGGAAAACTCTAGGAAATGTATGGGGGGAAAACTCCAGGAAATAGATGAGGGGAAAACCTGGAAAACTCCAGGAAATATATGGGGGGGAAACCTGGAAAACTCCAGGAAATGTATGGGGGAAAACCTGGAAAACTCCAGGAAATGTATGGGGAAAAACCTGGAAAACTCCAGGAAATGTATGGGGAAAAACTTGGAAAACTCCAGGAAATGTATGGGGAAAAACCTGGAAAACTCCAGGAAATGTATGGGAGAAACCTGGGAAACTCCAGGAAATGTATGGGAAAAACCTGGGAAACTCCAGGAAATGTATGGGAGAAACCTGGGAAACTCCAGGAAATGTATGGGAAAAACCTGGGAAACTCCAGGAAATGTATGAGAACAATATATTGGGAAAAAAACCTGGAAAACTCAGGGAAATATATTTTCCAAGTTGTATAACTCAAATAATGTTAAATATAAATCATTCATTCAATTATTATTTTAAATTGTAGCGAGACCAAATGATGGAAGCCCAAGAAATGTTTAAAAATTCCAACAAAGTTACTCGACCAGAAAAAGCCCTTATTTTGGGTTTTATGGCAGGATCTAGAGGTTTGAATAACACTTTCTTTAATAGACTTTTTAATATTTATTTTAGAGTTTACTTTATTTGTTTGATTTTTTTAAAAACACAGATAATCCGTGCCCGCCCTTGGGTGATATAGTAACAATAAAATTAAGTGAAAACAAAGAAGAAATTTTTCAAAATGGTGTTGCGCAAATGGCCACTATTGAAACACACTTCCAGATGAATTACAAAACTGGAGAATGGAAAAGAGTGAAAAAAATAATCAAGGCAGACGTGTAGAGAAGATTATTCGGTAAGAAAGTAAACATTTCTAAAAATAAAAAGAAACAAAAAATAAAATAAATAATAAGGAAAAAATAAAATAAAATAAATAATAAGGAAAATAAATATTTTCTAAAATAAAAAATATTGGAACAAAAACAAAAACAAAACAGGAAAAAAAGAGTTTTGTCTGATTCGGAGTTTAATGCAATGTTTTTTTTTTTTTTTCTTTTAACTCTTGAGATCCCTTAAATTTTGAAATGTGAAAAAAAAAAAAAAAAAAAAAAATCAAAAGAAGTATCGAGAGTTATTTTGTATTTCATATCATTTAGTACAATAAGTCTATAGTCCCCGGTTTTCCGTTATAGCATGTTTGGTTAGTAATCCCATAGTATGATTATCAATCATAGAGTTTTGTAATTTGTATATAATTGGTCCCATCACTCGGAAATAATTATAATTTTTTTTCATTTAAAATACTATGGGGGTAAAAGAAAAGGGTTGAAGTTGAATATATAGAATTGTAAATATTATTGTCACGCATTTGCTATTTGTAAATTAACAAATAGGCTTAAAACTTTGTACACCTAACAAACAAAACTACACAATGCAATGCAATTTATTTTTGTTTGGTGCAGTTAGGGTTTTTTTTTTTTTTTTTTGGTATTTTTAGCGTTGTAGAAATTATAAGTGCCATTCTTTCATTGTTAATTTAATTTTTCTCTTATATAAAGTCTATTAGTGGTTGCTAAGTAACTATAACGCCATTACTTTTAAAATTTTCGTTAGATCAAAATTCTGGTCTATTTTTCCATAGATGGCATATGCAATAGATGTAATTAGTAATAAATATTTGTTAATTTTCCCCCTTAATCGTTAGGCTTAGAGAAATAGGCTTAAGTCTTCCCGCTCCTTTATAAAAGAAAACCAAATTTCTCACCAATGGAAACTTCAGGGAAGGGGAAAATAAAATAATTTGTTGTAATCCTTTAAATTTTTGTATATTATAATTGTAAATACGAATTCCGACGACAAAAAAAATATATATAATCTGTATTGTGTATTAAAAAAAAACTATATTTCTCATTAAATTTAACTGTGTTAACGTTTTTTGAAAATATTTTAGGCCTAAGACTTAATTAAAGTAGGCCTATTGCTTTGAGCATCGGTAGTTTTCCCGCCAAAACTGAAATCGAAATTTAATTGGTTGCTTTTCCCGCCAAAACCTAAATCCTGAGCTTATTGGTTGCTTTCCCCCCCCCCGCCAAATCCTTCTCGTAAGCTTATTGGCCACTGCAAAGGCGCGCAATTTTAAAGGAACGAAACTGATGACATAAACCAAGGAGTATACATACAACGTACCCGGGAGTATAAAAGAAAACTTACCAAAAGTTAACAGTAAATAGACTTGTTCACCAAATACGCGGGAACGCTTTTAACGTTAGTTGTGCCTGAAAATAACCATAGAAAATTTCTCGTACAAATTAATTTCGTTCTAGAACTATTAAAATTAGTTCTCGTAACTACCAGTTAACATCATGGCGTTTCTAAGTTCGTCAGTTAAAATGTCTAAAACGCATCTAGCACCGACAGCTCCCTTTAAAAAAAAATAAAAGGTTTAATAAAATTTAAGGCAGTAATAATTAAAATAAGCAAAATTGTTTCGTACACCGTAGGAAAGTCCCCAAAAATTTGGTCGACCAATAAAAACTGCTCTGGCGCCCAAAGCCAAGGCTTTCAAGATATCAATACCAGTTCTAATACCGCTATCGAGATAAAGTTCGGCTTTACCGTTCAACGCGTGTCTTAGTTTGGGCAAAACATCAATCTAAAAGATCCAAAGAATTTTGATAAATTTGGCCTAATTAGCCTTATTCCTGATCAGCGCCACCTACCCATAGCGGCGACTTTGAGAACAACTGTAATCGGCAAGCCAATCAGATGTCGCTAAAATCTGGTGACGTCACTGACGGGCACTCTCGGGGTCTTACCAAAATGACGTCACCAGATTTTAGCGACATCTGATTGGCTTGCCGATTACAGTAGTTCTCAAAGTCGCCGCTATGGGTAGGTGGCGCTGATCAGGAATAAGGCTAATTAGGCTTAAATAAGATATAGACGAACTTACAGTTGCCGGGGAACTGTCCAGTTGTCTACCACCATGATTTGAAACGATAATTCCAGAAATTCCAGCGTTAACCGCCTGTAGAGCGTCTTCAACTAGTAGGGGGAATTAAAAATATTAAACCCTATTTAGGCTTAGGCAAACTAAATGCAAAATACCGGTAAGAATTCCTTTGGCTACGAGAGGTAAATGGGTGATGGATCGCAACCAAACGGCGTCGTTCCAAGTAGCCGAGGGATCACCCAACTGAGCGCGACCGTACTTGTCAAAATTGGCGTATTTACCACCGGGTGGCAAGAAGTACTTGTCCCTCTTTGAATCGTATCTGATACCAAGAGCGGGAACATCGACACCCAAAACGATAGCTTTGAAACCCAAGCGTTCGGCTCGTTTTACCATATCGTAGACAATCTTCAGAGGGGTCAAACTAAGGTCATTAACTCATTCTAAGCCTTATTAGGAATAAATAAATTCAACTAACGGATCTATTGGCTAAGATATGAACTTGCAACCACATGACCGTTCCTGGTATCGCGTTGGCGGCGATTTCTTCCATGGATACGGTGGCGTAACTGCTAACAATCATCATAGCTCTGGCGCCACTGACGGCTAACCAATAGGTCAAAATAAAACAACGTTATGTTATTGAGCTACGAAATGCGCCAATTTTGAAGAATAGGTACCCTGGTCTAACCCAACCTTGATATTTAACTAACCCAACCTAGTTTAGATGACCCGCACGTACTGGGACCTATTCTTCAAAATAAGCCAAAAACGGGAGCGATTGGGTCAAAATCGGTTATATAACTTTATAAATTATTAAATTCTGGTTCAATTTCGACGTAATTTGTTTCACTTTAAGGTCTTACAACGCTCTAAGACCCACCTCTGACCGTTGCATTTTCGCCTTCAGGATGGGCAATCATATGGGCAGCAGCTGGAGATACTCCAATAGGAGTGGCTATTTCTTCCCCCAAAACTGTTGTACTTAATGAAACGTTGGCCACATTTACCATGAATCTTGGCCGTAGAGTTAATCTAGAATTTCAACACTTTAATCTTTTAATTTTGACATAATGGGATCGTTGATGAAATCATAAAAAGAAAAAAAAGCAATTCAAGTGAATATAACCCCACGTTTGATACACCACCACCCCTAAATCCCCTACCCAAATAAAAAAGTCGGAACACGCCCTGATTTTGATCATGTTTGACCGATTATATAAAAAGTTTTTTAAGACCCCCAAGGCCCTTTAAAAGATCAAAATCGTTTAAAATTACCCACGGTACCTTAAGTTACGTAACAACGCTAAGTATGACGCTGGCTGAAACATCCAGGAAATAACCCCGAATAATTTTAAAACTCAAATTATATTTGATCTGAGGTTTCTTATATAATTTGAAATTAGCACCTCCGACCAATCGCGTAACGCCATGCCTTTTTGCTGAAAAGATTCACGCTCCATGTCGAATAAAATTTAGCGCGAGATTTGAAACTAATGGCGCGAGATATAGAGCGTGCCACGTGAATATTTCTAACAAAAAGGCAGGGCGTTACGTAATTGGTCGGAGGTGCTAATCTGAAACTGTTAATTTTAAAACAGTTCCGAGATAATTCCTGGATGTTTAACTATGCAAATCGGTCTAGAAGAACCGATATATAAAAATCAGTTGAATTTTTTCAGCCTTCAAGAAATATAGCATTACAACAACTGAAAGTGCATATCACACGTATATTTAATAGGTTACTTATAACGGTACCAGTTTCTCGACTTTTTTTTACGAGATTACAAAAAAGGGGTACCTCTAAACTACTTTTAATAGTGAAACCAGAGTAAAGAAACCACCCTGAAGTAAAAGGGTTTTTTATTTTATTTAAAATATTACTTACTTGTTGAAGGCTTCCCGGTTAAGTTTCTTTGTATTTAAAAGAGTGGCTCCACTGTCAATGTAATTAAAGGCTTTCGGATCTAAGGTTTGTCTGGCGTATTCCTTAAAATCATAGATGGAATAGAGACCTTCGCAAGCCTGATCCGGAGGAATCCAGTTTCCATACACTAATTGACATAAAAGAAAATTAAAATAATTACCCCCTTTTTTCTTTCTTAAGATACGCGTTTTAAGGTTAAGGGAGGGGGTAATATAATAATTAGCGACATTAGTTTTTTACTATACTTTCGAAGATGGCAAATAGGTATATATTTTCAAGGTGTTTCTGGCAAGTCTGGCATAAATTAAAGGGGACTTTGTTGAGTCAAAAATGTTCTATGACATTTTGCATTCCGGACTACCGTTTTGAAGTTAAGATTGGATTTAGTATTTTACGGATGGCACCTTAAATTTAATTAATAAACTGAATAGACAATGATTGATAATTTAATTAAGGGGCCATCAATAAAACACTCCAATCATAACTCGAAAATAATTCCTGATAGAAAATGTAAACCGTGGGGCCAATATAACCCGGCTGAATCGGTGTAAACAACTCGTACGCGAACGTATAAATCACTCAAATTAAGCACAATATCTTTAAGTACACGCAGGCGTTGATTAAAAGAAAATAATTAATAAATAAATAAATAAATAAAATTAAGAATATTTTACCTGATGCGTCATTATTCGGATTATTATTTTGATTTTGATTATTATTATTGTTGTTATTATAATTCTGATTATTATTATTATAATTCTGATTGTTATTATTATAGTTCTGATTGTTATTTTGATTATTATTTGGAATTTGGGTATTTCTATAATACCTATTTTGACTTAAAACTGAAGTTAACGGTAAAAAGGCTAGAACCGCTAGACAAAATCGCGTCCACCTGAAGGAAGCCATCTCGGACAACGAGTGAATGAAGTTTCGGATTCAAAACTCAAAAACTGGCTGTTCTACCCCGACTGTATAAAAAATTGGAGGGGGGATTTAGGTAGGTAGGTACGTAGAAAACATTTTCTAACGACGGAGAGGAAGAGTTTATTACCATTATCGCTTAAAAACCTATTAAATAGGTAAGACTAATCAACGCATTATAAATTATTTATTTATTTTTTTCATTAAAAGGAACGAAACGATTTTAGCCCATCTATAATGAGTCAAGTTACTCAATAACTTCTTACTAGTTCAGAATCAAACTGAACTGCTAGACTTTACCCTTTAATCAGGGTTTTAATTATACACAACTACGTGGGTCGAGGGGCTAATCACTGTCAGATTATCTGTACACATATTACGTGTCAAGGGTATTAAGCTTTTAAAGACTACGCGTAATCTCTTTAGTACAGTTAAAGGTACAGCCGTGTGCACCGATAGCACTTAGTGACCGGCTCCTCGATGTAGGTAGCGTAGTAGAACCGAAGTACTGTGGGTTCTCTACAGCCTATTTGAAGCCCAAAATGTTCTACTAAATTTCGGCTTCCGGCCCACAGTTTTCAAGGTATTTAAGTAAGAAACTGAAAGATAATATTTTTCAATGGCGCACGTTTAAAATAAAATCTACCGAAGAATTGGCGCGAGCTAATTTTCATGGGTGAATGGAATACACTCTAATGTTGAAACAATAGTGTTTTTTTCCTCCATAACTAGATTTTTGTAGTGATCCCACTACAAACCATCAGCACGTGGAAGTACGTCGTTCATTATGCCATACCTTTGTTTCTAGTGAAAGCTTTCATCGAATCATGAATAAATTAAAACAAAATGTTAATTTATTCATAAAAGAAAATATTTTATATCCTGAATTTTAAGACGGGTTCAATTATATTAAAAACGTAATTATAGCGTGGCCTAAAGCAAAAACAAACATAGTAAGATTACGGAAATAAATAGCGTACTTATTCTTTCAAATAAACCCGTTTGGTACTAATTGAGTACTAGCGTATTGTCTATAATTAGTTGGAGGACATTATAATCACGATTTAGTAGGGTTTACCAAGACGCTCAATGACTATTATCATATTATTTTGTATGCCAACTAAACCACGTCCCAAAATTGGTTTATATTTTAAATAAAATAATAAATAATAAAACTGAAAGAAAAAAATCACCAAAAAATCAATTAACAAATTGCCACTGGTGGTTTTTTGTTTTCGCGAAAGATACAGGTATAGGTATATAGATATATACAGGGTGTTTCTGATAAGTGTGCCATAAAATAAGGAGGATGTTTTATTGGGCGATTTTGAGTCGAAAATGTAACTTCTATCTCCATTCGAAAACAGTGTCCCTTAGGGCAAAGAAAATGGAGATAGAAGTCACATTTTCGACTCAAAATTGATTTCCCAAAGAACATCCCCCTTAATTTATGGATGCAGACTTATCAGAAACACCCTGTATATATATTATCTAAAGTTTCGTAACACGTGAAAATGAAAATTCGTAAAATTTGTTTGAGTCACGTTTAAAATTATGAAAAGAGAAGAATTTCACTATCTAAGAAACTTTCCAGTTAAACAATTTAAAATATACATATTTTACGTAAGATTATATTCAAACCACGAATATTTTCTGTCACTTTTTCTCAGAAAGAAAAGATTTCAAATTAACGCCACGGGCGTTCGTAAAAATTTCCCCCAAATTCATTTATCTCTATTTACTTATCTAAACTTTAAGTCGTGTGGGTTCCTCCCTGCCTGTAGTAACAATTCCTCAAGATAAATAAAATTTTTGGAACAAAAGATAGCCCACCAAATACCCTTTCTTTCCCGCCAAAAAAAATGGTCGTGCATTTCGTAACCTCAAAAGTTTAGAACATTATGAATACGAAATTTTTATGGTTGCTTCACAAAAAAATAAATTACGGAGAGGGGCTAACCACTCGAGTCTGTACTCTGGAGTAAAAAGGTTTCAATCTTCGAAATATTGAAAGTTCTAAGTCGGTGCCACGCATTACATAAGTTCATAAGATACGTTCCATAAGTTTGTCACTGGTTACTGAGATCTTGTCGTGAAGTGACGTATAGGTGAGACGTCATAGATTCTCGTAAAGCGACGCCTGGTGAGGCGCAGTTAAACGCTTAGTACAGACTAAATATGAAGATGGACTACAAAAACCGCGTGTAGTCAATTCTCTGACTAGCTCTCAGTAAGTCTCTAGCATTACTAAGTATAGACAGTGTCATACTTATGGAACATATCTTATAAATTTATGCACCTATACATTTTCCGAAGAAACCTCGCTCTATGGCGAGCTTCAGCTGGATTCAAAAATGTGTGTAGCCGGCTTAAGATTGACTTGAAGAATGAACTTCAAAGTGATATAGGGGTACTTCAATGTGGGTCAAGAAGGGTCATATATAATGAAAAAAGAAAAGAAAAATTTAATAATAAGGTCCCAAAACAAAGCACTCTGGAAAAAAGGGGGCCAATTGCCGGTAAAAAAAGTGGTTCGAAAAAATAGCAAAAAGGATCTTTAGAGAACCATAGAGAATCTAAGGAAACCCCTACGTTATCATCCTGTCTGGGAAACGAGTGGTCTTATTAAATATTGTAGGAAATTGGCGCCCTATTTTTCTGACCGTATCCCTTCAAATCGCGCAACTTTTCATCTATTTATAGTTTATTTACAAAAAATAGGCCCTGAGCTTCATTAGAGAAAAATGTTTCTGAAATAAGGGGAGCAGCAATTTCTAGAGTTCAAGCAACTCGACCGTCGTCGTGACTTCTTTAAAATGTCAGTGACCGTTTTAACGAGATCTTGTCGCTGTCGGAAATAGAGGTGCTAAAATCTTACGAATTCCGATTAAATTTATTCAATTCACAAGTTTGGTCGCATTGTACAGCGAAAAAAAAAAAATAAATTAACCGGTTTAGGCATGGGCCTACTCCCTCAAAACCTAAAAATCCGGATATTCTTAAACGAAAGAAAGAATGATCTAGGCCCTCCGAGTGTAACTTTAATTAATTCCGAATTATAAATGAAATGAGATAATTTTAATCAATATTATCTCAGAGAAATACAACTTGCAACTATAAGAAACAAAACCACGTGTTTCAAATAAATTGAAATAAGTGGTCTTGCTTTCGGTGCATACGAATTTCCCGGGGATTACTTAACTTCCGGTTTAACCGGAAGTGTCAATGTTTTCTTCCCTAATCGGTCACATCCATGGTTTCAAACATTTAAACTCAAAATAATACATTTTTAACACATGGTAACTGCATTTAAGTGATATTTAAACTACACTTTTGTTGGGATTTTAACTATCCCAAATCTTAATGACATAAACGACTAGTATAACAGATTAATACTTTAATGGTAATCAATTCTTAGAGTTACATTGGTTAATAGTTCAGCATGAACTGCTCGTTATCGAGGCGCGAGAGAGAGTAAAGCGTGCTTGCTTTAGGAGCAAGTATTAGGTTTTGCGTATGGTGGCGCCCTCACTTATTGACGGCGCGCTCTGGAACTAACAATGCAAACAATACTAACAATACCTTCCCCGTAAAAAAAAAGTGCGCTTGTGGGAGACAGTTTATAAGTTCAGTTTGATAACTTGTTTTGTTGCACGTGTGGATCTTCTGAGTGACGTAACGGGCGGTGGAGAAGTACGTGCTGGAATTGTCGGAACTACTGCCGGTTGAGGTTGCGGTGATGCGGTAGCAACCCTGGGTGCAAGGTGAAGGTTTTGAGCGAGTTGTTTTGGGCGTGACCGGCGATTTATGAAGATTGGCGTTTCTTCGGCGCTGCTGGCGAGTTTCTCGCGATTCTGTGGTCGTCGCTCGTCTGGTTCGTTCCCTTTTAGCAGTCGGATTTGGTCCTTGTGGCGTATAAGGTGAAAACCGTCGTCTGTGATGATTTCGAACATTATGCTGCCGCGTAGTTTCATGATTGTTCCAATCTTCCATTTAACTCCGACACCGAAGTTAAGGGCGAGAACCCTCTTGCCCGGAACCAACTTTCTGGTTTCCTCGTACGATCCACTTGCGGGATATTTGCGGGTCTCGGCCTCCTTGGGATGGAAGAGATCCATTTTGGTCAGTATGGAACGACCTAGGAAAAGATCCGATGGGGACTTGCCGTCTCGAATGGGTGTGCGACGATAGTTTACAAGAAATCGAGCGAGGCGTGCGTCGAGCGTACCTTCTGTGTAAAGGTCGAGGCCAGCTGCGATGATGTCTACTTCCAGATTGGTATCGCCATTCAGTTTCTTGAGTGTCGTTTTCACAGTGCGAACTGTCCGCTCGGCTTGCCCATTGGACTGGGGATGGTATGGGGCGGTAGTCAGGTGCTCTATACCATTGTTGACCACGAATTCTCGGAATTCTTTGCTTGTGAAGCATGGTCCATTATCGGACACAAGTAGTGGGATGACGCCAAAGCGTGCCATGTGCTGTCTCAGGCACTGAATGACAGTGGTGGATGACGTGGACCTAGTCACGTCGACTTCTATCCACTTGGAAAAAGCGTCGACCGTCACGAGTAAGTAACGGTTATCCAGCGGGCCAGCAAAATCGGTGTGAACTCTTCTCCAGGGTGCGGACTCGGCAGGCCAAGGAGAGTAACTTGTGGATGGCTTTGGGGCGTTCTGGCGACAGACTTCACAAGATTGCGCCATACTTTCGATGCTTGCGTCGATACCCGGCCACCAAACTTTGGACCTAGCGAGCTCTTTCATTTGCCGTACACCTTGGTGTGAGCTATGGAGTTCGGCTAGTATCTTCGACTGAAGTTTCGCTGGGACGATTACTTTGTTGCCCAAGAGTAAGATGCCGTTGGCTATCGTTATCTCATTCGAGCGGCGGTGGTATATTTTGAAGTTTTCCTTCGTTACTTTGTTATTTGGCCATCCATTCCTTGTGAGCCTGATTATTTCTTTCAGCAGCGGGTCTTCCGCTGTAGCTTGTGCCATTTCTTGCGCATTAATGGGGCCACGCGGACCTCCATTAATCAGTAAGACAACTTCTGCCGGTAAAGGGGGTTCCCAATCAGGTGTAGGTAATGGCAATCGACTCAGGCCGTCCGCGTTGCCATGGACTTCGCCCTTCTTGTGGATTATTCGATAATCATAGGCCGAAAGCATGAGTGCCCACCTCTGGATCCTGGCAGCAGCCATTGCCGGCACCTGCTTATCTTCAGCGAAGAGGAAAACCAAAGGCTTGTGGTCAGTGACCAGGGTAAACTTCTTTCCAAGCAAATAATCGCGGAAGCGCGTGATCCCGAAGATCAATGATAAGGCCTCTCGTTCGATTTGTGGGTAATTCTGCTCTGCCTTTGATAAGGTGCGCGACGCGAACGCGATCGGTCGTTCTTGGTCTTCCACCATGTGAGAGATTACCGCTCCCACCCCGACGGGAGAGGCGTCGCAAGCTAATATCACTTCCTTCTTAGGGTCAAACAGAACCAGCAGGTCCGTTGATTGAATGGCGCGTTTAGCAGCGTCAAAGGTAGCTTGATGGGTTTCGTTCCAAGCCCAGTCGTTGTCTTTATGTAACAGGCTGTACAGCGGCGCGAGTAATGTCGATGCTGTAGGGATGAATCGTGAGTAATAATTGACTAACCCAAGGAACGTTTCCATATAACGCTGGAAAATTGCAGCCGACGATGACAATCCCACCGGCAGGCGGTTCATCGTGAATAGGCCCTTGATTGTATTTATTACAACATACTTCTTCGATTCTTCATCCAACTCAAGCTGGTTATATGCGTTTCGCATGTCCAATCTCGCAAAAATTACACACCCTGCCAGTTTTGCGAACACGTCCTCAACCTTCGGAAGAGGATATTGTTCAGTGTCTACTATTTTGTTTGTAGTCACCTTATAGTCCCCGCAGAGTCTAATCGAACCATCCTTCTTCATGACTGGTACAACCGGCGTGGCGAACGCTGCCACGGATACTGGCGAGATGATGCCTTCATCTTCCAGACGTCTAAGCTCATTTTCCACCCGTTCTCGTAAGTGGTATGGAACCGGCCTGGCCTTAAAAAATTTTGGTTGTGGAGCGTCAGGTTTAATGTGTATTTTTACTTTAGTGTCCTTTAGGCACCCCATTCCAGGAGTGAAAACTTCTTTGTACGTGTTTAGCAAGGCGTCCAATTGTTTGTTACCGTCCGTAACGGCGGCAACGGAATCTGTGATTTCTGGTAGAATACTGAAGGCGGTACACATCCAGTTTCTTCCGAGGAGGCTGGGACTTTGCCCTCCTACGACTACGAGAGGTAATGATAATGATTTACCCTTGTATGTGGCGGTTACCGTTAGTTGCCCTTGGACATCCAGGCTGTGCCCCGTAACTGAGGCTAGTTTCACGTGGCAAGGTTCTAATGGCTGAGTGTGCTGGATACTTCGCAACATCTCCGATGACACGATCGTGTAGCCTGACCCTGTATCGACTTGGAACTGTACCGGTGAGCCGTTGATCTCCATTGAAACTTGAATGGCAGATGGCGGTCGTTCCATGTGAGGAATGTCATCGGAAGTGGCTAGCGTAGCGCGAGATTCCGTGACTGCGAATATGTCGTCATATTCCGGTAACTGATTATCGATTTCGGTAGTCGCGACGTGATTGGTCTGTCCTCTTGCTCTGGTTTTACGTCTGTCGTGCTTCTTGAACCGATTGCTAGTAGTTTGAGGCCTTGAAGGTTTCTTACTGTTTCGGCATGCCTTCGATAGATGCCCCATTTTCCTACAATGGTGGCACTCGTAGTCCTTATAGGGACACGCTTCATCCGCGTGTTCGGTGCTTGTACATCTGCCGCAAGAAGCGGAAGCGGCATTAGTTGCTGTTCCTTGGCGTGGAAGATTCGTATTTTTCCGCTGCGTGCGGTTGGTGGCTACGTGATTTACTGTCGTATCATCGTGCTCATGCGATTTCAATTGTTTTTGTATCGACTTCAACTTTCTCGAGTTGTTTAGCCTTTTCAATGGCTAGCTGCAATGTTATACCCTTAATTTGGAGTAATTGCCTTTGAACGTGATCATTATTTATTCCACAGACCAGCCGGTCGCGTAGGGTAGTGTCCAAATTATCATTGAACCCGCAAAACTCTGCAGCCTTCCTGATAGCTGCTACGTACGTGGCGACTGACTCGCCGGTTTTACGGTCCCTCTTGTAGAATTTGTAACGCTCTACAATTTCTGTAGGTATAGGCTCGTAATGGTCGTTCAGAAACTTTACCAATTCAGTAAAGGACTTCTCTGTCGGTTTGCTGGGATGAGTGAGGGAACGTAATGTACAATACGCGTCTTTGCCGATTACAGTCAGTAATATGGCTCGTTTATCCTCCAATACTTCAGCATTCTCGATAGCGGTATTTGTAGCTCGTGTGCGAATGCCATTCGCGATAAAATATAACTCTAGACGTTCTATATAAATTGTCCATTGCTCCGATTCCGAATTAAAAGGTGGATAAAGTCCGAAATTACTTCCGTTGTTGTTAGCCATGCTTTGTAAGGGCTAAAAATCCAATATGGCAGCGGCCAGTCCTTGTAGAAGCGGAAGCGTGAGCGCGAGGCTTAGCGGTGCCTTGTTATACGCGGTAGTGCGGTAGCGTACAGCGTGTACGCGAGGCTTACGTTAGGCTTAAGTTCGTTTTCCTCGATGCGGTGGTCGCGGCGTGGTTAACGGCGCGATTTACTTTCCCGAAAAAAAAAAACAAAGAGCGCGAGGTCGTAAATATCTCCGTCGCCAATTGTTGGGATTTTAACTATCCCAAATCTTAATGACATAAACGACTAGTATAACAGATTAATACTTTAATGGTAATCAATTCTTAGAGTTACATTGGTTAATAGTTCAGCATGAACTGCTCGTTATCGAGGCGCGAGAGAGAGTAAAGCGTGCTTGCTTTAGGAGCAAGTATTAGGTTTTGCGTATGGTGGCGCCCTCACTTATTGACGGCGCGCTCTGGAACTAACAATGCAAACAATACTAACAACTTTCACCTTTAATTAGTTCAAAACGCCATGCATATTGTTATAATTGCATTAAACCAATGGATAAGTTCGTAACAGTGTTAGGGCTTTGCGTGCACCTGCTATTATTTGCCTCTATATTTGACATTTATTTTCGATCTCCGATACTCCACGGTTTGACACCTTACGAATCGAGTAGTTTGACATCTCCTCCTTCTAAAAGACTAGTTTTATTCGTAGCTGATGGTTTAAGAGCCGATCGTCTCTTTGAATTAGACGAACATGGTCTAACTAGAGCAGCATATGTTAGGTATAACAACAATACGTTAAACCCCCTTTTTTTATCAGGGATTCCTTTTGCTATAACTATATAAAAAATTTACAGAAACATAATCCTAACTAAAGGATGTTGGGGGATATCAAACACAAGAGTCCCGACAGAATCAAGACCAGGTCATGTAGCTATTATAGCTGGGTTTTACGAAGATGTCAGTGCCGTTACCAAAGGATGGAAAGAAAACCCTGTTAATTTTGACTCCGTTTTTAATCAATCACGATACACTTGGTCATGGGGGAGTCCCGATATTCTAAACATCTTTTCTAAAGGTATTTATTTCTTTACTAAATTATAAAGTATCGGAGGGTTATTGTGTTATAATTTTGTTCAATATGCCATGCACTTAGATACATCTATTAAACATATTTACACTACAACATACTCGGCTAGTGATGAGGATTTTGCTAGTAAAGACCCTTCTCAACTCGATACCTGGGTTTTGGAGAAATTTGAGGGGTTTTTGGAAAATGCCTCGAAGAACGTCACACTTGCAAAGATGTTAAAGAATGATAAAATTATATTTTTTATGCATCTGTTGGGTTTGGATACAGTTGGACACGCTTACAAACCCGCCTCTAAGTAATTTAAAACCTACTTAACTTAACTTAAAAACCAATTAAAATTAACTTAAAATTTAATTAATTTAGGGAGTACATTAATAACATCAATGTAGTTGATAGTATTGTAGAAAAAACTGTCAACCTAATCAATGATTACTATCAAGATGAGCAAACCTCTTTTATTTTAACTTCTGATCATGGAATGACAGATTGGGGTAGGTTTTTAATATTTAGTTAATTAAATTAATTTAATGTCCTAATTAATAGTTTTTAATTTAAGGGTCACATGGAGCTGGAGATGTTGAAGAAACAAGGACACCTTTAGTGGCATGGGGAGCTGGAATACGCGGGCCTCTTGGGGCAGGAAAAGATAATCATAAAGACAGTCTTTCTGAAGGTGTTTTAGTGGTACATTTTCTTCAAAAACTACTTAAATAAACCAATTTATTTAATTAAAACTGATTAAACCTGACAGATTGGAAATTATCAACTGTCAGAAGAACTGATGTTAGTCAAGCTGATATTGCTCCTTTAATTTCAACACTAATTGGAATTCCAATTCCAGTTAATTCAATAGTACGCGACTTTGATTAATGTATCTATTTAATTAATTAACAGTTTAATTAAGGATTAATTTAATTATTGAAGGGTGTATTACCAGTGGAAATTCTCAACACTGAATGGGAGCACAGAGCGGAATCTTTACTTTTAAATTGTCACCAAATTTTGGAGCAATATCGTGCAAAGAAAAGAGAAAAGGAGGAGACGACCATCTCCTCGTTTTACTACCCATTTAAGTGCGTTAATTAAGTTAATTAATTGATTATTGTGTAATTGTAATAAATTAAGGGAAATTTCAATTTGTTAATTAGGGAATTAACGAGAGAAAAGGAGCTGGAATTATTTGAAATGATATCAACTGTCATGAAACAAAGAAGGTTTAAAGACGCTGTAAGTTAATTAGGCTAATTAAAATTTAATTTAGATTAATTAAGTAAGGATTATTGATATTAATAAAGGTTCAAGTAATTCAGACTCTAATTGGATTAGCTCTGAAGGGTTTTGTCTATTATCAAAAGTATGATAGGTTTACTTTGAGGTAAAGAAAATTAAATTAGTTTTAAGATAATTAATTATAATTAATTACGAATTCGTTTGTACTACAGTTTCAGCGTCTTAATGAGTTTTTTTGGCTGGGTAATCTACGTAATTTTGGTGGTAATCAAAGACCACACCTATTTAATGCATTCCACGTTAGAAACTACAGGAAAAATCCAAGAGAAACAAAAAACCTGGTTTCATTTCAAAATTAGCATGATATTCGTGTCGATATTGTTTCTAGCCTCTTTCTTACTTCAAGGTGGACATCCTTAATTAATTAATTATCAAAGTTAATTAATTATATAAATTAATAATTAATGTAAAATTTGCAGTTCAATCTTCCCCTATAATGTACTATGCTTATTACTTGTTACCTATATTTCTTTGGTGGCTTGTAATGTTAAAGTTAGTTTTATTATTTTAAACTATAATTAAATTAAAATTAATTACGTTTAATCATAATTAGATGGGATGTAATTGAAAAAATATGCTTTCAATTAACTCAAACTGAAAAATGGCTGAAAACAATTGGAGTGGGAATTTTGTTGCTATTTGGAGTTGAATTATTAGTGAGAAACTTTAAAAATTATTTTCCATTTTAATTAAGCTATGGCGTTAATTTTAATATTAATTAAATAGGTAGCGTCGTTTTTTCATCGAGAATTATTCACTATTGGTCTAGTAGTCATAGCTTTTTGGCCATTATTTACGCAATTAAAAGAATCACACAAGATATTGGTTTTATCTTGGTTCGCTACTTGTCTAGTCATGGCCATATTTCCAATGCTTCCGGTTGTTGGAAGAAATTCCAATTATAATATTGTGTAATTAACATATTTATTAATTAAAATATCCTATCACTATCACCAGACATAAATTATAAATTACTATAGGACTTTGTCTGGGTGGCTCAGTATGCTATTGACAGCATTTTGCGCAAAACGTAAAGCAATTGGTTTAGTAAGAAGCAGGAGAGATGCTCAAAGAAGGGAACCATTTCACGTGGTGGTTTTGACAGTTGTACAAGTATGGATGATTCCTTTACTAACCCCATTTAATTATGAAGATTAATTAGTATTAATTTTGTTTTAAGGTTTTTATAATATGGTTATCAACCATGACTGTCAAATCTACTTCTAGTAGTATTGGTGACAAATTAGGGTTGCCTTTATGGTGCCAAATGATTTCTTGGACTATATTAGGTTCGTTTTTGTTTAATTAATTTTAGTAATTGTTATTAAATTTAATCATAATGAGTGTTTAATTTTATATAGTGATATCATTTTTCCTGCCATTATTTGGTTCAACATCTATTCTAACAAGATTATTAAACATAGCCGCATCCCTCCAGGCTCTAGTTTTGTTAATGTCTATTGTGTATCCTTTAAATTAATTAATTAATTAATTTAATTGAATTTAAACTAATTATCCTTAACTATTTAATTTAGCCACGAAGGTTTCTTTTGTTTAGGTTTATGTATTTTGATGTTTTTATGGTTGTGTATTGAACATGAACTTAGTAATCTTCAAATTGATGTAAGACTCTTATTATTTCATTTACGGGTTAATTACTAATTATTTTAAATAATTAGCTGCATAATGTGACATTCCTAAGCGAAATTCAAACCCCACAACGTAAAATTCATCAAAGAATTGGTCCAGGAGATTTAAGAAGGGCTTATCTATTTGTATCCTTTTCATATCTTTAACAAATTGAATGAAAAACCTCATTAATTTGACTCTTAATTGAGATTAACTCAGATATTTTTTATATTCTACGCTTTCTATGGTATTGGAAACATAGCCAGTATAAATAGGTTTGTTAATGTGGCTTATTAAGGGTTTGATCTTAATTAAAGTATATTTCTCTTTAGTTTTGAGCCAACTAGCGTGTACTGTTTCCTGACTGTTTTTAGTCCATTTACAATGGGATTCCTACTACTTATTAAAGTAATTATCATTATTAGGTTATTATAATATTTATATAAATACGATTAAATATAATTTTTCTAGATCATGATTCCATTTTTACTGGTTAGTTGCGGATTTAGAGCAATATTAATTGCCATTAAAGTGCCAACAAAGGCATTGTTTATGTTAGTTTTGATATTTTCAGATATAATGGCTCTTGTAAGTGTAATTAATTATATTTCCTTAAATTTTCATTAAGCTTAATTATAATAAATACCTCTTCTGTTGATTGCAGCACTTCTTTTTCATGGTGAAAGATAGTGGAAGTTGGTTAGAAATTGGAACTTCAATTAGCCATTATGTAATTATGATGGGAACAATTTTGTTTCTAACATTTTTATACGGATTAGCTTGGCTTCTAACAACGACTCAATTACAAATACCATTGTATAGATCAAAACGTCACGCAATGTAGATTAAAAATTAACTTGTGATTAAATAGTCATTAAAAGTGTCAAAATGTTGCAATTACTAACCTAAAAGAGTAACGGAAGTTTTGAAATTTGGAAAACTAGGCTTAGATTTCGCGCCTTTTTTTCCTAGCCGCGTCTGATTGGATGGTCTATGAACCTTTGACATGACGTCACATTTCTCGTGTTTTCACTCGTGCAACCCCGAAGGTTCCATTCCCACCGAATTTTACCGCCATTCTTCGCTCTTTTCTTACCGAAGCGCGAGTTTGAGCGGTTGTGGAATTTCCGGCTACCCTCAAGTTTAAACAAAGTACGAAAACAATCGACATCTCGTTAGAGAAATCACTGGAAAATAAGCTGTGAGTGTTTAACGCATGTTAATATATTTATCGGTGTTATAATTAAACTAATTTGGATGGAAATTTAAGGGATTTTTTTTTTTCCGGCTTGAAAAATCGGTCTTTTTATTTCAATGGCGGCCTTCTACGCGTTATAGACAAAGAACCGGCGAAGGGCGTTGGTTTTTAAGCCTAACTTTTGCGTTTTTAGATCTTTTTGTTTTACTATGTTTATCTATTTAATTTGCGCTTAATTAACCCGCGAATCAACGCTTTAACGCAACTTCAATCTCATATTTTCATTGTTTTGATAAACAACAAATCCTTTTTCAAGGTTAAATTTCTCGCCAAATGCTAAATATAATTACACCCAATAAACTTTGAAAGGTACTACCCCGAAAATCCTCGATATTAAACTTACTGCTAGGCCTTACGAAATAAATGAAAAGTAATTTTGACATCAAACAAAGATGGTGGCAAATAGACAAGATGGCGGGCGCAATTTTTACGGAGATGCCCTCTTATCCCCCCCCCCACCTTGGCCCTAGTCATCCTCTCCCGCATTAAGCTCTGTTCGTATTAACTTTAATGCAAGCAAAGTGACACTCAACCTCCTTATCTCGTATAAAAAATAAAGTTTTTTTATCTTGGGATGAGTTCCAAGAATTTTGTTTCCCATGTTCCACTTAGAAGGGTCAAAAGTGGTGTAATCTGTACTGAGAAAAAAAACCTGCGCATGACCTTTGCATTATTGCTACATATATTACGTATTATTGATTTATAAATGAAAGCAGAATTTGACAATTTCTGAAAATCAAGTTTTGCGCTTAGTCGTTTTCTTCGTATTTCTTCTTATAGGTAACCCAAATCTACTACAGTTAAAACCATGAGTAATCATTCGGATGACGGAGATTGTACGTTTGTATTTAAATAGTTCAACACTTCTACTATTCTTCTATTAGTTAGAAAACCCCCAGAAATAAAGGCACAACTTGAGATTATATTTGTCTACCTTAGACTTGTCCGTGAATAGATAGATTAAACTCTTTGTAGACAAACCTCGTTAGATATGTTAAAAGCCATTTACAAATGGCAATAGGTTATTTAATAGCTCTTAATGTGGACCCCTAGCTAACTTGAAGAGTGTTTTTGAGTTGGACGCTAGGTAGCGTTAACCTGATGAGTATGCCTTTATAGATGGAGATCGTATGAAAAGCACCCGCATTTTTGTTGGCGGACTTGGCGATCACCTTGGAAAAGAAGATTTGGATAGAGAGTTTAGCAAATATGGCAAACTCAACAATATATGGGTGGCGCAGAACCCTCCGGGCTTCGCCTTCGTCGAATTCTGCAATACAGACGACGCCAACGAAGCCGTGAAAGAAATGAATGGCGTGACGATTAACGGGGCCAGATTACGCGTTGAAGTGTCCCGCGAACGCCGCCCTAGAGGAGGGGGTCGGGGAGGCAGAGGAGGTCGCGGTGACCGGGGTGGTGGATTCCGTAGTGATAGAGGAGGACCTAGAGGCGGTCGAGGTTTTAGCCGAGGAGGTCGAGGCGGTAGCGGAGGAGGAGGAGGTTTTAGAGGAAGTCGCGGCGGGGGAGGTTATGGGGGAGACAGACCCCGTTATGGCAGTAGCTACGATTCTGGCAGCGGAGGCGGCTCGGGCGGCAGTTGGGGAAGACGAGGCGGTATGGGTAGCGGTTCCCGCGGGGGTGGTGGCCGTTTTGAAGGCAACTCCCGAGACTTTTCGAGCGATCGTTCAGGTGGCTACGACAACATGGGAGGAGGATCTTTCGACTACAACAAGAGCTCCATGCCCAGCTACCGCAGTCGATCGCCTACTGGCATTTCCTCCAGATATTAAAAACAAACAACCCCTTCGAATAATGGACAACGTAAGATAATAACACGCAAAAACGTTTTAGCCAAAATAATATTCTTAACTAAAAAAAAAAGGAAACCCGTTTTTAACATCAATTTTTTGACTTATCAAACGAAAGATAACTTGCATTCTTTTATAAACGAAAAAAAAAAATGCGTGTCATCTCCTACATCATTAAGTTAAATAATTAACTTAACGCGCGGTTTTTGTGTTTAAAAATATATTTAAAAAACGATGATCTTGTCATCAGATCATTGCATGAACTTCTCGATCAGTCTAAAATCTCTCTCCACCCTCAACGACGAAATCCAGTCGCAAACATTACGTGTGAGACCAAAGATACCTCTCACAAAAAATAAACCCTTCAAACTGGGCCTATTTCGCTCTCACGTTTTTATCCCTTGCGTAAAGCTACTTCTACAATAAAATACCCCTAAACACTTAGCAAAAGACTGGCTCGAATATCGTCTTACCAATTCTCAATCGCACGTTAAAAAAAAAAGAAAAACAATATTACCGTATAAACTGGAATGGTAGTTCATGCAATTCTGACGTATATTATTATTCTGGGAGAAATATGAAATCACCCTGGTTTTTTTTTTTTAAATGAATGAAAATTGTAATTAGAGGATCGTTTAAAAATATTAACTTCGCCTCTGAATGTTTACTCTCTCTCTCTCCCTTCAAACATTTTAGTTTCAATGGCTGCGAACTGACAAATATTAAAATAAGAGATGCCAAAAAAAAATATAAAAAGATATCGCTAATGTCTAAAAGCAACCTCGCAACTGTCAGCTTTACAAATACTTTTTTTTTTTAATTTCATATCGAGAAAAAGTTCAACTACAAACGTTTAAACATTGTCTTCATTATATTTCATTCGTTTTTTTCTGTGAGATGTCGAAAAATGGAATTTATTAATAATTAATCTCCGTGCTTTAGAAGAAAAAAAAGTAAAGAAAAAATATAGAAAAATCAATTCACCATGTGTATAAATAATATTCATCACGTTTTTCATTTTTCAAAAAAAGAAAAAAAAACTTCAACAAAAACCCTTCATACTTTGTGACGAATAAAAATCTTAAAATACTTAGTGGTCCAAAAAAAATTATCAACGTCTCGACAAAATTATTTGTATTTGTTTAGTTTGAAAATTTGTTTATAGTTCAGGTTAGTTTAGCTCAGAATACGCAAGTTTTAGGCTACCGTTAAAGAGAGTGGAATAATTAGTTTTCGCTAATTTTATGAAGAGTTACACTATTTTGAGGTTGAGGCTATGTTTAATGATAGTGTAGACCAGAAAGAATTAATATCGACTAAAACATCGCCTACTACAGTTCTAGAGAGAGAAAGTTTAAAAACCAATTTGAAATGGCATTTTTTTGTCTACCATTCAATGCATTAACTACCATTCTTTGAACAGCCCACGCTTCAACCAAAACTGGAAAAGCGCACGCACTACTCGACACGGTGACCGACTACTGAACTAAAACGCCACGCTACCACACTTCGTTACCAACCCGAACCGACGATCTTCGAGCCAGTCGCTAAAAACGGTTAAACCAAAACGTTTTTTACAATATTATTATTCTACTCATTTTCAAATGTACTTTTCCCCGCACTCTGTTATTATCCATTACTTTGATCTCTCCATATAATAGAAGTACCAAAGCAGACCCTTCTACCGCGATAACTTCAAAACTCGATCATATGATTTTGCCTCTTTAAGACTTCCACCTTAAAATCTGCTTAAAACCTTCACGTCTATTTCCCAAAAACATACTTGCATGGTATATTAAATATCCCAAATTGATAAGTACAATTTTAAGCCACAGAAAACCCTACTTCATCAGGGTTCATGCAAACTTTAGGAAGTTGCTTCAACTAAAAATAAAACCCGAAAGGTTGGATGAACCCTTTAAACATGCCCAACATCATTCCATAAGTTCGTGCCATATTTCTTATGACCGCTAAATTTGCTCGTGTTTTGAGGGTGGTATAACTAAGTAGCAGGGTTCCTACGAAACTTGATAAATCTAGCGTTTGGGGTTTGGTCTATGAAACTATAACTGTCCTTTAAGCAATGCTAAATATGGGCCGAGCATGACCAAGTGGGCATTGATAAACACCTCGAAATGGTCAGGGATTATCAATATGAAAATTTAGTACGAAACCTGAACAGCTACGTGAAAGATAATAATTAAGTTTAAAAACCAACGCTTAGTTCGACAGTAAATACGGTTAGAATTGGTACCTTCTGCCTATTCTAACCTATGTTAGATATGAAAACGGTATTGTGTCAAATTGCCCCAATATCTTGTACCGACGGTGACAAAATAGGAGGGGCTTTAAACCTAGATAAATTATACCCGTGGTTAGAACGCGACCTAAACTAACCCGTAAGATTGAGGGTTAGGTTGTCCAATAGACCACTTCGATGTAATCGAGAGGGAAAGACAAGGGGGTGAAACTTTTACCTTCCGTCTCGGTTTTTGGCGCATGCGCTGTGTGGGCGTTTTTGTCTAGAGAGTGCGAGGAGACGGCCAGGGTTCGTACTCCCCCCCCCCCACCCGCCTTCTATGTTGCCTACCCCTTTTTTTTGCATCGAAATGGTTTACAAAGACTGCTTTGAAACAAAAGACCGAGGGGAAGCAAATTGATTTTTATTTCTGGGCCGGATTGTTTTGGTGGGGCGTCGTAAATGATAATATATATAATTTATCTTCCATTAAAGGTGGTTTCCTTGCGATTCAGTCAAGATAACAGTATCAAGGTCGCTGGAAAACACGTGGTACGGTAAGTTAAAAGTCGCGGTTGGTGTGTACTTGTTTGGAGAAATAATAAAGAGAAAATATTTACCCATAAAAGTATTGCGTTTCATTCTTGTGTTATCAAAACAAGTTGTAAATAAATAAAAGCATTCGAAATGTTGGCTTACCTTGTCCTTTACTATGAAAAGGATATGAGCTGCGTCATAAGGACATCAAGGAGAGAGATAATGTCCTTATGGCTGCGTTGATGACTCAAAACTTTATTCCGTTAAATCCTTTAGGCCAACCTATTTATTGAATGAACGAAAAAGGTTTTCATTTTAGGCTTTAAATAAATGCGAAAGATTGGCTTAGGTTCCATAATTTGACGTAGGCTTAGTTAAATTTGATACCCGCTTAAAACTGAAGTTTAAAAAGTTGCACGGAACAAATTAAACCTAGTTTTGAAATTTAAAACTTAAAAAATTAAACTTAAGGTTTCATTTGGGTTAACTCCGTTTTAATCAATATTAATGATAAAATTTGTATCAGAAATGCAGTAAATTAATTAAAAAATCCATTAAAGTTTCGCGTTTCATAATACGGTCAACTTGAAAATTGGGTCAATTACCATCAAAATCACGGACGGAAAAAATCTATAAAACGTCACGTGACACTAGATAGCGTCATTGGCAGTCGCTCGAGAAGTAGAGGCTCGAGTATGTTAATGTTATTTTTCTCTTTGGCCGGCAAACCTCGAGAGCATCTTCACTTCAGAAACACGTACCCTGAGCGCATATCGAGTTATTCAATCCCATCCAAAGAGGCGCGAGAGCGAAGGATGCGGAGAAGGGGAAAACTCCCCCAAATTCCGTTTTCTCAAATCCCCCGAGGAGGTTCGGGGCCCCCTTTTAAAGCAATTTTCAAACTAAAACTTTTCTTTTTCTCGTTGTATTACTTGGTTTCGAATTCGAAATTTCTCCCCAAGCCGTGAAACGTTTTTGCATTTAAATGAGAATGGGAACTCGAGTTAGGCTTAGATTACACCTCGGAGCTAAGTATATCACTCACAACCTAATAACGCGTAACACGTATCCCAAAAGTTTCATCAAATAAATTTAATATGTATTCGTTAAGCCTAATTGGAAAGATAGGATTATTTGAAAGGTATTAATTTTCTAGCGCCATTCAAACTTGAAATACCCTATGTTTAAAGCAATCGACGTTTCACGTTCACGTTTTTCGATCGCTAGGGTAGACTAAACCATCCTTGTTACGCGTACGTGTAGCTAACTACCTTATACAGGGTGTTTATGAAAATGCTGTCAGAAATAGACCATTTCGTTGTAGCTTTTTGGCGCCTGCGCTGTAGTCTTTTACATGTAGCATTAGAGTGCGCAGAGACAGATGGCAATGTATCAACCCCCTTGTACTTCACTATAGTGACTATACTGAGGGTTGCCTATCCCCTTTTTGCCTCGAAAAGGTCTATTAAGGCGGATGTTCTTTGGGCGCTTTAGAGTCGAAAATGTTCTACGATATTTTGCAATCCTGGTCACCGTTTTCAAATTACGTTTTCAGTGTTTTAGGGATGACCCCTTAATTAAATTAGAAATCATTGTCTTTCAGTTTCAAAATTAAAATTATGAGTTCATCTGTAAAAAATATTCCAATTTTAACTTGAAACGGCAAAATGGAGATAGAAATAACATTTTCAACTCAAAATAGCACATTGAACATCCCCTTAATTTCTGACATACGTTTTAGAAACACCCTGTATAATACCGAAATGAGAGACAATATAATTTATTCAAAATTCTGGCGTAAACAAAGTATCGTATGGTAGGCACTATCGTTTAAATTTTAATCTTCCTCGCTTTAAAAAATAAATAAATTTTGAAAATCAAATAAGCTCTTTGAATTTGATATTCAACGAACGACAAAAAGGAAAAATGTCATTTATCCTGCATGGAATAAATCCAAAGTTAAAAAGAAAAACACTTCTAACGAATTCAATTTCACGAAATTTCTAAACCCAAAAAAAAAAAAATAATAATCCAAAAATAGGATCTCATTTGAAAGAGAGAGAACAAGAAACTAGAGGAGGAAAGATGTGATGACATCAAGAAAAGAAGAAAAAAAATAAGAAATCAATTTTGTAAGAAATTTTAACAAGCGTTACGTTGCTTCTTTTTTTATCAAATTTATTTTCTTAAGCACGAACCACTTGTTAAACCTTTCTTAAAGGTCACTTATTATTTCTATAATTACTTCAGTTCTTCAGTTTTAATGAGGTTGGGGGTTTTGAAAATTTATTCGGTATATCCCAAAGCTATAGTAAAGGCGGAACACCATTATGTAATTTCCGCATTTTTTAAAGCAAATCTCGAGTATCGTTCACGCGCCCGTAACCATGGCAACGTAACTGTAATAATCACGTATTTTTCCGTGGTTAAGAGTAACGACTTACTACCTTTTTTTTTTCAATAAAACCTAATGGATTTTCTTACCATTATTATCATCTTCTAAATTCAACGAAGGGTTTTTATCCCAAGAGAATAAGTATTTGAATTTCAAATAAGAAAACTTTGGTATCGTAAATTTCGGTATTATTTATATAAGGGTCACTTAAAGAAGTTATACTAACTTCTCTCTTAAAGAGTTTCGTTATAGGAAATCGTAGCACTCAGCAGTTCTAGCTTCGTTAAGCCTAAAGCATAAGTTCATAAGATATGTTCCATAAGTTTGTCACTGGTTACAAACTGGAGCTTGTCATGAAGTGACGTAGGTAGGTCATAGATTCTCGTAAGGCGACGCCTGGTGAGGCGCTGTCTCAGGCTTAGTACACACTAAATAGGACGATGGACAGCAATAGTCAGTTCTCGCGTCGTTCTCGAACTAGCTCTCAGTAGGTCTCTACCATTACAAAGTGTAAGCAGCGTCATACTTATGAGACATATCTTATAAACTTACGCTAATCTGTTGCCCTATTTTTTACATCATATTACCATACCTCCTTGATGGTAAGATGGAGAAGTCTTACCAAGGTTCGTTAAGCCTAATCAGAATCTTGGGGGCGTCCATTAAGCCTAAAAAACAGTTAATAATACCGTTCATATTCCCTTTACATTAATATCCGATGTAGCGAAAAGATTGGAGCTCTCTTTTAAAAACCTATAAGCTCGTAAATTATTCCAATCCCAAAAGAAATAAAAATAATTCAACTTAACCTACGACCACAACAAAAGTCAAGGGGACCCATTTACATCCATTTTCTTAGTCCGGGGTTACACCAACCAATAATATAGCAAAAGAAACTGGCTCCCTTGGAAGTTCGACCTATAAACCTCCTAACCGTATTTTCCGAGGTGTTTAACACTGAGTCGTTTCGTAGTTGGGTCAAAGGTCATTTTTCAACGGCAGTTTTAGGCATAATAAAGGACATTTAAATGGCTCTGAAACGTGACCAAGTCGGATTTCGATATTACCAATTCCATCTGTATCTTACGGATATTTCAGGTCAAAGTTCATCCCATTCTCGATGATTTTAAATATTTTCTTTCTTAAATTTAATAACATTGACACGCTAAAGCTTATTTAGAATAAATTGGTATCAATACCAAGTCTTAAAGGATTAAATATTGTGTTAATTTTGGTGACGAGCCTCTCAGAGCCCCTCTATTCCCCCCTCCCTTCATATCGATCGTCCAGTAGGTCATCTTTCCTCTTGTGTAATAAATGGATGGACAAAAGTTGACCAACCATGGTCTGCCTCCGTGTAGGACTAGGGCTCTAGGAGAGACTCCTTATATCCCAAAAAATTGCTAGCCTAAGGCGAAAAATACCTCTACAAACTTGTTCAAAAAGCCAGGGGCTCAGCCTTCGACAAGAACTCATATAACAGGTGCTGATGACGCTGTTTTGACAAATAACGTATAAACCCGTTTTCTATGAGAAAATCCACCCCTTAAAGGATTCTGTCGATTTTTTCTGTAAAAATCAAAGCTTTTTTTTTATTTAAGGCTAGACTTAAGTTAATCTTATTTTCAAGGGCAGATTTACGTCACGTTGTGGTTGGGGAAAATTTAACGTCGACGACCATAAATCGGAAACCTTGCTAATCTAAATAGAATTAACTTTACAAAGAACATATATACGATCCGAGAACTTTTCCTGATATTTACAAGCCTTTAAAGTGATGTACACTGTGTTATGTAGGGGGGGGGGGGGCGTGTCAAGAACTAAATTTATAAATAGTAGTGTTAAAATTTCCCGGAGTAGTGATTGGGCAATCTCACGTGACTGAGAGCGTGGAACGACTCTTCAGATAGATTTATCGGAAACACCGATGCCCAGTGCACTGATAACGCCACGAAATTCAGGCATCTCATTTGAGGGAAAATAACCTTGATATAGACCCCGCCTCTACGAGTCCACTGCGAAAGTACGAAGTGACTCAAAACTCGAGATACGTTCTCAGTTTTAAATTGGGTTCTTGGACTTCAGCGATAAGAGTAACAGCTGTTGGGATTACCGAACTTGCGGAGAATATTATAACTATGCGTATCAAGATGATTTGTTAGCCATAAACGCGCTTCAAAATTTTGTTAATCAAAATAGTCTATTTAATAATATCCTAAGTAACGTAATAGCAATAAGTAAGCCACTTTACGACGTAACTGGGAGGGTTTTTACAATTATTAGAAATAGGCAAGATTTGAGGTTTCTTATTTCACGTAGTTATCTTGGAGTAAGATCCGTAGAAAAGGCGGGGGTTTTTTCCTCCTGAGAGACAGAGAGGATTCGAGATACACCGAGAAATAATTTAATATTGGTTTACGTGTTTCCCCGAGTAAGTAGTTTCAGGCGACATCCATAAATTTCTCGCGTTCCTTAAATATTTAAACACTCAATTCGCTGATCGGTTCTTCTTTCCGTTCAATTTAATCTTTTAATATCTTTAGTCGGGGGAGTAATCAAGAATCGCTCGTTTCTCGAGTTACGATTAATTATAAATTTATGGACAGTCCCTTAATGAAATTCAAGTATTCCTTAGACGAGCACAGTCCGGAGAGATCTGACACGACACTAACTGTACTTTTACTCTGGTCGGCATCTGTCTTTGATTATTTCTTTTCCGCCAAAATACAATTACTCTGTAAGTACAAACTAGGAATACTAACGAGAAATTTACAAGTAACAGGATTGCCAAAGGACACGTGATATGATCTTGGGGAATTTTTAAAAGGGTCGTAAATATCGGGAAGTTTCAAGGATTTTAGCAAAGATAAGAGTGTTTAATATTTCTTGGGTTTAAGAATATTGCAACGTTCATATGATTTCAAAACAATTTCCAAATTATGAGTTGACTCGTTAACAATGATTGACGGTCAATTTTTGGACTAAAAAGATCAGGGAAAATCATAGAAAATAGTCAGGGAAGGTCCGAGACTAGATGACGGGAAGACCAGGGAAAAATGTTTATCGGAGGTGGAAATCGAGGGCCTTTATGACGTCATTGTCTACGTCAAAGTAGCCCGGCGCTATGGAATCGTGCGGGTAATCGATAAAGGGGAAAGGCGAGAAAAGAGTGGCGCGCGGCGCGAGCCAAACTCTCTATTCTTCCTTTCATGCCTTTGGCAAAGAGCAAAACTGCAAGTACAGTCAACCGCTCGCGAGCGGTCAGGACGGGCAAATAATCATTTCGAAACATGACGCTGTTAAGTTAAGTAATTAAAATTAAATCAAGACTTAAATCGAATCAAATTCTTACTAGACGACCCCCGTTTTCAGTTTCGTTACTATCATAAAACGCCCACTTTTCGCGCAATATTGTCTCTTACCGTAAACGAAAATTCGAAACGATACCTTAAGCCTTTGCTTAATTGTATTCCCAAAGTAATTTAAGACATTATTTACGATACAAACAAACAAACACGATGGTCCGTCTGCTACGTTGGGAGATGGCCCTAACGACTCTCGTCTGCTTAGTTTCCTTGAAAAGTATCACCGCATCCGGAGCTTCTAATTACCCCGAAGTATTCACTAATTCATTTTACGTCAAGTTGAACGGCGATCATGGTAAACAAGTCGCCGATCAAGTTGCCAATAGAAATGGTTTCGTCAATTTAGGACCGGTAAGATTAATTTCATTTAATCATTTATTTCACCAAGTATCCGTTTTAATTCGTGGCTTGAAACGCGGCTTAATTACTCTTTGGAATGTCTACTTAATTAATAATTAAATTATTTAATCTTTAAATCAATCTTTATATCAATTTTTGTAGACCTATATCAAAAAAATACAACGGTAATTTTTGGGGTTTTCGCTTAATGGCAGGTGTATACGTTTAACGGTATTGAGGTCGAATTAAAAATCACGTTAACTGCTGGTAAAGTATCCATCGCGTGGTAGCGGAGAATTAGGACTTTATTAATATAACTTCCCGCCATTTTAAGGATAGGGGCTCCGTGCTTACTTAAACGAGGCCGGGAGAATAATATTAATTAGTTTTAGTGACACTAAAAATATATAAAACCATTTTCGAATTTTATGAATTTTTTCCTCTGCCCCTGTAAAACTAGAAACTGTTTTTCTGCCGCGCACA
This sequence comes from Phalangium opilio, assembly GCF_054372755.1. Classification (NCBI taxonomy): domain Eukaryota; kingdom Metazoa; phylum Arthropoda; class Arachnida; order Opiliones; family Phalangiidae; genus Phalangium; species Phalangium opilio. Next base: position 2,989,380 of record NW_028324170.1, read on the forward strand.
AAGCCAACATCTAGGCTGAAACCCCTTCGTGTTAATCCTATGGCCCCTGTAAATCATTAGCCCGCAGTACACCGGTGCTCACATCTGGTTTGTTTAGAATTCTTGTAGTTTTTTTTTTTTTTTCAATGCAGAACGAATTGGGATATAGAATCCTAATAAAATTTCCCGCTGTATATTATTTAATTACCTTATATCATTCCCAATTTGTGGTTTAGGTCACAAAAAATTACGTTTTTTTTATTAAGGCAGTAATAAAATAGAAGATGAATTAGGTTATTAAGCTGTAAAATGATATTTTCTCTCTACATTATTCTGTCTGAATTATCGAATCCCAAAACCAGAGTTCAGGTCAAACCATTTCTTTTTATTTTCGAGTCAAAGGTCATCTCGTCCCCTTCATTAATTTATAACTAATTTTATACATAATAATAAATAACTAATTTTTTAGTATCATGAGAACGAGTTGGGTTATCACATTTCTAAAAAGATTTGCCTTTTTCTTTTCATTTAACCGAAAGTTACGACGTATACCCAATAAGTCCCGCTATCTTTTTGGACTACCTTGGTTGGTATACACTTATTTCTACGGGTGGGGGCGCGAGTTCGTTGATTGGCGGGTACATGGGAAAGCTCTTTACACTAGAATCTAAATTTTTAGCTACATCCGGAATTACGCTTTTCTAAAAAAAGTCTCCTGCGATCGTAACATTAGCGATTCCGGACGACATTCTAGAGAGAGAGCGAGAGAGACGTCGCTGATTGGATCTATGAGCGGTAGAGAAGCCGTAAAATTGCTTAGTTGCCTTGTCGCAACAATTTATAACAAAGCGTCTAAAATCTCCAGGGAAATTTTATACCAAATAGCCGGATCGCTCATAAACTCCGAGGGAGGATGAATATTAGAGAAAGTAACGTCCTTAACGTTTAAAAATCTCCGTAACAACGCGACTCTGGTTATTACATATAAGATCCCCCAAGTATTTATCATTGTTTTGAAAGAGAATAAGTACCGCTATAGCGTTCTCAAGTATTACCAGAGTTAATTATTATGACTTCTAAATATAAAATGGCGTATAAGTTTAATTCTTAACCCGATCTTAAGTATTAACAGATCATTTTGGAGTCTCAGAACTCTGGTTCTAAATAAGATAAAGAAGTGATATCTAGTTTATTAGGGAGAATTTATAAATTCGCCACATTTCCAGCTTTATCTCCAGTCCAAACGTAGGTCCGGAGTTAAACCCCACCTCTAAATTACAACCAGCATCTCATTGGTTCTTGAAAACTCACGTCAGCGCGACGCGAATGACGAAAATTACGTATTTTCCGACTCACTGAGGAAAGGCGAAATAGCCCAGCGGCCTCCTTTTACGTCCCCCCTTGTATTTTGAAAGGGGGACTGGGACTATGGCGCGCCAATACTTAAGCAATGCCTTCTCCCTAATAAACTAGATATCCCTTCTTGATAAGATACAGAAGGAAATCTTTTAAATATGTAATAGCCTTATTTCTCCACTTTCCAACGATACTTAATACCTCATAAACATTCTCTCCATATGTTTCGTACCATACTTAATTTGGAGACTCATAACTCTGCTTCTATAATAGATACTGCGAAGTCCTTCGAGTATGTTACAGCCCTATTTCTCTCCCCCCCCCTCTTTTCCAATTAACCATATTTAATACTTAGGGCTACAGCAAACGCAACTGTAGTAAATAAGCAATATAATGTTCAAACCCTTTCTCTCCATAAATTTAACAGGGGCTTATATTATTAAAAGACCGTCAATAGAAGTTTATAAGCTTTCATTATTAACTTCACGTGATGTATTTCTTAACAAAAAAATAGAATATATTTTAAAAGGGAGGGTTTATTCGGAAATGGATTTCTTTCCAGCGCGCACAGTTTTTAAATTTTCGTTGGGAAGTTTCGCCTATAAATCAATATACGTCACGGAAATGCATGCCGGGATATTCAAATGTTATGTTAATAAAGGTCCAATATCCCCCTTTTTTTTTCTTCGGCAGTTTGAAGAAAAGATTCTTCAAACTCGTAGGAGAGAAATAAAAAAGTGTGTTGTCAAATTTTGTTTGCTGGCGAAAATTTGATTTGACATTTTTTTTTTTTTCATTTTTGTGGTGGTCTTTCAAGTAGCATAAGTACATCATAGAGGTTTCGTAAGTCTCACATTACAATCGCGCTCCATTTTCTCGTACATTTACAATTATTCTTAGAGATTAATTAAACCAACCATTCATTCCATGCATGGGTGTCTTTTTATAACGCGTGCCCTGATTGGACGAGATGCGATGCGATGGTAAGACCAGGACCAATCCCTTAGCGAAGGATATGTCCGGATGAAAGAAGAGAGAAAGAGAGAGAGAAAAAAAATAATATAAAGATGGAAATGTAATCCTAGGCATACACCGATAAAAAAACCTATCCCTTCTATTTTTCCGCTTGGCAGATCTGTCATCTATATACAGTCACCGAATAGGGAAAAGATACCGGTATATCGCTCCCTAATGGAAATGAATAAAAACTCAATCTCGTATATATATATTTTCCTGTAATTTCATAGGTTCGCTTCTCAAACCAGGGCGGGAAAAACGTATCGACCTTTCCGGTCTCTATTTCTATTTATTTTCTATACCTATTTCCCGCCAAAGATATCTTTTATTTTTTTTATCATATAGGTATTTCCCGCTAAATTATAATTATTCTGATACATCAAGCTCGTGACAGACAGCTCGCGAGTCGCGTGAATTTAATGAAAAAGGGCGCGAAATGTCTATTTTTTTTTATAATACATATTTCCCGCCAATTTATAATTTTCCTGATGCATCAAAGCGCGTGACAGCTTGCGAGGTACGTGAATTTGAATAATAATATAAAGGGTGCGGAAGGTCTGTTTTTTTCCTTCTACATTCAAACTGTCATTTTATAAAGGTATTAAGCCTAAGTCTCACTATACGGGTTTTGTTTAAATAAGGGTTTTTCTTTTGGAGCTCAGCTGCAGCTTGGATCTTCTCTTCGTCGTTTTAATTCCATTCTAGATGAGGTAGAGGCGGGTCCCCGACAGCGCGACCTTTTTCATTACATTCCCGCGTTCTTTGATTAAAAGTTCACGTTAAGCCTATCCGAGGCTTAGAAAAAGCCTTGGATTTTAATTATACTACTTTATCAGTCCAATTTTTTAAACTAATAATTCCATTTGATTTTTTTCCGAACCTTATGTAAATAAATTAACTAGAATAAATTACAAACGAATAATAATGTCTCTAAAATGTAAGTCTAATCCAACCCCAGGGATTTAAATTATATTTCAACCACTTTTAGCTTATAGAATATAAAATATTCTAACGTCCCTTAAGCCTATTTTTAGACCGAGGCTTGGAATAAGTAAATATTCCCGCCTATTGCGTGCCTAACAATATAAATTTTAACTTTGGGAAAAGGTCTTAAAGCTAAAAGCTTTCGAATTAAATAAGAATGGGAAAACGGCCCTCCTTCATCCCCTCCCCCATACGAACTTGACCGACACTATTTTATTTCTTACGAAACTTAACCTCGCGTAGTCATCCGCCCTAATGTTCCGTAAACTCCAACGCAAAAGTTTTAAAAGCTTTTCCGTAAAAGTAGAATTTTTAAAAAGCGAGTATAACGGTTTCCTTCCTTACGAGTTAAAATCGTTTCCCGCCAATTTTTCCCGCCTTTTCTAAGAGAACAAACACATTTCAATTGCAACTATAGCGTACTAACTAAGGCTGGGATTTTAATTAACAGCGTCTAAATAACTCATCTACATCTGCCAAAAACTTCGTAGGCAAGTTGATTTCGTATATAGTCTGGCTCGATTTCTCATAATGAGAAGGGTTTCACTCAATCTCCTAGAATAACCGGCTAGGAAACCCTATGGGAGGGCTGAATCGAAGCAAGCCTATTTGGATTAGTATTATTAAGACTAATAGAGTAGTAGGGACTATACAGATAGCCACGGATCCAAGATGGCCGCCACCCCAAGATGGCCGCCCTCTCCTCATCCACCAGACTCAAACCAAAACTTTTCAGACAAGTCTGGACTAGCCCGAGCTGTTAGTTTCAACCCCCATGACATCATCTTCTTAACTTAAACCAAAACTAAACCTATAGTCAACCTTGACGTCATTCCCTGGCTTGCTAACATTGGGTGTTGCCCTTTAACCACTCCAGCTTTCTGTAAGCCTAAAGTTAATAAAAACACAGATTTTAAGACATCAAATATTTACTTTTTATAAGATGTACAGATATGGGTGATAAATAAATACAGAATATATATTACAAAATAATCAACAACCAGCAAGGATAAACAAACATGTTTTAAAGAGTTCATTTTTTCACGTTGACCCTGTATCGTTATTTGACTCGGAAGTGCAATCGGCGGAGGGACGTTTGGGTTTATTTTCTAATTGTTTTCTGCTTCGCCGTTCAATTTCGTAAAGAGTTAACAAAACGTTGACTATTAACCCGTAAACAAAAAAGAAAATGAGGCACAACATATTGCGAGGGCTATGATAACAAATGATATTTAAATTGCTAGTACATGCTATATGTAACATACTAGAGAGTTAAGAGGCAGTTTTAATTGGATCCTATTTGTCACATTAGGCGGAGCGTAAGTAAAGAGATAATATCATTGGATAGGCTAATTAAGGTGGAGTTAGAAAATAAGCCTATAATTATAAGTCTGACAAGAATAACAAATATAGAAATAAAGATTTTTTAATAACAAACAATATAATATATACAATAACAAATATTTATATGAAAAACCCACCACCATTTAAAAAGATTAAACACCGGTCGACCCAAACCCCCCACTGCCGCGTGACGTCGGGGTCAAAGTCTAGAAACAACATAAAAATGTGTTACGTGCTGAAACCTAAATTAAAAAAACTTGAAAATATTTACAGCCGTTTCCACCGGTCTTAGCAATATAACCGGGGTCACTATCAATTGGGCAAGCCTATTGCCCCGCCGAATATTGTAGGCGGTGTCCCCGACGTTGGCTATGACGACTTTTATGGGTCCCCGATAGTCGGCGTCTATTATTGTTAAGAATTATTATACTTTTAAGCATTATAAAATAACTAATAAACATACCTATCGTCCCCTCGGCGACAAACAGCCCTTGGGCCGTTAAGCTGCTACGGCCAACAAGGCGGCCGTAGCTGTTCTCGGGCAGCATCACGCCTAACCCAGTCGACACGATTTTGATACCGTGAGGGTCGATTACGGTATCCACTGGACAATATAAGTCCAGTCCGGCCGACTGGGGGGTGGCGCGACGGGGAGTAAGCGCTGCCGGATGGATTTTAATCACGGGCAGGCAGGGCAAACGAGGAGCGGTAGAGAAAGACATCTTAAAGTTTTTGGGACTGGTGTTTCAGAAACAGAAGTTAAACAACTGATAACTTTCATTTTGAAACACGGGGCTTATATACAAAATTAGCGAGGTCAAATCTAATAGTGTCTAGCCAATACTTTCAAGATTTTTAAAATTTAATAAATAGCCAAAAAGTTAATTAGATATATAGGTATAAAATTACAAAATCTCTCCGAGGTCTAAGTTTTTTTTCGTATGCAAAAAAGTTGTCTAGGTGTGTTTTAAATAATTCAAACGAGATCGTGTTATATAAAAAAAAACCCTTTAGCGAAGGTTAAAAAGAAGTTACTTTGATAAATGCCTAAGGGGACAAATATTATTCGTATGCAAAAACTTGTTTAGGCGTGTTTCGAATAATTTGAATAATTCTCACGAGATCGCTTTATATAAGAAAAACAATTTATTAGTGAAGGTTAAAACTAATTACTTTGGGAGGGACGGAAATTGTTTTTTTGGCATGATTTAAATCTAAATAAATGTATATTAATATTAAACTAGAGAGGTTATTTTTTATATAGATAGATATCCTAATGTCTTCTATAATCTTTAGTACCAACTCCACAATAAAAAAATGTTTTTTAGGTCAAATTAAAAATAGCGTATCAGACATAATTATATTTTTTAAATTCTTAATAAAAAAAACCATGTCTAAGCCTGTATTCTAAAAAAAATGGCCCTGAGATTTTGGGTATAAAAGCTTGAGCATGGGTATTGGATTCTCACAATCGATCCAGCCATGAACAAGTACCAAGAGTCTCAATCTATGTTTGAATCTCCACCTTCTTCTCCTAATAATCGACAAGGATCCAGCAACGGTCAACGAACGCTGAGTCAATTTGTAAAACCCGACCCCGTTGAGATCCTCCTCGATTCTGACGACGAGGAGTTTGTCCAGGACGTGTTGCAGAAACACGTTGTCGGCGTCAACGGGGTTGAGGGGTCCTATCGCTTGAGAAGCGACGGGCAATATTTTGAAACTAAAATCCCCCCGCGAAAAGGGGATTTCTACATAGATATCAGTATATATAAATTTAAAGACATAAAAGACGCCCAGGCGGACAAACTGTGGGAGTGTAGACATAAGCGGCTAAAAAGAGTCGTTGACGCTAAAAACAAAGACGCCGTCAAACTTCTAAACGCTTTCCATCGCTTGGTGGACGACGTGAAGAACGACGCAGAAGCCGCTCAGCAGCCGCCAAGCAAAGTAAGTATCTTATTAACAATAAATTTACAAACCAAAAATTTTGTTCCAATTTTTTTTTATTTCTGATAGAGATTCAAAAAATGAGTTCGAGCAGCGGCAGCAGCGGGAGTGACTCGGAGGGTAGTGGCGGAGAGGAACACGCACAGGTAAACCGGTACTACACAATTGAGCGACAGATTGACAAAACGAGTCGCAAGTGGCATTGTAAACAAATCGATTTGCGTATAGCTTTCAAAAATCTGGAAGACATTCCAACGCGAGATTTTTTTCGAATTTTTCGAAAAATTCTCGACGAAGTTATACGCAAATTAGTAACCGAGAATCCCGGGTATAATCGGGTTCGATTTGTTTTAAGCTCCCCCGGATTGACGACCCCCGTTAATATTAAATTTATAAAAATTGACAAATTCACCAGTAAGCGAATTATGCGCACCATCTATAGAGTAACGCAATCTAGTCGGGACTTTGTCTTTAATGGCGAAGATTTTCAGTTTGATATAATTTTTCTAAACCTCGATGCAAATATAGGGACTTATTATAAATCCATAAAAAATAGAACTTTGGTTAATTTGGATTATTTCGTTAAACAAAATAACCAATTTATTTTTATGGAGAATAATGATAACCTTTGTTTTGCTCGGAGCTTAGTTTTGGGTAAAGAGCTGGCCGATCGCAATTTTTATCAACAAAATAAGCAAGGTCCGCCCTTTAACCAGAACAATTTCAAAAAACTGAAACGCGATAGCACCCTTGTGGGTAATATTGCAAAAATCTTGCACAGAAAAGCGGGAGTCCCCGAAGGTTTTGTTACTCTAGAAGATATTCAAAAATTTCAAAATTATTTAGCTCCCCATTATCGAATCGTGATAATTGATGCTGCGAATAATTTTACCATATTTTTCAAAGGCCCCCAAGCTCCTAAATTTATCTATTTATTAAAAATTGGCGACCATATCCACCCCGCGAAAACTTGGCACGGCATGATGGGGGGTTGTATCTCTTGCGATTTATGCTTAAAATCTTTTTACAAATACGAATTGTTAAAAGAGCATAAATGCCCCGAGGATACAAAACCCTATATATGTTTTCGGTGTCAAGGAGAAGCTTTTCATTTAACCAACGAGGATGTTTTAAAACGTTGCGACGAATGCCACCGCTACTTTTTCCCGGGCCCCTGCTACGAAACTCATTTACTTAATGGCACCTGCGCGAGCCAAAAACGATGTTTAGAATGTGGGCGACTGATGGGTGACGATCACGACTGCAATCCCGAATGCTCTCAGTGTAAAATAGTCCATCCGCCAGGTGAACATTTTGTTATGCCTTTGGAAACCAAAATGAAAGCCTCGCGGTTTATTTATTACGACATTGAGACTATTCTTAGAAATAATATCCACGTCCCCATTTTACTAGTTTGCGACGTAGAGACTGAAGCTGGCTTTGAAACTAAAATTTTTTACGGCGCTAATTGCGTCGAGCAATTTTTAAATTATTTATTTAGTGTCGAGCAGGTAGTTTTGACTGGACAGAAACGTAAAACGTACCAACCGCGCTTTACTAACACTCAAGTCGTAGCTCATTACGCGAAAGCTTTTGATAACTTCTTAATTCTTAACGCTTTAGTCCATAGACACGTCACCCCTGCCGTTATTTTTGACGGTAGTAAAATTCTCATGATTCATCTCGAGGGACCGCAAATTAGATTCCTCGATAGCTTTAATTACATTAGTCAACCTCTGCGTAATTTCACCAGCATGTTTAGCCTCGGCGATGTGGCGAAAGGATTCTTTCCATTTGATTTTCATACCGAAGAAAATCTTAATTACATTGGTGTCATCCCTGAAGCTTCGTACTTTAACGTAGCTCAAATGAAAGCCAATGATTATCGAGATTTTCAAGCTTGGTACGCGTCAATGGAAGGATCTATTTACAACATCAAAGAGGAGCTTATTAAATATTGCATTCAAGACGTCAAAGTCCTAAGACAAGGCGTCGAAGCTTTTAGAAAAATTTACGTAGATCTAACCAAATTAGACCCTTTTTGCTTAAAAAATATTACTTTGGCGGGTGCTCTAACCACTATTTATCTTAACAATTACTATAAACCTTACAGCATGGGTATTGTTCCTTCTAACGGCTATAACGCAAAATTTAATCACAGTCAAATTAGCTTAAAATATCTCGCTTGGGTGGAGAAAACTGAAAATATAAAATTGCGCACTGCTTTAAGCTACGGGGGCGAGTACCGCGTGGGTCGCTATTTAGTCGACGGCTATAGCGAAACTCCTCCCAAAATCTACGATTTCCACGGTTGCTACTTTCACGGTTGTCCATGCCAAAAACTCAATGCCTACAATACCCAACTCAAAGCCAGCAACAGATTTCTGTACGAGCGGACCCTAGATAGAGAGCTGTTTATTAAAGAGAAGATGGTCGGGTATGAATATACCTCGATCTTTGAGTGTCAATTTGCTAAGCTTTTAAAAGAAAACGCCGAAGCAAAGGCTTTCTGCAAAAGTTTAACTTTTCGACCTCAAATATCAGCCCGTAGCGCTCTCTATGGGGGACGAACGGAAAATTTTGTTCTTAACTGCCACGTGCAAGGTGAGGAGAAAATTTTCTACAAGGATATTATTTCTTTGTACCCGAAAGTTTGTCGCGATTGTCCGTACCCTAGCGGCCACCCCATAATCTATAGCAGAGATTTTGACAAATCGCCAGGGTGGTATTTTGGCGTTATGAGTTGTCGTCTGCTTCCCCCTCAAGATCTCCACATCCCCTTAATTCCCTTCCGCAGCGGTGGTAAATTAGCCTACGCCCTCTGTCGCACGTGTCTAGAATTGCGAGCGGAAATCTGCGATCACACTGTCAACGAAAGGGCTTTCGAATCAGTCTGGCCAACGGTTGAAGTCTATGCCGCTATGGAACATGGTTATAAACTCCTCGATATATTCGAAGTGTACCATTATCCAAAAACGGAATATTTCTTTGCCCAGTACATGACTGATTTTATCGCCCTAAAAGTGAAGAATTCCGGATTTCCCGCTCACGCTCAAACGCCTCTGCAAAAAGAGGCGTATATCGCTGATATAAACAAGAATGAAAAGCTTTCTCTGACCGTGGCGGATATTCAATCAAATCCTTCCCTGCGTAATATCGCTAAAATTAATTTAAATTCTCTTTGGGGTCGCATGGCTCTGAATACGGGAAAGATTCGCAGCATCTTTATCAACAATTATTACGAATTGATACGATACGCGAGCGATTACACTCTGGAATTAGTCGACTTACGGCCAGTTACGGAGTCGATCGCTCTCTTATCGTACAAAGCCAAAAGCGATTACGTTTCGGACTACAAACTGGGGTCGGCCATTGTGGGGAGCTTCGTCTCGTGCTACGGGCGACTCGAATTGAACAAGATGCTGCTTCAATTAGACCGCGCAGCCTTGTATTGTGACACCGACTCGATAATCTACCGCCATCTACCGGGAAAGTTTGACATTCCAACTGGCAATCATATTGGTTGCTGGGCGGACGAACTCGGCGGTGATTATATAACTTCCTTTTGTAGTACCGGTGCCAAAAGTTACTCGTTTCGCACTAGCAAAGGAAAAGAAGTCAAGAAAATTAAAGGGTTGACGTTAAATCGAGAAAATCTTGAAAAACTTGACTTTGAAACCTTTGAAAGTGTAGCGATGAATCCGGAAAAGGAAGTTACAGTCAATGTCCCTTTTAATTTTAAACGGGATAAATACAAGCTGCAGCTAGAGGCCGTTAAAATTACCAAAAGATTTCGCCAAACCTCGAATAAGAGATTGTTGAACGCCGATTTGACAACCAGTCGACCCTACGGTTTCAAAGAGGCAACACCCGCTTCAACATCTCTCTCGCATGAATTACGAGGCTAGGCGAAGACATACTTTTGAGGGCTTGTGGGAATCTTGCGTTCCTATCGAAGCCCTGGCCAAAGACGGTTTCTATCTTGCAGATGTAGAAACACAGACGACGCGCTGCGCCTTTTGCGGCATCGCCTTGTACCAGTGGCGTTGCACGGACCATCCATCGAGGGAACATCGGAAACACAGCCCATCGTGTCCGATGGTTTCCAAAAAACCGTGCAACAACAAACCACTGCGTCAGGGGTTTCCCGAATTCCCGACCAGCGAGGGCGAGGATGTTTGCGAGCCTCTAATCCAAACATGCTCAGCCATCAACAAAGAGCGGTCGGGAAACGAAAAAGTGCGCGTGCGCATAAATCCGTCGTGTTTTCTTCTGTAGTGCGTGTGTACCAACTACCCTCCGAGTCTCGCGTCAACTTTAACCTCCTCAACGTGCAACGCTTCCGCCAGCGTTGTCTGGAATTAGAAGAGAAACTTTTTAAAAAAACAATTACTTCATAGGGGATTTTTTTTTTTTTGGGTAAAAGGGTTTCGTTTATATTGTTTAAATATTTTTTAATTTGTGTTTATTAAGGGTCTTTGGGTTTTGGGTTAATTGTATTTTTGATTATATATATATAAACTGTCAATTAAAATAAAAATGTTTATTAATCAAGATGAATCCAACCGAGTCAGTCTCGCATTCTTTAAAGTTCCAAACACCCGCCCAGTTTCTAATCGTGGGGCCAACGCAAGCGGGGAAGAGTTTTCTTTTAAGTAACTTATTGCAAAATCATCAGCTTATGTTTGACCCACCGCATAAAAAGGTTATTTATTGCTACGCCGCCTGGCAGCCAAACTATGAAAAATTGAAACAATTGATTCCGGGAATTCAATTTATTCAAGGCTTGCCACCCGCTGAGCCGGATTTCTGGGAAACTCATCGCGACTCCTACTTGATACTAGACGACTTAGCTAGCCAATTATTTAAACAAGCTCATATTGCCGATTTGGTGTGCGTGACGTCGCATCATTTAGGGTATACGGTTATTATTATTACTCAACAACTGTTTCCCAAGGGTAGCCAATCGCGGATAATTTCTCAAAACTCTTCCTATTTTATAATAATGAAAAATCCTCGAGATGTCGCCTCTATTAGATATTTAGCGCAACAAATAAGTCCAGATAACCCGAAGCGTATTACGGAGGCGTACAGACTAGCCACTAGAGAACCCTATAGCTATTTGTTAATTGATTTAAAACAAGAAACTCCGGAAAATTTACGATTAAGGTCGCGAGTTCTACCTCACGAATCACCTATGTATGTCTATGTCGATTAAATTTAATTGTCATTTGAATAATGGCCCCACGCGTTAAACGTCGATCAGCAAAACGCTCCCGGCTCGTCGTAGCGCGTCCCTCGACCAAGTTTGCCAAATTTGTCCCTTATTTACAGAGTTTGCGTCAAACTAGCTGTAAACAACGGCGAACCCTCTTAAACAATAGTAGTGCGCCTCAATTAAAGAGCATTCAGACAATTTGTAAGAATTTAAAGGGAGGGGGTATTTTTTTGAGTAAAGACCGCAAGAAAAAGCTAGCAAAGTACAAGAAAATTATTAGACAACTCGGATCAAGTACCTTGTCGCAGAAAAGCAAAAAAAAGCTGTTGTTGCAGCAATCAGGTGGTTTTCTTACGACGTTGCTTGCCGCAATCTTGCCTTCGATTGTCCAAGCCATAGCTGCTAAACTATGAAACAAATGGTTCTTGTGCCCGCTAGCGCAGTAACTTCAACAGCTGCCCAAGAGCACTCGGCTTTGGACCGAGAGATTGAGGATATTTTAAAATCGCCATTGAATGCCTACGATAAATTATATAAATATTTAGACGCTTTTAAGAAATATTTAAGTATCGAGAAACAAATTCCTTTACCTAAATTTGAGGTCGTAACACAGGCAATGTCTAATGTCCCCACGCCGCCATTACCGGTCACCCCTAAAATGCCCCCGCGAAAAAAACAATTGTCATGGCCGAGCTATGCCACGTCATCACCGACAACAAGCGCTTCGGGCAGTTCTTTTACTACGCCTAAACGAGCCGAGCCTCGGCAAAAGGTTTTCAAAAGCGAAACGGCTGCGGGGACACCAACACCAGAAGATTTTTACCAACAATTTGGGCCGACCTATGTTGGAGATATGGTGAAACGGCAAGCCGAAGTTCTTGCAAATCATTTGCAAACCACATTTTTCACGCCAAAAAGAGAGCTAGAAGAAGGAGCTGTCGGTTATGCAAATCGTGACGACGATTTACAAGAGGAAATTGTCGATGAACAAGAGAATTTAGCGGAGGAAAACGGGGACAATTTAACGGACTTGGAAAACTTGTTTGAGACGGCCTCCGCTAAACAGAAAAACAAGAAAAAAAAGAAAAAACCTCGGAAAAAGAAAGACGAACTCCAAAACTTAGGACCGCTGGTTCCATCTAACGAGAGGAGAAAGAGGCATAATAAATGGCGCGATATTGATTAATAAAAAAAATGTAATATTTAGACAAATAAAAAATTGTTTTATTGCGAACAATATCTGTGTACATGTTTTTTTAAATGTAAAGATAAATATAATAAAGCGACATAGTCGTTAAGTTTAAGATTCTGGTCATAGATGGCGTCTAATATCGTCTTTCTAGCTACGCCCTTACAGCGGAGTGATAGGTACAGACAACAATGGACGCCACACAGTTGAAAGAATGGATGCTGAATTTGTTGTTTATTGTAAACAACTCGTTTCCCGTATCGTTTTAAATTAACTTTATAGTATCGCGGCGACTTTCCGTAAGTGCAAAACATTTCCACCGTGTCATTGTTAGAAAAGCACGCTATCCAATGTTCTCCAGCCTCTCCAGCTGCTTCATTATTGAATATAAAGCAAAATTTGGACCTTTTTGGCCGATCTGGGAGTCTGTTTACTGGGAAGCATCCTAAATAGTAGGGTCGCGTTCTTTTGTCGCAAGTTAAAAGAGCGTTTATTTGCGAAGTGTTCATAATTTAGTCTCAGGTAACGAGACTTTTTGTAATTCGGCGCTGTAGAAAACACCCAGAATTTGCTCCCCCTTTAAATCCGCTACGCGATAGACGGGCGGTGACCTGGGTATGACGTCAACAACTCGAAATATTTCGTCAGTAAAGGTGCCTCCCGAGCTGGTTTTTCTAAATACTCTACTAGCTATAGAAAGACGCACGTGATCGCCAACTTTAAGCCTCGGTGCGTATCGATTAATTCCGTTTGATTTCCCGTACAGTTTATTCCAAATGATTGATTCGTTATCTATATTAACATGAACCGGTGCAATTCCAGTAGTTGAATGAACCCGTTCATTATAAGCTTTAGTAATTAAAGGTAAATATTTAACGTAATTTTTATTCCCCGTGGCCGTAATAACCCGGGCAATTTGTTCCTTAATTGTTCTAATAAAGCGTTCCGCTAAACTAGCCTTATGCTGACTCCTGGCAAAATGTATTTGCACATTGTTTCGTTTCAAGAAGGAGGCAAAGTTGCGCGAACTAAATTCCCCACCGTAGTCCGTGTATATTTTTAAAGGGATCCTCTCTCGAAATATTTTTTTAAAAGCTTCGATAACCTCGCCAGATGTTTTGTTTCTAAGAGGTACTGTCCATCCGTAGCGGCTTAAGACGTCAATGACGCACAAAACATAGCGAACATTTTTATTAAAACGTTTTAATTTCGGTAGATCCAACAAATCAGCTTGAAAAACGTCATCGATAGTTGAGGCGTACACTTGGTTAGTTTTGAATCGGAAACGTCGAAATCGATGTTTCGTATAGGCAGGTTGTTTCTCGAGAAAGGCGATTAATTTTGCTTTTGGCACGTCCGGTAAGGCCTTTTGTAATCTGGCTAGCGACCCATAGGCGGCCGGATTTGCCATGTCGTAATAAATTTTTCTAATTTTAGCATCCATGTCTTGACAAGTATAAATAACGACTAAATGGTTTCCCAATAAACAACTTTATTTAATACACGCAAAGGTATTTTATAAAAACAATATCAGTTAAACAAATACGATATATCAATACATTTATCTTAATAGCCATAAATCAAAGCATTCTTTAAATCGGCAAAACTGTTGACAAAATAAGCGTAAATATCCTCTTGGTCCTCGATCCATCCATGGTCGGTCTCAAATTGATGCAAAATTTTCTCACGATCCAGTTGAGGCAGCGCTTCGTGCAAATTACGCTCGACTCGATCGCTGAAATTTGTGTCAAATTCCGAGCAGCTTTGAGAGTGGCATATTTGTTTTCGGCACTCGACGTTGGCGCAAGTGGAAGTGACGTCAAACAAGGTGGTAGTGAGCTCGTTTAAAATTAATTCGCGCATGCGACAGACAGCTATCCCTTTAGCCTTGAGATCCTCGTCAATCAACGGCTTTAAGTCGATCAACGTCTGCCATCCTGTTTTGTTCAGGCTAAATCCTTCGCTGGTGCTAAAGTTGAGGAAATAACGACTGCCGCTGCCTCGTTCATAGTATCGAAGATCGATTAGACGTTCATCTTTCGAGTTGACGAAGCATTCCAGCTTGATGCGCTCTTTGACGGGCAACCAAATATGATAGCGAGGTATTTTTCCGTCAAAAAAGGACGTGAGTTCATTTTGAAACCGAAACAAAGCGTACCAGGCGTTAGGTTTTAATATAGTTTTTGTACGCGTATCCGATCTTTGAATTAATATTTTAGGTTCAATAGATTCAATGACGCAAATATCGAGCTTTGGCGTGACGGTGTGTACTTGGTGCATCTTGGCTCGCGACTGATATTGTATTTATAAAGTTTTAGTCTTTTATACGTTGGGGTGATTATAAATAATTTCTCTGTTTTTAGATATTATTAATTGGTTGTTTGGAAATTCGGCCATGACAATGCACGTGACGTTTTCGGTTAGCGGAGAGCTAAATCTTAACGATAATCGCAAGTTACCAGTCTGGGGCATGGAATTTAGACCTAACGAAGCGAGATGCTCTCTACTCAAATCAAAAACAACGACAAAAAAGCCCTTCTTATATAAATCGTAAGAAATAATATTTCCTCGGTCAAGACCTAATATCTCGAGACCCTCGAATAAAGAATTGTAACATCTAACGTACTGGTCGTCGTCAAAATTGGGCGTAAAGGGGATATCGGGATAATTTTGCGAATTTAAAGAGAATTGCATGAAATCGAGTTTGAAGTGTTGGAGATCCAGGGGGTTGGAAGTTGCTTCCCCTACAAATTTTTTATTAGTAACGAAAGCCACGACAGTTCGCGAGGGTAATTGCCCCGTAAACAAGCTGTCCCTAATAAAATCTTGCGTTCCGGTGGTTATTAAGAAATTTTTCATAACAATAGAGTTTACTTCGTAGCGAGCGTTTATTCCCGAGTTTAACATCTGAGCGTGCGCTAGTTGCAGTTCGGGATTAACCTCAATTTCGCGCGTAAACAAGGTGCATTCCGTTAAATCAATCTTATACTTTTTGCCCTGCTCATTGTGAATAATAGCGAAATCCGCGGAGCTTCGATGAAGTCTAATTCGCACCTCGATATTATCTAGTAAGAATTTGGGCGTTTTGAACATATCCAAAAATAATTCGCCAATTACATCGCACGTCTTTGATTGGGCCACGCGTTTAGCGCGACGACCAATACCATTATCTTCTTTGTTAATATTGGCGTTATCTAAAGCCGTCGCCGGATCAATAATGGTATCCAAATAATATAACATAGAAGTTAACCAGGAATTGGCCGCCGTTTGTCCATAATTTAAAAGTATTTTAAAATAGGCCATGTATGGGTACATATTATTTGGTTGCTGGACAGCGACGCCATTGAGAAATAATTCTACTTGACAAAATAGCGAGGCAATTATTAAATTTGTCACCGAGACTTTCTTTTCCGCATCTGGAACGACCGTGCCGTCCTCGTGCAAAACGCGAAATTTTACTCTCAAAAGAGTTTTAGTCAAATCATGATAATTGTTAGAGGGAGGAATGATAAATTCTACATATTTAGCATTAGTTAGTGGGGCAATGGGATAATGAGCAGTCGTTTTAGTCCCCACAATATTATTATTCACCACTGGCTTTTCAAATACTTCAAAGTCGGAAAGAACACTTTCGTAGGTCGACATGATTAGTCTAGAAAATCGCGTTTAGTGCGTCGCTTAACACGTTTGCTCCGGCTTGTTTTAGCAGTCCTCTTTCGTTTTCGGCCCGTCCCGCTTTGAGTGTTGACGAACCGGTCCACGCCTTTATGTAGTAGGGAATTTATAGATTGTTTGACATTTCTTTTAATCGATTCTCGAGGTGATATTCCGGGGTTTTGGGCATCGCTAATTACTCTACTCGTTAACCCAACAGCTTCGGACGCTAAAGTACTAATGGCCGGCCTAATAAAGGGTGTAATTTTGCGCAATAAAGAATTAAAGATACCGCCAACACTAAAACGACCTCCGGATTGGAAAACGTTTGCGTGTAAAGCCGGAAGGGAGGATCCTCTTTGGAAATACAGAGTGTATCTATTAGGTACCATTGCTTCTGGGCTATTGACGTCGACGCCTAAAAAACAGTTTAATATATACTTTGCCCAAATTAAACGGAATATTTTCCCCGTAATCGGATTTCAATTCAATTTCAATTTCTTGTATATCGCTGGTTGAAATTGGATAAAAGTCGATATTATTAAATATTTCCTGGTTCTCCTCGTCTAGCAGCGAAAAAGCCGGCATTTTTATGAAACGTAGCAGAGGAGCTTGACCACCACCCACTACTTGTTGACGGATAATATTGGTATAAACAAACATGGCATCGACGCCTCTCATGATATCAGCGGGATACTCCGAAGTCTCGTTATTGATATACCGATCCAACTGATTACTACTAAAACCTAGCAATCGTCCCAGTCCTCGGCCGGGTGTTGTTTTGGGCAACAAAATGGAAACCGTATCGTTCAGTTTTGAAACCGTCACGGTTCCGTCTACATTCTGCGTAAATTTTAGACTTTTCCTATGCGCCGGGGACATAGCTTCGCTCATAGCACTTAAAACATCGCTAATATGATAATAAACCCCGGGAGGAATTTCACATGCAAAATTGTCAACTCGTTTGCCTTGAGGGTTATCCTGTTGATATCCGGGTAGGGACGGCTGGTCAGCCATATTTGGGTCTTCTGGAAATCTATCCACATCGTATTCGCTAGTCCAAAAATTATTATCCGCTGTCAGGGTCATTATTCTTAATCGAGGATTTACCAGAGCCACTCCCGAATGACTGTGTTGAAAAAATTCTCCCTCTTCGGGAATGTTAAATAACTTGGCCATTGGTCCAGCTACCGAGACGCGAACACCTGGCTCTATTTCGATACGAACATAAAATCTATCTTCCAGAGCATTTTTGAGAATGTACATTTTAAAATACTGGCGAGGCATATATTCTTGAACCCCCAATAACTGGTTTATGATTTTTAAATGTAAA
This sequence comes from Phalangium opilio, assembly GCF_054372755.1. Classification (NCBI taxonomy): domain Eukaryota; kingdom Metazoa; phylum Arthropoda; class Arachnida; order Opiliones; family Phalangiidae; genus Phalangium; species Phalangium opilio. The sequence continues at coordinate 3,007,404 of NW_028324170.1, forward strand.
GAGAAGGGAATTACGGCCCCGCTTGCCGTAAAATCGCAAATATAATCGCCCGCGGGTATTTTGATTTTTGCGACACTAGTCTTAGTAAATAGATGCATTAGTGAGTCATGAACGCGATAATTTACAAATGTGTCATTAGTTGTTTTGAAATGCGTAAAATTACGCTCTAAAGGTTTAGTGGATAGAAACGTCCCACCAACGTATTCAGCTTCTAAATTTAATATATCACGCAATTCCTTTGGGAAGAGCATTTCAATTTTTGCCGGACAATGGATTCTAAAATAATGCTCCGCTCCTTGCTTAATAACGCTAAATTCGGCCTGATGTAATCTTAAAGGGTCAAAATTGCGCGCAGTTATTTGGAGGTTTTCGGCAATTTCTTCATAAATCTTATAATCATCTGTCGATCTAAACTCGCCTGACACTTTAAAAAAGAAATAAAGCCAGGGTTCTTCCCAGGGGGTATAGCGCTTTATGGTTCTATTGACTCGATATTCTATGTATGCATTGTCTTTGTCTATAGTATATTCTTCTAACGTCATGCTCAAGGGTCCTAGTTGGTGTTTTCCGGAGTAATATCTATCGGGGTCAGCGCCAAGCAATTTAGCTACTTGGGGAGAAAATTTAATTTCCACCCATTCTGGTGTTTTGAAATTATACACGATAGCATACCCCCAATTATCTACTGTGTGGTATGTTACTTGAATTTTTTTAAATACTAATTTTTCTAAAGTGTTGGCTACGGCTCGATAAAGCCCTTCGGCGTTTTTCTCTGGCGTTTTACTGGCTTTAAAAGTTTGAGGTAAGAACAATACTGTGTAATTGTCATAATCTTCAGGGTTAATAGGCTTAGGCTCTTCGGGAATAATTGGTTCAGGCTTTTTTTTCGGCGGATCAACCGGCTGCGGAAACAAGGGTTTTTCATCAACCGCTGGTGGGGAGGGGGTCGGTAATACGGGTAGCTCAAAAGTAGAGGATGTTGTAGAGTCTGGAGATTTTGAGAGATCAGGCTTGGATAGGTCGGGTTTTGATAGGTCGGGGTTCGGTAAGTCGGGGTTCGGTAAGTCGGGTTTTGGTAAGTCGGGGTTCGGTGAGTCAGGTTTTGAGGGGTCTGGAAATATATATATTTCCTCAACCTCCGTTGGCGAGGGGGTCGGCGTCAGTGGTTCGAAGGTAGAAGGTTTCGGGGCCTCTTGTTTTGATAGATCAGGTTTATATGGGTCCGGAGCTGGAATTTTGGGGGGATCCGGAGCTGGTATTTTAGGGGGATCCGGAGCTGGTATTTTAGGGGGATCCGGAGCTGGTATTTTAGGGGGATCCGGAACTGGTATTTTGGGGGGATCCGGAGCTGGTATTTTGGGGGGATCCGGAACTGGTATTTTGGGGGGATCCGGAGCTGGTATTTTGGGGGGATCCGGAGCTGGTATTTTGGGGGGATCCGGAGCTGGTATTTTAGGGGGATCCGGAGCTGGTATTTTGGGGGGATCCGGAACTGGTATTTTGGGGGGATCCGGAACTGGTATTTTGGGGGGATCCGGAGCTGGTATTTTGGGGGGATCCGGAGCTGGAAGCTTCGGTAGTTCAGGCTTGGGTGGCTGCGGTTTTGGCTTTGGCTTTGGCTTTGGTAACTCGGGCTTAGGTGGTTTGGGCTTTGGATAGTAGGGTTTCGGTAGGTCAGGTTTAGGGGGGTTTTGTTTTGGAAAAGTTATTTTGGGTGGAGGGGTTATTTTAGCTGACTGTGGTTGTACAAGTACTACGGGTTCAGTCGTAGCAATAGGTATCGGAAGAAAAGGCGTAGTTCGCGGTAAAATAGGTATAGATGGCGGTACAGGTTTATATTCCGGCTGGGGCTTTTTTCTTATTGGCGGAACCTCATGGCTTGTTTTACGTTTAATGGCGGCTTTGGGAATGTACTTGTAATCAAATTTTTTTTTAAAACTATCTCCAACATTATCAATTTCGATTTCCACGTAATTATTAGTGTAATTTAAACTTATATTTTTAGCATGCTTTGATACAGGATATTTGGATATATAAGGAACATCTTCGTAATTATTCTCTTTAAATTCAAATAGCGTGGTCAAGGGGGAATCAGCTGGTATTTTGAACCGTATGTTTTCCTCTCCTAAAACTTGCAGGTAAACGGGAAAGTTTGTATCTAACTGTTTTCCCAGGGCCCCGTCTTTATATTTATTCACTAATTTAAAAGATAATTTGCCTTTTAAATACGGATGACTGTTTACATCATCATTTAACAGCTCGACAAAATTTTGGGGCAGTTCGTACTCTTTGGTCTTGGTATAACGATTGACAGGTATCTCTATTTTTTGATATTCAACAGGCTCTCGAACAGCTGCATAGTTGCCATGGTTTGGGTCACTTACAACCTGAATTTCAAACTTGTTAAACTCTTCGCTTATATTCACCCAATGATTTGGAAATATGATTTCTGCCAGCCCAACTTCATAATCGCTAGTCAAGTTAAGAGGTTGATGCAAATAATTTTTAAAACTTGATTGGGTATTGTTTGGGTATATATCTAGACACGTATTAGACGCTAAAGTTAAAAAAAAGTCGTCATTCATGACTAACGCCTGTTTATCAACTAACCCCAACTTCTTAAACAAACCTTATTTATACATAAAAAAGATCGTCCATAGCTCGGTAGACTGGCCGGGATTTGAACTCTCCACCTTTTTGGGTATTACATTAGTAGACCCTGCCTTTAACCACTGAGCTATGGACGATCTTAAAATACACGCCGTTTATCTTCATCAAAAAACACTTTAAAAATTCTTAAACTTTTAAAGTCGTTACCCTTGAAATATCTACGTAGTTAGGTAATTGACCTTACCCGATTCCAATAAAAAAGACAACGCCCTGACTAGTTCGAGCCGGTTTCAACCTGTTTTTAAGCGGTTATTATATAAGACACGCGGCTTTAATAGTACGTTTCAGGGTGTGGCCAATAAAAAAATAAATTTCTTGAAAGCATTGCCTCTAAACCTCTTTTAATATTAAATTTGCCCTTCGTATTTTCGGATATAAGCTCCGTGTTTCGTAAAGAAAGTTATCAGTTGCTCAGCTATGCTCTTAAAAGTCCAGCTAACGATGTCTTGCTTTAACTCGTGCCGGTTTTGCTGGGTGAGTAAAGACCAAACTCAATTTTCCAACGGAAAAGGGACCAATTTCGATTTCTCTAGCTGTCTCTTCTCGGGCATCGCCTGAAAAGGGACCAATTTCGATTCATGGGCTAGATTTACGTAGCTTTTCAGTACAATCATTTGGTCGCACCGAAAAGCTGCGTAAATTTGTGTAAAGTCGCATTTTTTTGGCCCACCACTCAACATCGACCATAGTTCGTGACCAAATGCAGGAGATTAATGTCAAAAATCCAGAGAATTTGGTCACGGACTAAGAAACCAGGTGGAATAATGTTGAGGAAGTTCATGAATCGACCTTCATTGCAGCGTCATTTGCGTCCATACAACGGACTATTGCAATGAAGGAAAATCTAATTTAAGTTAAGTCCTGCTACTTCTTCCGCGGCAAGACTTAATTTGACGTGTTTTCCATTGGTCTCTTGAAAGTTGCGTAAAATTTGTGTAAAGTCGTCTCAGCCATCAGGATGCACGAGCAAAGCCTTTTGGTTGTGGTTCGATTTCATTCGCAATGTCGGGCTGACGCTGCAATGAAGGAGAAGTTCTGGCCCAAACAACCAGACCAGAACAAGAAGACCAGGCCTCGCAGTGGCTCGGATGTAACTTCCTTCGGGAGGTAAAGGGTCAACGAAGAATTTTATCGGCCCGTACAACCCGACAAGCCCTGCCAGCGCATAAGGTTCTGCGTACCCTGCACCAATTGGAGCACGTTCTTTTCAGTGAGGCCTTGACTTCGATGTCCTTCTCAAACTTAACAGCTGTTCGCTCGATCAACGTGGATACGATTCGGAGCCGAAATGCCCAAGATCTTCCTAAATCAAGCTGATAGCCGACGCCCCGCTGGAGTGAAGGCCGCGTTGATGTCGCGAAATTGTTAATAAAACGCGGCGCTAATTAAGATTTCAACTAAAATATCAAGTTTTGAAAATCAACATTACGCTAGAGACAAGAACAATTACCTTCAAAATTACGATTTAAAGAGTGGCTTTCATTAGCGGTAAAAGTGGCGGTAAATATTTTTGTTTTTTAATTTAGAATTCAGTATGTAACACATCCAGCAAGAAGTTCGTGTTTTTTTTTGTGTCTTCTCCGTGGCGATTACAAAGATGGTCGACCCGTTAAGATTTCGACCAAAATATTAAGTTTTGAAAATCAAAATGTCCCTTTGAACAAGATGCTTTTTACGTCAGAGATAAAAACAACTACCTTCAAAATTACGATTTAAAGAGTGGTTTTTATTAGCGGTAAAAGTGGCGGTGAATATTTCTGGTTTTAATTTAATCTTTGTTTATATTAATATTCTTGTTATTCTCTATTTATATTCTTGTTATTCTCTATTTATATTCTTGTTATTCTCTATTTTATTGTATATATTATTTGGTATTTGTTATTAAAAAATCTTTATTTATATATTTGTCTTTGTTTCTCAGACATACTTTAAAGGTTTATGGCGCGAAATTCAAACGAGAATCTTACAAAATAACTAGACCGGTTTATTTAAAGAACTACAGCCTCCGAGGGTTAAGCCGAGCTTGTTTTGGGGGGAAAAATGGGTAAAACCCCTCTAAAGAGTCATAGCATGGTGGAAGGTAGGGTTGATCAGGTAGGAGTTTAGCTTAATCTTTGGGTGGAAGTTTGGTGGATGGGGAGAGGGCAGCCATCTTGGGGTGGCGGCCATCTTGGATCCGTGGCTATCTGTATAGTCCCTACTACTTAATAGGATTTAAATTAAGGCGGGGTTTTGTCTTCGTAACAAGCCACGCTTCTGAATTCTGGGTAAAAGTGGAGGGAACGTAATAAAGGTTACTTGGTACTCATTAAATCAAAGTTAAGCTTAAATCCTCAAAATTTGCCCCTCTTTATCTTTAGAAATCCAATTATAATTTATTAATAAAATTAGATTTCGAAAATCTTAGAAAACTTTCAAAAGGGTTAGAATTTTTCGTCAGAATTTGCCTCTTCATCTTTAAAAATGTAAAACTTTCCCAATATTAATTTATTAAATAAATGTTAAAATTTTTTCAAGGAGTTTCACGTTTTCCCTTGCTTTTTCACAACATTATGAATAATATAATAGCTAAAAGAAAAAGAAAAAAACAGGAGATATAAAAGAAACAAAATAAAGGATAAATGGTGTAAACAGTCTTATCTTTAAAAGTACTTTCTTTCTACCATTTTTTATTTCTTACATACTCCTATAATATAACCCAGGAATACATACAGCTATATAATAGGAATCATCGTGTACCAATTTTCACGCAACGTAACTAGTCGGATTTTGTGGGAAGAGCTAGCTAGCTAGACTAATCATTATGTACGACGATTTTTACCTCGCGAATAATCAATCAATCTCGCCGCGCGTAGAACCTTTTCCTGACCTCGCGTTGCTACCAACCAACCAATGAAATCACAGTTAGAAAGACACCATCAGAATTACGACGATACGTGACGGATAGTATGTTCTCAAGCCCAACCCACAAAACGCGGTTAGAAATTAACGCGTGGGAGATATGGGGACGCGATAATTCCTAGTAGCCGTATGAATTCCATGTATAAAAGTATAAAACTTTCAAAAAGTAGGCTTAGGGAAGGAACATTGTTGTAAACTTATACGACTCTAGACTAGACTATACAAGACCATAGAGTATTTTGAAGCGAAAAACAAACAGATAAGCTATATTTATGTATAGTTTGGATGGATACATTTTCAACTATGAAAAAAAAAATATTTCAGATATTCCCGCCTCTATTTCCCGCGCAATATACTCATCACATGCTACTATCCAGACTACCCTAGGCCTGGAATCGGGCCTAACCACGTATCTTAAGAACCCTATACAGTTTAGGGTGGGAAAACTGGCTGGGCGTTATTCACGAGCAAGGTGATCAAAATATAGCTACCAAATTTTTGAAAGTAGGAACCAAAATGGGAAAACCACTGCTAAAACAAAATGGTATCTTTAATATATAAAAATGTCTTAAATTTCCACGTTTTTAAGTGTTAAGTGAAGTTAAGAACATTATACCACTCTTTTTTTTGCAAGTTTCAAAACCAAGTAGCGAGTTATTTTGGACTTTCTTTTACGGAAACAATTATTCTATAGATATCTCCGTTTGACTAACTACTAAATAAATGATAATAAATGCTTTTATTCTGAGGTTTTTGGAAAATAGAGCCATTTTAGAGTTGATTAAGGATCTTACAGGAAAATAGGGACTTTTAGGGACCTGATGTTAGCCCTGATAATGTGCTGAATCATGAAAATTGCATCTTCTCCTTGGTCCTCTTTTAAAAATTCCACGATTCAATTAAGACTTACTCGAAATTAGCGGGAAATTTAATCATTTGCGAGATTTATTTGCTGATAATATGATTTCGAAGGAACATACGCACTTTCATCAAGGTATCTACTATAGAAAATAATAATAATAATAATAATAAGTGACGGTAAAGGCTTGGAGCAAAGAAAAAATAGGAAAATAGGGCGAAAGAAAAAAAAAGATATCGTATTTTGCTGTATTTGGTATATCCATCCTAGCTCGAGGCCAAAAATGGCAACTGTTTGCTAAGTAATACCGCGACGGTTCGCTTAAGAGTTATTGCCCTCTCGGTACTTAATGGTTAAGTCTTATTTCCCAATGCTTCTCGTTCGGGAAATAAGGCCGACAAGTTGATCTCAATACAAAAGTACCGCGAAACCCAAAGAAAATCTTCTTACACCTATTATACTGTTACTACAGTACACTCTAAATGGAAGTTCGGTACTTTCTTGAAGTAGAATCATCCTAGCTGGGGGCCCCAATCCCTCCGGGGGTTCAAAATAAAGAGTTGGTCGATAAACCGGGCGCAATAATAAATATCAAAATATATTTATTTTTTTTTTTCCTTTACTCCAAGCCTCGGTTTTTGGTCATGTGGGAAAAAGTATCTATTTTTTATATAAGATTAACTCCATGGGGGTTTTATATATTTTTTATATATTTAATAATATTATTACGTTTTATAAGAAAAAAAGAACAATATCCTTTGGTTTGGAGTAAATGAAAGATATCATAAGAAACGAGGTATTTCATCTTAGCAGAGGCAAATAACGGAAGTTAAGGCAGTATGAAGAGCAACGACGTCCGTGATTTACGTTCTCTCCCTAAGCCAAGAAATAAACTATTTACCGCCCCCTTGTGGTATACTGGCGTATGAATACTAGCGCGAGTAGTAATCTCCAAGAACGAAAAATATAATTTCTAACGCGTTCCCAGAATATGTCTAAAGTTATATGACCCCCCCCCCTCCGCTCCAAAAAAGGCTGGAGAGAAACAGAGCGAGACTTGTGTACGTCGTAAACACATTCAGTGCGTAAGGTTTTCATTCAACACACTTCTATTATTTCTATTTGCTTTTGCTAAAGAATTTCCCCAATTTAACAAAATAAAATATCTCTGCACTTGAAAACTCTTCGTTAATTGGCTGACTAGTCAGTAAGCTAATTGGATTTTTAGACTTATCTTGTAAAACGGAAGAAGAGTGTTGTAGACTATACATTGGTTTCCCCTATCTCGAAAAGTGGGGGCAAGCTTTTAATTGGCTAGACAGGAAATAAAGTTTAATTAAAATTTAACAAGTTTTGCTTTGGAATTAATTATTTTGACAATTTAAATTAATGAGAGTTAAATCTAATTACTCTATGATAAAATAATTAAAAGCTAGTACGTGTAATTGGTTTCCTGAGAGACTAATTAAACTTTTAATATAAATTTAATTAACTTACTGTTATTATCTTAAAAACGGAAGACTTATCCATTCCAACGTTGTATTCTACTTTGCCTTACCCAATCTTTATAAGTATAAATATTTATATTTTAATCACGTGATAAACATTGTCCATGTTCCACGCGCAACATATGGTGAAGACAAGATATCTAGAGAAGAATAAAAAGGCGGGAAAACTCCCAGGACTGACATTAACCCAAATGGCGGGCTTTTCCAAGCGAATAGCGTCACGTGCTGCGAGTACAACTCTGATTAAAGCTTGGAGAGCTCTCTATCACGCCCTTAGATGTTACCAAGGCCCTAAATTGGTCAGTGGGCGTTGGGAATGCGAAAAGGGCGCGAATATTTCGAGAGTGTGCCCCAATTAAGGCAGGCGCCGTTGGTCAATGCTGTTGGCGCGCTTGCCGATCATTCGAATTCGGACAGCGATCGAGTGACCGCTGGTCATTACGCATTCCTATCGTTCTTTGCTTTTATCTCTCTGGGAATTCATGCGGGGATTGGGTGGAGTTTCCTCAATATCTAGGCGAGCTTTAACTAAAGAAATATATAATTGAACCGCAAACAATTCCACCGTATTGTAATCCAAAAGTGTTGTAGAAAACAATACAAACTGAGGAATAATACAATAATTATAATTTAAATGTTAGCGCAAAGAATTCCTGACTGTAAAATAGTCATTTTTAAATTTGTTTATAAAACACCTTTTGAAAGCCGAACTACAGGGGTAAAACTTATAATGTATTTCCTACGAGCCCCTGTAAAACTTTTACCCGCAATACACTGGTGTACCATCTTTTAAAAAATAAATCATATCTTACAAAATTGAGTTTCTTTGAATACCAATTTACTTTCAAAGTAGATTATACTGATTAACAATTTTGTAGACGTAAGCAAGCTAACCGGACAATTTTTATAGAAAATTTGATCTTTGTCTTTGTTGAAAGAAAAATCAGGAAAAACAACCCAGGGTAGATTTAAAATTCTGAAATACGGTTCCCGCCAAAGAAAAAAACGACAGCGATCGCCATTCTGAAAAATAAATCCTTTTCAATTTAAATCGAAGACTGGTTAAATCCCCCAGAGCTAAAATAAGTTCAAAGGATTGTTTTTTTGTTTTGTTTTTTTCTCCTTTGGAGACAATCTTAATTCTAAGAAAGAGGATTTATTTGGTCACTGTATATCGTTGTTTCGTTGAAACTTTTCTACTTTAAGCCTTGGATTTGTATTTAGGGTTAATCTTAGCTTTACTTGGCTCTTTGGTAGACCGTTTATAAATAACATGTTTGACAATATATTTTTCGACACTGGGATCTTCTACTTTGAGTGGATTAGGTCTTAGATTCTTTAAAACAAGAACGCCTTTGCTGTTTGACCTTTTGTTCTAGAGGGTTAGAGTCAACAATAAACTAGATATTCCCTACAGTAATTTATCGGAGTATCAAAAACTCCCACCGTTCTGGTATCCGGAATAAGTCTACGTCCCTAAATAGAACTTCAATTTTGTTTTGTCATATCTCAAACAAAAATTTAATATAAAAAACAACATAATGAGATTTATGTTAAGAGACAAGTCAACTAGACGCTTTTGTCCTAAATAATTTGAGACATTGTTATTATTAATGTTTTGCGAAGCTTCGTGACGGCTAACCTCGAACTTTGACATTTCCCCAAGAAAAACAAGGACTATAAAAATTCTTTTCCTTGAAAATTAGGATAGAAACCCTTATAGAGTAGAGAAAAACTAGGCCCTAGGTCCCTAGCTTTGTATTTTTACAAAAAAAATACAAACAGGGTGTTTCTGATAAGACTGGCATAAATTAAGGGGGATGTTCTTTGGGAAATCGATTTTGAGTCGAAAATGTAACTTCTATCTCCATTTTGCCCTAAGGGCCACTGTTTTCAAGTTAAGATTGGAGTATTTTACGGATGACCCCTTAAATTTAGACAATGATTTCAAATTTAACTAAGGGGTCATCCCTAAAACACTCAAATCTTAACGTGAAAACAATGTCCCTTGTGGCAAAATGGAGATAGAAATTACATTTTCGACTCAATATTGCCTAAAGAACATCCCATTAATTTACATCAGACTTATCAAAAACACCCTGTATATAATAACGATATGCACGAGCAAGGGGATCGTTAGGATTTTAGTATTTCAAGGCCATCCTAAATTTAATTTCAGAACTCTCTTAACTTGAACTAACTTGATTCATTTGAGCGTAAATTTTAATAATAATTTTTTCGGTTTTTGGGATCGATATCCAGTGTTGACGTAACCAGACCTTGATTTTCCAAAGAAGCAAAAAAAAAAATATATCCCAGAAGCATAATTAACAATCTCTCCCCCCCCCCTCTCGGCGAATTTTTCGCCTCAATAAGGGTCCAACCTAAGAGATATTCTCATTATTAATCATCAGAAAACCTAATTAAATCGCGATGTTAATTAATTTTAAGAAAGAGCTAGAGACCGCTTCAAAAAAGTATCTCATACGGTCATCATACGCATGCGCGAATGTTTCGCAACAAATTCATTCTGTTGGTGACAGTTTGTTGGACTTAATCTCGTCTCGTATAATGGGATCCCAAGCCGTATTCTGACAGGCAGATTCTAAGCTCGGTGGAAAGTACTTTTGACGCTGAATTCGTTCATCTTCAAACTATAAGCCCCGGACCCGGCCTTTTTTTCTCCCGTTACCATAGAAACCGGATGCGAGATAGATTGGTAAAAACTTTCTTTGAATGAAGTTGGGCGCAATTTCTAGGCTTAAATAGAAACTCCATCAAGTAGGGTGCTTAAAAAGACAATAGAGAGGGAAACGGACCAAAAACTCATTCCCCTAAACTACGCCCACTTCTGAGAGTATCAGGAGGAGTACGAGTATTTCAGTTTAACCATGGAGTCTGTATCTTAAGAGGAGTAGTAAACGAGCCAATCTTTAGCCCCCGCGAACCGATCAGAGTCTGTAACCTCGTAAGTCCCGTTCTCAACTCAATGGTCCAGTTTAGCATCTCCATGCCAGTCGCTCGAGAGACAATTGACCCAGTGGAAACCTAGCGCTTATCTCTCCTCTTACAATACATCCTCCATGGTTTAACGTTACTATAATGATAGACCGAGGCCATTAGTAACGTAATAACATTAAGTGAGACACTTAACCATAATGAAGGAGTGGGTTACAAGTAGAAGATGATTCCCTTCAACCCAACTTTGTTAAACAATTTTGTTGGCAATCAAAACTAGCGAAGCTTTCATAGAAATAATCAACCCCTGGGGGTGAGCTGTGGTGCCAAGAGGTATACAAATTTAGATGCTAGTAATATCATATAGTTTTACAGTTGCCCATCACCCCGTTTTTAAGGGAAATAAACCTTAATTTCTAAATATATATAGCGTTATTGCAAAGGTTAGTGTTAAACTTATGATTATTACGTTACATATGCTCAGTCTTGCTCTCTTCACTGCATACATAGACCTTTATTGGTTCAAGATAACTACGTGAAACTCTTTCTACCTAGAGACAAGATTGCTAAGATGATGGTAGCGAAAAAAAAAACTAAATTGAGATTGGATTCTTTCAACCATCTCTCCACGCACTCTTAAAATGGAGTTGCATTTTTTGAGAGAGATAGGGAAGGAGAAAGAAACATCTCGAGTCTTTCATCATCGCATCCCATTTCTTTAGAAAAAATCCTTATTAAGCCTTTTCCATTTTAAATCTTACCGTCTTAAAGTACTAAGCCTAAATCTTCAAATTATACTTTGATTCCGAACAAAATATTGTAAATATTGTCATTGAAAATGATTCAATTGAAAGTTAAATAGTTTTTGCGTCAAATTTGGTTGCTGTAAAGCCCTAATGGAAGAATATTCTGAGTGTCAATACGTTTTATGAGGTTTTAGATGCCTTTATACGCGCTGTAAACTAAGAGTGATATGAAGTATAAAGTTTCATTCAAGTCTCCGAGGAGATGAAAGATGTAAGGAGAAAAAAACACGTAGGGGAACTTTGGTATATGAAAAAGAATGTTTGTTCACGAACCAAAACCGAATTAAGGTTTAGACTAAAGAGGACTGTGGTGAAAGAGGTTTTGGGTTATTAGAAACTAAGATAAAATTCTATTCACTTTAACTACATGGACAAACGATAGTGCCTTGATTGCAATTTCATCTGGTGATTCTGGTCTCGCAGATAAGAGCCCCTATATAAATAAATGGGAGAACCGAGGGCCCGAACACTCACTTTGCAATGTTTATATATGTACAAGTCAGTCGTTGTTAACTGTAGGGAATTTTTAACAAGTGTCCCACCCGACGAGCTAGCTAAAGAGATTTATTTGCTTTTTTTCTGCATTTCATATATAAAATTTCTTCCTACACAATTTTCCATGATTTGGTAAATGTGATGTCAATACAGAGTTATAATGCCTGTCGTCTTTCATATTCTAATTTTGACAGATTATATTTTTTATACCTCAAGAAATTCTATTTTGACCAAGGCTTATTGAAAGGGGATTATAATTCAAAAAGATTGTAAAGGGATAAAGATCTCCATAGAAAATAAGGTAACATTACATCCAAATATAATCAAATTGGGGTACAATTTCGGTATGAGTGAATAAGGTCAAAAATCATTTTAGAGCAAAATCAAGCACACCATTCGATAGAGCGTAAAATTTAGATCTAAAATGGCCGCCGCATTTTTCAAATTTCCAAAAAAAAAAGGCTTATACCCCATAAGAATTGCCACCTTTACCAAAATATTGATGTTTCACTTAAGAGGCCGAATAGGTTAGGTTAGCTTAGGTTAGGTTAGGTTAGCTTAGGCTAGCTTAGGTTAGCTTGGGTTAGCTTAGGTTAGCTTAGGTTAGATTAGCTTAGGTTAGGTTAGCTTAGATTAGCTTAGGTTAGCTTACGTTAGCTTAGGTGAGCTTAGGTTAGCTTAGGTTAGGTTAGGTTAGGTTAGCTTAGGTTAGCTTAGGTTAGCTTAGGTTAGGTTAGCTTAGCTTAGGTTAGCTTAGCTTAGCTTAGCTTAGGTTTGGTTTGGTTTGGTTTGGTTTGGTTAGCTTTGGTTAGCTTTGGTTAGCTTAGGTTAGGTTAGGTTAGGTTGGAAAAGGTGGCAAATTATTGGCCCTCTGATGTTTTCCACACTGTTTTTGACCTTGTTCACATATACTGCAAAATTTTCTTTTTTTGGTTTTTTTTTTGGAAATTTGAAAAAAGCGGGGGTTGTTTTAGATCTAAATTTTACGCTCTATCGAATGGTTGCTTGATTTTGCTCTAATATTATTTTTGGCCTTATTCACTCATACCGAAATCCTACCCAAATCCACCTTATTCCCTATCGCCGGAAGTTAGGCCTATCTCGGGATTCGTGGGGAGCGAGTATCGGGAAAAAGCTCAAAAAAGTCGTCCGTCGTCTGCTACAAAGGCGTTTATTCGGGAAAGGCGTTTTTAAGCGGGTAAACGGTTTAAATATCAACTTTAATAGGTTTCTAACTAGTAATAATGACTAGATATAACTCAGGTAAGTAAAAATTATTAATAAACCTTAAGAATAAGTTATATTTTATAACTGACATACCGATTTTAGTCCGATTTGGATGTTTCAAATGTTTGAGCATGGTTTGAGGGTGATTAACTGATGTCAGCCTCAGGTTGTTGAAGCTTGTATTGTATAGAATAGTTCGAAAACGTAAACAGTAAAAGGTATATAATGATTTTAAAAATATTCAAAGGTATAGTAAATGAAAGTATCGTATGAATATTTCTGCTTTTAGTTTCGGAACGTTGAATCGCTTTCGGTGGGTGAAATATTTTGTTGTTATTTAGTTGCGGCATAGAATATGCGTCCTTGTTCAGTTTGAAAACGTAAACAGTAAAAGGTATATAATGATTTTAAAAATATTCAAAGGTATAGTGAATGAAAGTATCGTATGAATATTTCTGCTTTTAGGTTCGGAACGTTGAATCGCTTTCAGTGGGTGAAATATTTTGTTTAGTTTCGGCATAGTATATGCGTCCTTTTTTCAGAAGTATGTAAAATATATTAAGTTATATTTTGAAAATGTGTAAGCAAACATTGTATATTAACAAACTGTTGTTTTTGCTAATACAGGCAGTTTGTAGTCCATGTTATATATTCAAACGGTGCTCTTCGATATAGATAGTGTAGAAACTTATAAAGTTGTATAAAAGATGGTTCACATGTGTGCTGTTGCTGGTTGCAAAAGTAAAAGCTCAAAACCTACAGACAATATATCATTTCACGAGTTCCCTAAAAATGAACTGAGGAAAATTGAATGGGCGAATGTTGCTCAGATTGATATTGCACGCATTAAGAAGGGAACCGTTATATGTTCGTTGCATTTCAAGGAGGAGCAGTATAAAGAAAGAAAAGGCAAAAAGCGGTATTTGAAAAGCGATGCATTGCCTTCTGAATTTCCTTGGTCTCAAGATCCGCAATATGTTTTTGCTGTTCCTATCTTGAATGCAAATGAAGAATCTGATGCAGCTATTGAACCAAAAAGTTTGATCTCGTTAGTCACCGAGGGATTAACCATAGAAGAACTGAGCGCACGAAGCAACAGTGAGGCTGGAAACCACACTTTGGCTGAAAAAATGTCAGATCAGGAAGCAATATTGCAAACGCTGCATTACTTGAAAGAATATCATAGCTATCACACCAAGTGAGTTAAATCTGGAAAATGTTTCTGCTAACAAGGAATCTTTCGCTACAAACGTTGCGCACACCCGCACACATTGAACAAGCCAATTATACAACTAAGAACAACGTCACTGTTTGGAAACCTTTAAGTCTGGCTCGCCAGAACTTTTTGGGTTTAAGTCCTCTTTTATAGTCAAACCAGCGAGAGAATAGCGTTGAAATACATGTTAGCCTATGGGGCTCAGCGCTATTCTCTCGCTGGTTTGACTATAGTTCCCAGGGGAAAACACCCAGCTCTTTGGCCTTGAGGAATGGTGCTGCTGTCGCGGCGGGCGGGTAGGCATTCTGCTTAACAGTAGTTAGACCAGGGCTGGAAGCCTATGGTGGATCCCTTTAAAGTCAGTGAGAAATTACTATGGGGTAAATGATATATAAAAAATTCCAAGTAGCAGAAACTTAGTAATTGCTGGTTAGAACGATATTCGCCCCTAATATCGTATCATTTAATTTTTATTTGCTTCTAGCGAAACCATCCAACAACCTGAAACGGATGATCAAGACCAAACGGCGGTGAAAACTATACTTAAACAACGCCAAACAACACAAGCATTGGATAGTCCTGGGTCTTCGTTACCTAGCCAGTCACAAAATTCTGAAAATTTTGCAACAGCATCAGAGAGTGCAGGAACCTCTATTACACCACTATCATTATCATCTGTGTGCAGTCCAAGCAAAGAAGAATTGAAAGTTAAAAATTTAGACCTGCTTAAACAATTAGGACAAGAAAAATTCTCAATACTAAGATTTCTTAGCGCTGCCGACATCAAATATTATACAGGGTTTCCGTCCTATACCCATTTGTGGAGTTTTTATCAATTTTTGCTACCCGAAGCCAATGGACTAAAGTATGTTGGTAAACACCCAAATAATCCAGAAATTGGTGATGACGACGTAAACCTTTATGAGTCAGCGTTGCGAAAACCTGGTCGCCCCAGAAAACTAAGTCCACTCGAAGAATTTTTTATAGTACTTGTTCGTCTGAGGAAAAATTTACCCGAAAAAGTATTGGGGGACTTATATAATGTTTCTCAAGGTTATATATCCAAAATACTGAACACCTGGATTTTATTTTTGCCCAAGAAATTGCAATGTTTGCCCATTTGGCCCACAGCAAAGGAAGTAAACTTAAGAACTCCAGATGTTATAAAGAGACATTTTCCAAATTTGAGGGTTATTCTAGATTGTAGCGAATTTTACATCAACATGCCATCAGCGACTAACGCTCAACGCGAAACTTTTAGTTCGTACAAACATAGCAACACTGCTAAAGGTTTATTTGCCATTTCACCAGGCCCAAATGGACATATAACTTATTTTTCAAATATCTACGCTGGGCGAACCTCTGATAAGAAACTGGTCAACCATTGTCATTTAATTGACCAACTCGAAGAAGGGGATCTAGTAATGGCCGATAGGGGTTTTGATATCAGAAAGGAATTGGAAGCTAGAAAAATTAATCTAAGCATTCCAGACTATCTAGGTCATCGTGATCAGTTTACGGAAAAAGAGGTGAACAAAAGCAGGGATATTGCTAAGAATAGGATACATATTGAACGGGCTATAAGGAAGGTGAAAGAGTTTCAAATACTACAGGGTGTCATTCCTATTACATTGTCTCCTGTTCTTGATAAAATCTACATGATTTGTTGTCATTTATCAAATTTCTGCGGACCTTTAATCCGAGAATGAAGCCTATTTTTTTCAAATAAATTAATATTACGCAGTAGTGACTAGGTTTTTCCTTATTTATTCATCCCCCCTTTGTTACCAGATGCCAACTCTTCTGCAAAATATGGTAACAAATAATCATAATACGTGGTACAAAGTTTTGGGTACATCACAGAATTAATAAAGTTGTCGTTTCTCTTAACTATAGCATACTCTAGATCAGATGGTGGGACGTGTACAACAAAAAAACATTCTTCGACATTAGCAACTAGCAGTTGCCCCTGTATTTGGTAATAATAGTCGTGGGTTTCTTGTATTTCGTATAGATTTCGTTCTGCATTGAAAGTCAAGTAGAAATCTTTTTCTTGAGCTCTTTGAGCGATTGTCTTCTTCTTTTGGTACAGAGAGAATGGGCATTTTACCTCAACAAGGTAGATTTTGTCATCTTTTACAATAATTCGATCTGGGCTAGCACCTAGGAAGGGAATTTTGGGGTTAACAAGCAGCCCAACAGTTGAATGATCTTGAAGTTTAATTTTGGAGACGAACAGAGCGAAAGCAGCTTCTTCATATCTGATTCCGTGTCGAACTGAGGGGGTGGTGAAAAATTTCCTTTTTTGCACGAAAGTATTTACTCGATCCGTATTGTCTTTCATTTTTGAGAAACATCCAAAATTTGAGGCCGTTAGTCTGAGTGCGCGTTGTTTAAACCAGAATGGGTTATGACTTTGCAATCTCGTTTTTTCCTCTATCACTTTCGATTCTTTTAAATTTACGCTTATTATCTTTAAAACGTTAATTTCTTCATCGGTTAAGTTTAAATGTTCCGAGGGCAAACAATATTCCAAAGTATTCTCAATGGACTGCCAAAGTTTCGAGTATAAATCTGAAGTAACAGGGCATGTTACTCGCGGAAGAACTGGCACACAACCGTTACTTTCAATTGTATTGATAACAGGCAAGTTATCAATTTTTTTGAATAAATGAACAAGCTGCTGAATCTTCTCTTTGGTGACTGGTTGCGCCCAATCAGGCATTGGGTCATGTGTTTTAACGACACAACCGAGATCAGATTTCTGGGGCTTTTCTGGGTCATGTTTGACAAAGCGTATATCGCTAAATAGCAATGGTTCGTCAGTTTCAGGGCGTTTTACATGCCACATTTGTAGCTTGCTTGTGCAAGAGCCTTTAAGTATTGTATCGACTCCTAACCGCACCATATCTAGGACTTCGTAAAGAACTGCAGCTGTGTGTTTACACTGACCATTAATTCCCGCAGGACACGAGCATGTGGCCCATTTAATTTTGCAACTATCAGTCGTAAAACATAAATGTAATATGTAGTTAATTTTTCTCATAGATGGTTCACACACCGCTCTAATGAAAGATAAACTGTCTTGTTCATTTGTTTCTACACGAATGATGGCTCCCTCGCGAAAGAGACCCCATCCTTGATTTTGGTGTGATTTTGACTTAATGAAGTCATTTATTGAATTATCTGTCATATTTTTGAGAATGACTTTGTCGCACCAGCCTTCCTTGGGAGAAACCCTTCCTTGAAGGCGGATCAGTCCTTGTTCAGATAACGAAGGATTTATTCGAAGAACTTCCGTACAAGCCTCACACACGAAATCATCCATTCTCTCAGCATTCTCTTCGTCCAATCCAATGCACATAGGATGATACCATTCAGAGCACACGTCACATTGTATCATCATTTTCATTGGGTCATTTGCCGTTCGGCAAATGCAATACAAACGTTTATCGGAATCTGTATCTTTTGACTTTGACGTTGAAGGTCTTGGATTATCAAAGGCATCCTCTTCATTTTTTCTGGGAACTTTTTTTTTCCCTGTAGCCGTTTTATCTTTAGCTTTAGGCATTTTCAATATTGTGTCTAGGCCTAGAACCTAAAAGCAGAAATATTCATACGATACTTTCATTCACTATACCTTTGAATATTTTTAAAATCATTACATACCTTTTACTGTTTACGTTTTCAAACTAAACAAGGACGCATATACTATGCCGAAACTAAACAAAATATTTCACCCACTGAAAGCGATTCAACGTTCCGAACCTAAAAGCAGAAATATTCATACGATACTTTCATTCACTATACCTTTGAATATTTTTAAAATCATTATATACCTTTTACTGTTTACGTTTTCAAACTGAACAAGGACGCATATTCTATGCCGCAACTAAATAACAACAAAATATTTCACCCACCGAAAGCGATTCAACGTTCCGAAACTAAAAGCAGAAATATTCATACGATACTTTCATTTACTATACCTTTGAATATTTTTAAAATCATTATATACCTTTTACTGTTTACGTTTTCGAACTATTCTATACAATACAAGCTTCAACAACCTGAGGCTGACATCAGTTAATCACCCTCAAACCATGCTCAAACATTTGAAACATCCAAATCGGACTAAAATCGGTATGTCAGTTATAAAATATAACTTATTCTTAAGGTTTATTAATAATTTTTACTTACCTGAGTTATATCTAGTCATTATTACTAGTTAGAAACCTATTAAAGTTGATATTTAAACCGTTTACCCGCTTAAAAACGCCTTTCCCGAATAAACGCCTTTGTAGCAGACGACGGACGACTTTTTTGAGCTTTTTCCCGATACTCGCTCCCCACGAATCCCGAGATAGGCCTAACTTCCGGCGATAGGGAATAAGGTGGATTGGTTTTATCTGATTTTGCCAGAAGTTAAAAGCTATTTACTTCTGAATTTTACCACCAGAAAAGATTTCATTTTTTGTCGTTTCACGACTAATTTTAACAATTATAACGATAAATAAAATTTAAAATTATTAACAAGCGGTATTAATTACTTTAAAACCCTTTACCCTACTTTTACCACAACCCCGAAAATAAGCTGTTACTTACGTGAACCTGTAGAATTTTAATTGTAGAAAGTTATTACACCCAATTTATTTAACTTTGCGAAGAAATTTAACTAACACATTAACAAATAATAATTAATTTCGCTACACGACACTGAAAATCACGAAATTATAAACTCTTTTGGGGTATGGAACCTGATGGAATCGGACGCGAGCCGCTGACTTAATTTATTACCTCGAATTAGGCTTAACTCTTCATACTGAGTGCTTTAAAAGCGCGCGCTTGAATATGGCGGGAAAGGTTTAATTCTTCAAATTAATTTGATTCGGTTTGAACTACCTAAAAGGCGCGCTCGAAAATGGCGGGAAAATTGATAAAAGAAAAATATAAATTAATTATTTTTAATGTGTCTAAATGCATTTAAAACTTTAAATGTAACGAAAATATTTAAATTTCAATAATAATTTAAGCTTAGAACGTTATATATTATCACTTATTCATTAATACTTACTTGTAATTTTCATAAAATCCTCTTTCGTAATACTGTAAGGCCGTGTAAGGCACTTTAACATCCATTAACTCAAAATGGGCCCTTGCCGACCCTACACACCTGAAACCAATTGTAGGAGCGACGAACTCTTATATTTATCACGAAGTGCTTCTCTGCTAAGCCTACATTAAGTGCGAAAGAGATAGACTGATATAGTCGAAGCAAATTTGGCCTATTTAAGCCTAAAACCTGGTATTTATTGTCTTCTATAGGTTTTAAATTCAAAGAAAGAGTTTGTTTTTGTGAATCACGCTGTCCCACATGTACGTAGAAAACGTAGCCTTCCTCATTACAAGAAATTAAAGTCCGACCCTCTCGTAAGTATAAATTGATCTACTTCCGTTTCGAGGGTCTTCGTAGGTCTAAAATGTTTCAAAAATCACTCAGGTATCTCACGCCGTTCAACAAACGGGATTTAAACGCGTGAAACGAGGTTACGCCAGTCTAAGAATCGGTCCCGAAGATCTACCTTTGAATAAAGAACCCACTGATCCTTATTTTCCTTTCCAGTGGTACTTGGTAAGTGTCAATGGCCCTTCAGACGAATAAGTTATACCAAAACCTTAACGAAATCTGCATTTTGTAAAAGATTTAAGTTAAATTAGAACAGACAGTAGCTTTTAAATAATAGCATTCCTTCTGATTTTAATTGAAAGGAGCGTACGTCGGTTTAATCTCAGGAGCCCTTTTGTTATCGAATTTTAAATTAGTTTATTAATATATAGAAAAACGTTGGACAAAATGGCGGGAAAGTTAAATTGGATTTGAACGTAGAATCAGCGTGGGCCCAAGGATACACGGGAAAGAATGTAACAACCGCTATCATGGATGACGGTAAGTTAATTATTTTCGAAAGGAAAGCTATCTGCCTTGAACATATTAGACTGTATATGGAAATTAAATTAAGTGCCAGTAAGAGAGTTTTCCTCACCAGCCACGCAAGAATTTTATACCTAAGTTAATTAATCCTTTAATATTAATTGTAGGAGTTGACTATATGCATGCCGACTTAAAAGACAATTACGTAAGTCTGAAATTGTTTGTTTTTCTTAAAGAAAATAATAATAATAACAAAATAAATTAAATTTCAGAATGCCAAAGCGAGTTACGATTTCAGTAGTAACGACCCATTTCCTTATCCTAGATACACCGATGATTGGTTTAACAGGTACGAAACTAAATTAGGCTTCAAATACACTTCCCTATTAATAAATCAAATTAAAATTCATTAGCCACGGTACGAGATGCGCCGGAGAAGTAGCGGCCAAACGTGATAATGATGTTTGTGGAGTGGGAGTTGCTTATGACTCCAAAGTCGCCGGTAAATTTATTAAATTATTCATGTATGAATATAATTTACGCCTACGGTTAATTTTGCAGGAATTCGTATGTTGGATCAACCCTACATGACCGATTTGATCGAGGCGAATTCCATGGGACACGAACCCAACTTGATTGATATCTATAGCGCCAGTTGGGGCCCTACGGATGACGGTAAGACCGTGGATGGTCCGAGAAACGCCACCATGAGGGCCATCGTCAAAGGGGTCAACGAAGGTCGTCGAGGCTTAGGTAATATCTACGTTTGGGCCTCGGGGGATGGTGGCGAAGACGACGATTGCAACTGTGACGGATACGCGGCTAGTATGTGGACCATTTCCATCAATTCGGCCATTAACAACGGAGAAAATGCGCATTACGACGAATCCTGCTCGTCTACCCTGGCTTCCACTTTCAGTAATGGCGCGAAAGATCCTCATACTGGTGTGGTAAGACGGCTTAACAGTTTTCTCTCTCCCTCTCTCGAGGATTCGTTCCTCTATTAATGGAAAACCTAATCGATAATAATCTAATTTGGTTCCTTTTCTAAGGCAACGACAGATTTGTATGGCAAATGTACGAAAACCCACTCGGGAACATCAGCGGCGGCCCCCGAGGCGGCTGGTGTCTTTGCATTAGCCCTGGAAGCCAAGTAAATATTGGTCTAAGACCTTATTCTATTAATTGATAAGAATTCTGACCGGAAAAATCGATAATACTTCCACAAGTAACATAAAAATGATAAGTATGATCGCAAGTTCATAAGATATGTTCCATAAGTTCGTCACTGGTTACAAACTGGAGCTTGTCATGAAGTGGGTGAGGTAGGTCATAGATTCTAGTAAAGCGACGCCTAGTGAGGCTCTGTCAAAGGCCTAGTAATGCACACTAAATAGGAAGATGGACTACTGCAAAATTAACTGGGTGTAGTCAATTCTCGCTTGTCGTTCTCGAACTAGCTATCAGTAAGGCTCTAGCTATACGAAGTATAGGAAGTGTCATACTTATGGAAGATATCTTATAAACTTATGTCTACACTAACTTATTTTGTTGGATACACTTCATACTTATTGTTATTACCATACTTATATTTATAGCGAGCCTCGTAAACTTTTTTTCTTTTGTCAAACAGTCCTTCCCTAACGTGGCGAGATATTCAACATCTGAGCGTTTTGACCTCAAAACGCAACTCCCTGTACGATTCCAAGGGTCGTTTTCATTGGAATATGAACGGGGTCGGACTAGAATTTAACCATCTCTTCGGATTCGGAGTTTTGGACGCCGGTGCCATGACCGCTTTGGCAAAGACTTGGAAGACCGTACCAGCCAGGTACCATTGCGAGGCTGGCAACATTAATTCAATCCGGCAATTCACCAACAACCAGACTTTGATCTTGCATATCGATACCGACTCTTGCGCCGGAACTGACACGGAAGTCAAATACATCGAGCATGTTCAAGCCGTAATTACTTTGAATGCCACACGGAGGGGAGAAGTCACGCTCTTCCTTATATCACCCATGTCTACCAGGTTAGCATTCACTTCCGGTGGGGCGGTTAGTTAAGTTTGGGCGTCGATGTTATAAACCTTATAATGGATGGGAGAATTGGGAGAGCGGTTACGTTACCAAAACATATAATAACTTATTGCGGGAGCAAGGGAATCGTTAGGTTTCTAGGATATCAAGTGGGCGTCGATGTTATAAACCTTATAAATGGATGGGAGAATTGGGAGAGCGGTTACGTTACCAATAATACTTATAATAATGCGGAAGTAAGGGGATCGTTAGGTTTCTAGGATATCAAGTGTCATTCTAAATTTAATTTTATAAAGGGATGTACAACGCGTTATGTACGGGGCGTGTCAAGAATCATATAACTTTAAAGTTGGGCTGTATTTTTTCTGGGTACTTCAATATCTCTCGAAAGTAAATACCTTCGGAGTACGCTGTTTAGAAATAGGCGCGCTAAAGGGGGGAAGTAAATAATATATTCCCCTAAGCTAAGTGCATTAGGTAATTTGGTCGCAAAAGAAAAATTACCTCTTTATTGGTCCTCTTTAGAATTACAAAGTCCACACGGCAAAAACGTATGATTATCTTTCAGGTCAATGATTTTGTCACGTCGACCAAATGACGACGATGCCCACGATGGCTTCACAAAATGGCCCTTTATGACTACGCATACTTGGGGGGAGAACCCCAAGGGTCGTTGGCAACTGGAAGTCCGATTCGATAGCGAACACCGACAAACAGGATTCCTCAAGGAATGGACGCTGATGATCCACGGGACCAGAGACGCCCCTTACAGAGACCTACCAGTTGCCGACGAAAATTCCAAATTAGCCATTGTCAAAAAAGCCCACGAGACTGGCTACAGGATTAAGTGAAGATTAAATTGATATCAGAGAAACCCGGATATTATTTTACGAATTATAACCCCCAAAGTATTTTTCAAATTAATTGTCATAATCGGTTGATTTAAATTATTTAATATTAAGTTAATCACTCTAATAATTTTATTATTATCCAGTTTGAAAAAGCTCCATTTAAAAAATAAAAATAAAAAAGGAACATTTTGCCGCCAAATTTATGAGTATTTATTCATTTATTTATTTAGCAAATTATTTATGAAAAACAAATAAAGACATTAATGTAAATTAGGTTTATAAATATAAAATTTATTTGTTGGTTATTTTTCTTGAAAAGTAGTTCAGTAGATGAAACAAATAAACAAAAAACAAACAAACAAAAACTATGTAAAATTTTGGGGAGGGAAGAAATAAATTACAAGTTACCAAAAGAAAATAAAAAACACAAAAATTAAATATATTAAAAGTTTTTAAAAGAAAAAAAAAACAAATATATATATATATTATATCAAAATATTTAAAAGTTTAAAATTGTTTAAAAGAAAACCAACAAAAATGAATTGCGTTTTAATCCATCTGTATTTTAATATAAAAACAAAATATTAATCAATAAATTACTTAATTAATTAGTAAACAAAAACAAACAAACGAATGTTTTCCACTGTATTTAAAAATAGTTATTTGTGGATTATAAACAAGATGAAACATCCCTAAAAACAGCATTGTATAAACGGAAAATATAAGTAATTAATATAATTACAATCAATTTAGTTTTGATTGTTTTTTTAAAATTTAATTAGGTAATAAATGTTTAGTTTATATATTTTACTACAAACGAGAGAAACTAAAAGAGATTAATATTAAACCCTTAATTAACTTTGAATGTTAATTCTATCTTGTTTATTTGTGTAATTTTAAAATAAATGTATTTTGTTTTTATTATTTAAATGAAAATGGCTAACAATAATGAATGGGTGATGTTGGTGTCTGTCTCTGCCGTCATATCAAAACCATACCGCAATTTCATAAAAATACACCCCTCCGTAGGAATAGCATTACACTAAACTTTGGATTCATAACTCTGGTTCTTCTACGCCTGCGCAGCGAGAGCAGTTTGCATCCGTTAGTCCGTGATCGAGTGGGCTATGATCACGGGAGGATCACGCACGTGGATCATGCTTGGATGAAGAATAGTTACAGTGTAACTATTCTTCATCCAAGGATCATGTCTCTTCACGAGATGAACGACCAATTATTTATTTATTTATTTATTTATTTATTTACGGAACACTGTTCGTGAAGCCAGCAGAGTGGCTTGTGTACGAACATCGGATACAAAGAGAGGTGTGAAAAACAGAGTAACTATTGAATACAGGGCTAAGAAACAGTGTAGTATAATGAATAAGATTAAGTTGACTAACAGCATAAAAAATTAGATTAAGTTGACAAACAGTTTAAAAATTAGATTAAGTTGACTAACAGTTTAAAAAAAATTAGATTAAGTTGACTAACAGTCTTAAAATTAGATTAAGTTAACTAACAGTTTAAAAATTATAGGAACATAAGGGAGTAGAATAAACATTAGTATGGGGGAATAATCAGAACAAAATAAAAAAAATAAAAAATTAAAAAAAAATAAAAGTTTAACTAGTCGTGGAAAGAGCGAAAATGGTTCGAGAGTTTGCGCCTGAAAGTGGCTTTATTGGTTAGGGTAACAATGTCTTCGGGCAAAGAATTCCAATCGTTTATGACCATAGATATATTAAAAGGGTAGATACCAGTCTTGGAAATAGCACAGGTCCACAGGTCAAAAACCAGTTTATTAATTGCTCGGACCAGTTTTTTTATTCAAAATCCGGGGGTTACTGGTCCTTGGGACCAGTTTATTAATTGAGAATTTTTATGAAAATTCAGGAGGGACCAGTTTAAAAATTCTAGTCATTATAAATTTCTACTCCATGGATATAGTCTCCTAGCCTTGACATTTTCTCATTCTTGCCTATGTTGCCTTCCTTGCTACAACCACAGCCCACTCGATCACGCTTTGGCTTCACACAATGTTTTTCCTATGTAAAAGCGCGTGTTGGTAATTATGAGCTTTTTCGCTCGAAAAATCCAAGGAGCCAGCTTTTAACATGACCGGCTATGGGAGGAACACAGTTATTTTGCCCTAATTTTGAAACTACTGGTGCAAACCTCTTGAAATTTTAAAGTGATGTGCAAAACAACGTTTGCTATGATTTGGAAATTTTAAAAAGTTTCCCTTCTATAGTTTTTTGTATAAATATTAGAACGAAAATTAGCCCTACTTAAAGGGCTTGGTCTTGGAACGGTTTAATAAGTTTTTCCGTTTCACTTGTTCGAATCTCTTGAAATTTTAGTGAGAGGCACATTGAACGGTTTTAAGTTATGATGCAAAGTTTCAAAGTTTTCAAAGAAACAATTCACTTCCAAAAAATTCATTAAAATTGTGCTTGTGCATAATCCAACAACCTTAGGGAAATTTTAGGAAAAGGACTATTCGTTTTAAAAGTTTGAAATTTTCCACAATAATTTAAAACCTTTAAATATGCCTTTCACTAAAATTTCAAGAGACTCGAACCAGTGAAGCTGAAGGAAACAAATTTAAACTGTTTGAGACTAAGCCATTAAATTATGGTTCATTTTCGTTTTAATGTTGTTACAACTTTGCACAAAAATACCAAACATTATTTTGCAAATCTCATTAAAATTTCAAGAGATTTCAACCAGTATTTTCAAAATTAGGACCAAAAAACGGTGTTCCCCCAATGACGGAGTTAACTCTGATTTTTGACATAATTTTTGCATCTATAGCCCGATTGAATGGGCTGTGCGTCAACGAAATACTCTCTTAATTTTTCAATAGGATTAGTAAAAAATAAATTAGGGATGGGGTTACTGGTCCCAAGGACCAGTTTAATATTGTAGACGCTGGGGGTCACTGGTCCCGAGGACTAGTTTCAAAAAAATCCTTATTTCCAAGACTGGTAGATACACAATTCAATGGGAGGTCGACGCGGAAGGGGCAACGAGCAGACAGCCGCTATTTTCTGGGGGTAGCCGTATAAAACGCCATCTATCGATAACTTTAGAAACTAAATTAAGGGATGAGCTTAGAGTAGTGGCACTCTATGTTAACCCCCTATAGGGCATAATAAGTCAAACCCTCGGAGATGCCATTACTCCATTTTATACGAGCTAAGAGCGGAAAAACGTATTTTATAAATTTTACACCTGTAAAATCTTTTAAAAAACACTTGGAACTTGTATTTCTACTTACTTTCGAGGAAATACCACCGTTTTCTGAAGGTAAGAGTCTTTTTTTATACATTTATTAGTAATAAAAACATTTAAGGCGAGCTAAGCCTTGGTCATGGCCATAATGTAGATTTGCACTGTTGCAACTTGCACATAGAATGATAGAGGCTGTACTTTCGTGACTTGGAAAATTTATTTTTTAGGCTTTTCGAACATTTCTATGGCAAAATGAGGTAGGAGACTAATGAAATATTTAGTGGATAATTTTGGAAGCAAGGTATCATTGATGAATTGGTTGTCTTTCACTATCATCAAGATTTCGATGTTATCGGGTGGCACAAATACTGCCAAAAAGCATACGGGTACGTTACACACGAAAAGCTGACCCTGAATCTGATGATAGACGTCTGAAGTTTTTCTCAGTTCCAGTTCATCCGTTTCTTCGTCAATGTAAAGGTGAAAGTTACCCGAAGCTGCTTTTCCTCTGATAGTTTCTTTATTCTTGAAAATAGCGTAAGGGCATTTGATCTCCACTAAGTACAGCTGGTCCTCAACCAGTATAAGGCGATCGGGGCTGGCCCCAAGGAAGCAAAATTGTGGATTAACAATCAAACCCACAGAGGTGTGACACTGGGTATTGATGTGTTGCCTGAATATTTGAAAAAGCAGCGGGTTCATGCTTCAATCCATGATCAAAGGACAACGCTCCCATTTCTTCTAATGCTTCAGATTGTTGCCCGAGAGTCAAATTACGGAGAGTCAGTTTAGGGATAATTTCATCAGTTACATTAATTTGATCTCCAAATTAGTATGGAATCGCGAACAGTTTGAGCGCTCTACGTAGTCTCTTTCCAGTGGTGGGAAAGAAATCTGATTTTGTAAAATGTTTTGAACAAATCCGTAAACTGGAGATATCAGCTGTTGTTATAGAATCAATCCACTTCTTTCTAGTGGCAGTCTCTTTCGGAAAGTTGTGGTAAGAAAGAAAACCTTCTTTACACCCACAGTTTGAACGCAGCAAACATGAGTTGAAGCCATGATTGTTACATAAATAAGTAAATAAAAACGTTTATGTTATATTTCGTTTTATGCCTTTAAATATAGAGACACACACTTAACAAAGTTTGTTTTGGTGGGCACCATTATCGACTCTTATTTTAAGAATATGTAACAGTTTAATGTCCGGATATTTAAATATCAGTACCTTAAAACGTTGCTAACGTTTTTTTAACATGATAAAATAACGTTTTTCAACGCTGAAAACGACGCTAATCAGTAATCACTAATCTGCCGTGTTTTACAAGACCAAGGCTTAGCTCGCCTTAAATGTTTTTATTACTAATAAATGTATAAAAAAATACTCTTACCTTCAGAAAACGGTGGTATTTCCTCGAAAGTAAGTAGAAATACAAGTTCCAAGTGTTTTTTAAAAGATTTTACAGGTGTAAAATTTATAAAATACGTTTTTCCGCTCTTAGCTCGTATAAAATGGAGTAATGGCATCTCCGAGGGTTTGACTTATTATGCCCTATAGGGAGTTAACATAGAGTGCCACTACTCCTTATGATAGTTCCAATTTTGGCCGCTAATTTGTCCCCGATAGATGGCGTTTTATACGGCTACCCCCAGAAAATAGCGGCTGTCTGCTCGTTGCCCCTTCCGCGTTTTTTCGTTAAGCCTAAGCCAGCGAAGTGGATCTAGACCCTTTATAGTTTTACTATATCTATGTTTATGACTGTGCATGTAAAATGGGATTGGCGGAAGGAAGTACGGGCTCTAGGCTTAGCTAACTTTTTGGAGTGGCCTCGGGTACGCGAATCGGAATGGCGGGTGAAAAAGACAGAGAAATCCAAATCAAGTTTCAGGTGGAAGAAATCGTGAACTAAACAAAGATTATTGATACGGTGTCGCGTGGAGACAGGGTCAATGGCGAGAAGGGACAGGCGGGTAGGGGCTGGCTTTTTACAAACATTACTAGTGAGTTTGGTGAAGGCGTTCTGAGCTTTCTGTAAGACCTGTAGATCAGTGGAGGTTTGAGGCGTCCAAATGGGGGAACAATAATCAATTATGGGGAGCGCGAGGGAGTTATATAGGGTTGCGACCAATTTGGGAGACCGAAAATATAAATTGCGGCGAATTAGACCAGTCAGGCTTCGGAGACGCTTGGCAACTTTGTTTGAGTGTGCAGTAGTTTTAAGTAGGGGATCGATAAGGACCCCGAGGTCTCTTTCACAATTAGTGGTGGGGATGCAGTGTCCGTTGATGGTGTAATTAGATAGCGGATTACGCCGGCCGAGATGTAAAACGGCACACTTCGCGACGTTAAAGGTGAGGCCATGGGCTAAACCCCATGCAATACTGCTATTGTTCCTCCATGGTTCCACCAGAGAGAATTTAGAAGGGGAGTGGAAGGTCCCCCCTTTGACTCTATTAAACGTGATGACGCCCAAACAAGATGTCCCGTTGAGCTTTTTGGGGTAGGCGTGTTCTAAAATCTCTCTGTTACAAACGCATCATACCGGAAATCGACCTGCCTAGATAACGTTTAGCAGACGACGTTGCGCTACATTCCAAACCACCCCTTCCACTCCCCTTCTAAATTCTCTCTGGTTCCACACTCTCAAAGTTGTCTGCTCTTCCCAGGACTCAAGATGGCGATTTCGCGAATTTTCGCAGAGTTTGTATAGTGAATATTAGTTTGTTTTTAAGTTAAATGGAAAGTAATTCCATACACATGCCGGTTGTTAATCAACAAATAGTGGAAAATATTGTAAAACAATTAAAATCCCAAGGAATATTTGATCAATTTCGAAGGGATTGTCTTGCCGATGTGGATACGAAGGTAAGACTTTGGGAATTTTCCTCACATGATGATGGGCCTGTTCCCGTTTAGATTTCGTTTAATTCTTATTTATTTATTATTTATTTGCCAAATAATAGTTTCGTTAAAATATTTGAGATATAAATTACTCATTCTTAAGACTGTCAGTGTTTAATTTTAAATTTTAAATAGCCATCTTATCAAAATCTAAGGCAGAGAGTTGAGGGTTACGTTTCTAAGTTTTTATCCCAACAATCATGGAATCCTTCTATGAACAAAAACCAACTTCGAGACGAGTTAAGACGACAAATAAACGAGTATGATTCGATTTTAACTCGGATATTTTTGCTACGTACCTACAGTAAAAATATTATTTATAAAAGATCTGGAATGCTTTCAATCGGAGTGGAGCATGTGGCTGACCAAATAGTTAACTCAAAAGCGAACAGAATATTTCTACCTCAAATTGAAATAGCTGCTAGGCGATACTTGGGTCTTGATAAATCCGAACCGATTTCTGAAGAATCAGAAGCAATTGGCAATAAAGATGACAAAGAAGATGAAAGATGGAAGTCTCTGGAAAATTCTGTTGAAAAAGGGAGATCAAGCCCTTTAATTAAAGAAGTGCCCAGTCAGTTGTACACTGAAGAAAAACCTCACGAAACTGGTGATGTTTTTAATGAAACTCTAGAAATGTTTATGACTAAAATTTTGTATGGTTCTTTTTTATGTTAAAATGTATAGCCAGTAATAACAAGGATGAGGAAAATGTTACGGAAGAAATCAGTACAATTAAAAATCACAATGATTATTCGATCTTAAACACAAGTAGAGAAACAGAGACGACAGCTAGTGAAGATGATGAGCTTCTACCACCCGGTGTTGATTTGGAACCCTCACATAAACCTTCAGTAGATAATGCTATTAAAGAACAATTACTTCCTGATGTCTCCGAGTTTAGCCAGTGTGATGATACCAGTAGTTCATTTAACAGTGAACCCTTGGTTATATATGACCCCCAAGAGAGTCAAGAGAATTCAAGGGACATTACCACCGCATCAAACAGTCCCAAAGATGAAAAAATGGATATTGATAATCAAACAAGCTCGGAAAAGAATGCTCAAGTTATTGAGGATCCTGTAAAAGAGTCTATCATTGAAGATTTGAAAATTGAGACTAAAGTTGAGGTTAAGGAAACTTCACCTGGGATTGTTGAAAAAACTGATGAAGTTAAGCCAAAAGTAGAAGAGGTAGCGACGGAAGAAACTAATGATGATAAAAAGAGTCTGGAGAGTGAAATCAAGAAATTACTCCAACTCTCTGATAAAGAGAAGCTTGAACAAGAGATTCGACGTATTTTGGAAATTGAAAGCAAGAAAATGGTGGAAATAGAACTGAAAAAGCGGGAATCAATGGAAATTATGAAATCAAATCAAAATCAACCATCAGATGAAACTAGAACTTTATCAACTGATAGTATGAGTCGATCCAATTCATCTTCTGATTTGACTAAAGAAAAGACTGAAAAGATTTCTTCTTCAAAATCTGATAAAAAATCATCAGATTCTCTTCTTAGTAGATCCAATTCGTCCTCGGAATTACCCCCTAAAGATAAACATTCATCAAGCAAATCATCCAAAAGTAAACAGGAATCCGGTAGTTCAAAGTCGTCAAAAGACTCTAAAGATAGCAAATCCCAATCAAGCGATAAAAATAAAAGGGATCACAGGACTTCAACTAGTTCATCTTCTAAATCAAGTTCTTCAAAGTATAAATCAGATAAAAAAGATTCCAAAGAATCAAAATCCAGTACGGAGAAATCAAAATCCTCTTCAAGTTCAAGTAGCGGGAAAAGCAAGAGTTCTTCAAGTTACACACTGGCAAAGCCTATTCCAAAATCTTCAAACTCTGAGAAAGATAAAGCCAAAAGTAAAACGTCTAGTTCATCATCTAAAAGTGGCGGAGATTCCGCTTCAAAAAATTCCAAATTGGATCATTTGTTTCAGAGCTCAAAAGATAAATCTAGTAGTAAAATCAGTTCTAGTAAAACGAACACTCAGAAATCAACTAGTTCAAAGTCTTCAACAAAAGAATACGAAAAAGATATTAGCCCAAAAAAGTCATCAAAAGAATCGTCAAAAACCGAGAAAAATGAAGACAGTCACATTTTTAAATCTCCCGATATTAACTCTGTTGACAAGAAACCACCTGAATTGGAAAGCAGCGAAACTGATGATGTCAGTAGATGATTGATTATACGTTTTATTCAACTGCCAATCTAAGTCTCTGTTTTGATTACAGGACTTTATTCGTGCCCTAAACAACAGTAAAAGATCGGAGGAAGCGAAAGAAGAAGATAAAAAATCTGATGTCTCTGTCAGTTCTGTCCATACCAGTGATCTATCTTCATTTGACGATGAAATCAGCTTATCTTCCAGTGATGAGATGAAAGCTGTACCCATACCTTCCCCCGTTAAAGAAGTGAAGAAAATTCCTCTTAAAGATAGTAATTGAATGTTTTACCTTTGTTAACAATACCTTAATTGATATTCTAGTAACTAATTACTCTTTTAATTATAGTTAAAGAAATCACGGCTATAATTAAAGAAAAGAGTTCATCCGGTAGAAATACTCCTATACCTGAGGAAGAAGATGAAGACGAACGCAAGAAAAAGAAGCAAAAGGTGAACTCAAAAATTGTTAAATTATTCTTTAAATAAAACTAATTAAACTTAATGACTTTAATAGGTTTCCAGAAATGATCCATTACCCGTTATAGATGAGTCAAACTCATCCCAGAAAGAGGATCTAACATCGGGTACTCCCCCAATCTTTTAGAGCTTTACCTTTTTACGACAATCTTAAGGTTTTTTTCTTTTGAATCAAAACAGAAACTCAAACTTCAGACGATGATAAAGGGCGAACCGGTTTTCGTTCCGGTTTAAGGAGACAACGTAAAATAAATCCAAAATACGCCTCCGATGAATATTCCTCTATTTTTAATAAAACGAGGAAGGAAAGGAAATCGACTGATGAAACGAAACCAAGTGAATCTCGTAAAAGACCTTACTCTAGGATAGTGGAGAGAAAACAGTCTAAAGGCCCGGATTCCGAGGGTGAAACTGCACCCAAATCAGCTAAAACTGAAAGCAATCGAGGCTCTCGAGGTAGAAATAGCAGGTCTTAAGGAACTCGTTTTACGTTAAATGTGTTTTTATTCTTTGTGTTTAGCGACACCCGTACGATTTATTAACTTCTATTTGATAACGTTATAAAATTAATCATGGTTAAAATTAAAAGTCGCGTGATTAATTAACGAATTATTTTTTCTAACAAAATTATTAAATTACAGAATGAATTTAATTTGTAGGAAATAAGGGCGTAATAAGTTTATATCATCATATTGATATCCAAATGAAATTGTCAATAAATTTAAGGCAAAGCTTTTAAATTTTAATATAATTTAATTTTCATTATTTTAAAAAAATAATTAATTAATTAATTTATGAAATCCAGAATATTTTTACAATAAAAAACATTTTTATTTTGCAGTTTATATTCAGAGCTCCGATGATGAATCTGGTGAAGATTCGTAATCATTAATGTAAGTTTATTTATAATATTTAAAGGAAAAGGATCAGGTAGCGTAACATTATACCTTAAAGAACGGCCTTTTTCTAAATATAAAAGGAATTAAATATTAAAAATAAATGGTCTCTTATTACAAAATAATTAATTAGCATTTAATTTAATTAGTCTTAAAACGAGGACTACTGCGCCATCCGCCACTAGTCTAGTGCCATCTGCTAATCTGTTCCTCTTACTCCTATCTCTCTCAGCTTGTGAGAATTCAACCAATCCGGTAAGGGTAAGTGGTTCTGGCTAGCAGACGCCACTAAACTAATGGCGGATGGCGCGGTAGTAGTCCTCGTTTTAAGACTAATTAAATGTTCTAATTATTTTGTAATAAGAGATCATTTAGATATTTTTAATATATTTTCCCTTTTATATTTAGACCGCCCTTAGTTCAGGGGGAAAACACCCAGCTCTTTGTCCATAAGGAATGGCGCCACCGTCGCGGTGGGCGGGTAATAGCGTTTTTCTTTGTGGTGATCCGAGCGCTCGCGGAGCGCTCCGAAAAAAAACATTCGTCTTTCATTGGAAAAAAAACGAGCTGCTCCGAGACGGAGGCGCGTCTTACATAGAGCCAGTCGCTCCCTCCCGTTTTGCTCCCGGATTGATCCCAACCGCTCCGACTCTAGAGATGGAGCGACCAAAATGGAGCGCCTGATGACGTCACAAAACCGCTCTGAAAACACTTTTGTCTTTCATTGGGAGCAACTACATTCTCGGTCCTCCGAGCTAGAGCGATGACGTAACACGAAAATATGGAGCGATCTCGGAGCGCTCTCGGGCGACCACAAAGGAAAACGCTATAAGCAATATGCTAACCAACAGTTTGACCCCCCCCCCCCCGGCCAGCCCCTTTAAGGTATAATGATATGTTACCTGAACTTTTCCTTTAATTAATAGAAATTATTTTATTCCTCTCGTGTTGTTCTTTCAGAATTAATTTTAAAATTAATCAAACTAATGTGAAATCATCGGGTAAATGTTTTAAAAAACCTTTTTGCAATAAATCTAGTCAACAAAAACAACAACAACAATAAACAATATACTTATAAATATATTTATTCTTATATTTTGTAAAACAAACTAGAGGTAGAAACTAAAAATACAAACAAAATATTATTAATATATAAAAACACTCGGAAAAATTAAAATAATTATAGGCGAATCAAAAAACTAAAAGGAAAACAAAATAATCATAAAAATGTGGTTTGATTTTCAAATTAATAATATTTACAGAACACAAATACAACATTTATTGGAAAGGTTTAAAAATAATAATAATAATAATGTTTTTGGAACACGTTTTGGGGGGAAAAACAAAACATTCTTCTCTAAATTTTAATTAACTTTAAAATCGTTTTAAAGTTAATTAATCTCTATTAAATTAAATAGTAACTCAAAACCCTGAACAATAAAAAAAAGGCCACACTTCTAAAATACTAACAAAGAGCTACAATATTTTTAAGTTAACAATTTGAAATAATTAATTAATTAAACAAACCAAAAGTAAATAAAATTAAAAAACATTTGGAAGCCCCAAATTTTAAAAACACAAACGTAGTTATATAAAAAAAATGGTATGGTATAATTTTTTTTTTAATATAAAAACTAGATTAAAAAAGGCGGTGTTGATATAGTTTTAATAATTAATATTCTTCAGGGAGTAACGTTATTGATAGTTTATTATCTTTCCAAAAATATGTTTTGGGTAATTCAATCTGAAATAATTTAAATAATTAATTATCTATTTATTTATTAAAAGTATTTAATATTTAACATACAGTTTCAGGGTGATTTAATTCTTCCAAATCTTCAATCATTTCTTCGAGTAAATCTTCAGTTAATAATATCTGCAACCATGGACCGTGAGCGGCAATTGGGTGTTCAACATCAGCAAAAGCTCCAACAACACTTGGAGCTACAAAAGTGATGGCTACATCTCCAATCACGCTCTTAAATGTGAAATGTCGACCGTGTTTTAATCTCCCCCTATTGCAATGTAAAGGAAATGTTACAATGTATTATTTTCACATTTTTCACGGGGATTAGCCACATTTACTTTAGGGCTAAAGGCAAGACTGATCCTGCTTCAAGGTTAAATTGCATATGGACGGTTTCTAAGGTTCTGGTTCGACCTAATTCACCAGTTTCTAAGGATGTGACATCATTACTAGCGTTACTGTCATAGGATTCTTTCCTAATATTGGAAGATGTATTTCTGAAATAAGAATTTTTGATTGGTCAGGGATGGTTTACAATCACTGTTTTGACAATTTTCCCTTACTGATTTGAATGTTTGGCTTTATTTGGTTGTATTGGAGGTAGAACTGGTTTGGAGTTTAATAATCCCTTTTTTAAAGTGGCTTTTATTTGAGCTGTATCTAAGTTTTATTTGGATTTAATTAGATTTATTTTTGTCGCTATCTAATAGCAGAAGTGGTATGAGACTAGAAGTGAAGGGCTCTAGCATTGGTAATAGATCCTGGCACTAGTGAACAAATTTGAGGATTTTATGCCGCTTCCCACGCGCTAAAACTAGAGAGAAAAAAATTGGTCGAGTTCCAAAAACATTTCCTACCCCCTTCCCCTCAACCTAAAGCGGCGGAACACGGACGCGGGTGCTTGAATCTAGTTCGGCCGTCTACCACCGCGAGCGTCTCACGTTTTGGAGGGAAAATTCGGAAACCGCCACTAGAGGGCCAACCGTTTGTGTTTTATCAAGTCTTTTCACTAATGCCGAGTGAAGAATTTGGTTAGCTCAATACTTCTAGTATCATACCACTTCTGCTAATAGTAATTAACTAACCATCTTCTGATAAATGGGGAACAGCAGCTTCACCTTCTCTTTGATTTCCCCCCCTTGTTCCATCATAATTTAGTGTAGTTGGTACTTTTTCCGACCATGAACATCTAGCTGAAACACCACTCAAATTTGAGCCCTCATTTTCAATTCCTTCCTCAATGGCCTCTTGAACATCAGGGTCAATTTCAAACATGGATTCCCCTCTCCTCATATCAGTAACTAGCCAATCACCACCAATTCCCCCAACTGCTTTCATTAGATCAATGACCCCGGGACCATTCCATCTTTGAGCAGCTTGCAGCTCTTCGGTACAAACACCGACAATTTGGATGAAAGCTACTGGTCCAAAAGGAGTCATAACAGTTCCCAATTGAGGGTCTTCCGTCATTAACATATGTTGTATCCTAGATTCGCTATTATCTAGTGGGCAATGCCACGAAACATGGTCTCCGGCACATAGACGGTTTTCTGATTGGAAGACATATTTGGCTAAAGCTTGCATGATTGCGGCTGGCCATGTTGGAGGGGCTGTCTCCCCCAATTCTCTTTTCAAACGAAATGTTAGTTCAAACCCAAAACCACTTGGCACGTCGCTAGCAGACATTCTGAAAGGGGAATAAAATTTATATTCAATTATCAAAGATTCTTACGGAATACTTACTCGTGAACGCGTCCATCTCCGTACAAATCTGATAAACCAAAACTAACATAATGCCAGTGAGGTGATACCCCTTTAGATTCATCACCAGGATTCGCGTACATACTAATATAATCCAAAGGATCTGGACCACCTAACCAATATTTTACCAAAGCAGTGACTTGCAATGGGTTTGGTTGATCCGGGTAGACGTTCCTGCATGTTGAATACAGTGCTTCAAGACCAAGGAAAACTTGTTGAACTGGCGCGAAAGTTTCCATCTTTAAAAAATGCTCTACAAGACGTCTTTTTACAATTAATTTGAACTAATTTTTAATAAAATTTTGCTTAAAAAACATGCTTAAACTTATTTGGAAATACGCCAATCGTTCACCATTAACTTGCCGAATTTTCAACTTTGACTGTGCCCACGTTTAGGGACGCCATCTATGACCCCTAGCCGCTGGTTTGGTTTGATACGGATTCGTGAACACTTCGGCTCTGGGATTAACGTAAATTATTTTAATTATGGATGCGTACGACGTAATTATCAACCAGCCCGTTGTTATTGATAATGTGAGTATCATCAATATCATACTCCTAAAATTCCCAGTAAAATATTAAGTGAGAAATTTCCTGTTTGAAAGTATTTTTGCTAAGCCTTGGCTTCATGTTGACGCTATATAATTTTTGACAGTGATGATGACTCATACCCCGCCTATGAAAACACGTTTATTTTTTTTAATAATTCTTTTCTATTAAATTTAATTAAATGTAATTAATTTAAGGGGTCTGGTGTAATTAAAGCCGGGTTTGCCGGGGACCAAGTACCAAAATGCCATTTTCCAAACTAGTAAGTAGTTAATATTATTAAATGTCATAAGTTCGTTATCGGTGAATGTGATCTTTCAAAATTAGTATCGGGAGGCCAAAACACGTCAGGGTAATGGCTGGAGCCCTCGAAGGCGATATGTTTATCGGCCCTAAGGCTGAAGTTAGTCAGATTTATTTATTAAATTGGCTTCTTAACCTCATTATACTTAAAGATAATGTAAATATAGGAACACAGGGGTCTTTTAAGCATTCGTTATCCCATGGAACATGGAACAGTTACGGATTGGAATGACATGGAACGAATCTGGCATTATATTTATTCCAAAGAGCAGCTACAAACATACCCGGAAGAACACCCTGTGCTTTTAACGGAAGCACCATTAAACCCTCAAAGAAACAGAGAAAAAGCTGCTGAAATCTTCTTTGAAACTTTCAATGTTCCAGCTTTATTTATCTCCATGCAAGCTGTTCTCAGCCTGTAAATACAATCAACAAAATCTCCCTAACACAAATTTAGAGTCCAAATTGACCTAGAATTATTAATAGTTACGCAACAGGAAGAACAACGGGTGTGGTACTTGATTCGGGGGATGGTGTAACTCACGCTGTTCCAATCTATGAAGGTTTTACAGTACCTCACAGCATTATGAGGGTTGATGTTGCTGGTAGAGACGTGACGCGTTATTTGAGACTTCTTTTACGTAAAGAAGGCTTCAACTCTCACACAACAGCTGAATTTGAGATTGTTAAAACAATCAAGGAGGTTTGTGAAACTCGAGTCTACAAACCTTTTAAAGAAAACCTGAATTAAAAAAAAAAGGTGTTTCTTTAGAGAGCTTGTTATCTCGCCAGTAATCCTCAAAGAGAGGAAACTATGGAAACGGAGAAAGCTCAGTATACACTACCAGATGGTAGTTTATTAGAAGTATGATTTGCTTTTGATGAATGTGAGGATTAAGTTCTTCAATAATTATATTGATTGCCTTAGATTGGACCTGCAAGATTTCGAGCCCCTGAAATCTTATTTAGGCCAGATTTAATCGGAGAGGAATTTGAAGGTCTACACGAAGTCTTAGTCTACTCTATTCAAAAATCTGATATGGATTTGAGGAGAGTTTTTTATCAGAACATTGTTCTTTCCGGTGGATCAACTTTATTCAAAGGTTTCGGTGATCGACTTCTAAGTGAAGTTAAGAAAATAGCTCCCAAAGATATAAAAATTAGGGTAAATAAACTAAATATCAATAAACAGCCCATTGAAAACAAATTATACTTAATCTTACAATAATAATGATTAACATCTTAGATATCAGCACCTCAGGAGCGACTCTATTCAACTTGGATTGGGTAACATAATTAAAGTAACAGGCGGCTCCATGATCACCCCCTAGCATGGTGGCTAATCTTCTGGACACGAATTTTACCTTGCCAAAGGCAGGAACCAATTAGACCTAATGCACTAGGTCCCATTGGTTCCTGCCTTTGGTTTAACTAGCCTTTGCCAAGCTTAGCCAACGTGTAGCGGAAAAGGCATCTTTCAGGGGTATCAACGGAGCCGCCCTTTGCTTTAAGAACTGAATAGTCAATGTTAAAGTTCCAAAACTAACCAAAAAGAAACCCTTTCAGAGGCTCTATATTGGCATCATTAGATACTTTCAAGAAAATTTGGGTTTCCAAACGAGAATATGATGAAGACGGAGCCAGAGCCATTCACAGAAAGATGTTTTAAAAAAAAAAAGAACATCCCTTAATTAAAGAATCAAATGATTCAAAATCAAATCTTCATTTAGAACTGGGAAGAAAAATGTAAAAACAATTTAAAAAAAAAATAGGCTGGCTTTGCGAAACTAACCAATGAAAACTTGGAAAACGAAAACCCCAGAAACAGTCAGCATTTTTTATAAAAAAAAAAAAAAAAAAAGTATGAAATGTTGCGAAAGGTAAGAGAATGTTATTTATATAATTAATGACCAAAAAGGTAACAAAAAAAATGCGGCTGCTCCCAAAACCAATTTGTGTTTTGTGTGCCTTTTTTGATGAAAAACTATAAATTTCTTAAAAGCAACGCAAATATTGGTTTAATTAAAGCACCTAAACGAAAGCGACATATTTTTTAATAACTTAATCTAGCTAGTGTTTAATTTATCAAAAAACAATTAATGATTTTCCGTTTTAACTCCCCTTGGCCTTCTTCATTTTGTTCTTTTTAGAAGTTCTTGAGGCCATATTTTGTAAATTTATTATCTAGGAGATTATTACGTATTTAATTTTGCGTGTTAGGTTAATAATTAACATAATTATTATTATTAATACTTAATAGCTTTAAACATTC
Organism: Phalangium opilio; assembly: GCF_054372755.1. Taxonomy (NCBI): domain Eukaryota; kingdom Metazoa; phylum Arthropoda; class Arachnida; order Opiliones; family Phalangiidae; genus Phalangium; species Phalangium opilio. The sequence goes on from NW_028324170.1 coordinate 3,047,184, forward strand.
TTAGCACAGCCCACTCGATCACGCGCTCATGGACAGGGCGCAAACAGCCTGTGTGGCTGTGTCCAGTGGCGCGTGGGCTGTGTTTTCGACCCACTTGATCACGCATTCATGCCGGACACGTGGGTTGGGTTCTCAGCTAAGCCTAATTGATAAGCCTTGTCCGAGAGCTAAATTTTAATAATTGATATATATTTCCTGAAGGCTGTCCTAAAATTGTTCGAATTCTTCGTTTATTATTGCTTTCCTACGCAGAAAATTGTAATAGAAAAAGGCTCTAACGCGAACAATCGAAATTTTGGAAGAAATTTAATTATACCATTCCAATTTAAATAAATTAAAAAAAAAAATAGAATCCCCTCTCTTCAGTTTTGTTGATTAAAATGATAAAAAAATAAGTAATTTATTGCTAAGCAAGAAGTGATTTCTTTAATGGTGTAATAATTATTACAAAAGTTTTATAACATCCGTTTTAAATTTTTCCCTCTTCAAACATTTTTATTATTCATTATCTAGGTGGGTGGTTTAAAGCTTTTCTAATAGTAAAGTACGTAATTCAAATCTTTTTGAATATAAAAAATTAGTTATAAAATGGCACGTAGTTAACGGAATAGAAAAGAAAATTGCGATTTAATAAATTTCGGCCATAATTAAAACGACTGTCGATGTCCATCCAGTGAAAGGATGGGATCCTTGACCATGGCCATTGATATCGTTGTAATTCTCGAAAACGTATCCAGTTCGTTTATATTCCTTTAATATGTTGGATACGACGTTTTTTCTTAATTCTTTATAAATCCCGAAGGCTTCGTCTTGATAAGGTCCCGGGATTTCGCTGTAGTAATTCAGCGCTTTCAGTACCAAGTAATTCATATTCATCCAGATAGCGCCCCTCCAATAAGGCGGGTCGTGTTCCGTATTGCGTTTCTGATATAGTGGAGCCGTTTTAGCCAAGGATCTTAACCCGTAGTTGGTCCACAAAAGTTTGGGGTTTTTCATATCGGTTAAGACTTTGGAAAGGACTGGGTTTTCAGGTTTAAGGATTTGTAGCATCAATGGGAATAAACTAACGTATCCGAAGCTATTGACGAATTGGTATTTTGGTGGGCTTAAATGCGCGCGGACTTTAGGTGGGTCTGGTTGCGCGGTGCGAGGAGTTATTAATTTAACATCCGGGGTGTGTAAACCATAGTCGCAAAACGATCCGTAACTCGAAGACCAATGAAGTTTTTCCAAGATATCATTGTCTGATAGGTACTTGAAGGTTGTTGCGTAATCTGACCAACTTTCACCTACCATACGGCCAATTTCCTGCATAACATTAGCCGCGAAGGCCATCCAGCAACGCAAATCAACGTGACGTTCGTCATCAGTCGGATCGGAAGCTCTGGGGTAGTCGTCCAAACCGGATGTTAAAGTTTTGGGGTTCAATTCATTGATAGCGCCGGGATTTCGGCCTCTCCAACGATACGTTCCGTATTCTTTACCAATTTGAGTGGTATTGAACCAATTAAACCAGGCCTTTAACCGCGAATAACTTTTCTTAAGAAAGTCAATGTCTTTTTCTATTTCTCCCGTCACCATTCTCCTGACGAGAATATCGTAAGACAATAGTAAAGTCGGTGGGTTAGCGTTTGAATTATGTTGAACGACGAATTCCGCGGGGACCCTAGCTCTAGCTTCGTCTCCTAGTATTAGTTCTCTCGGTATCCAACCATCGGCATTCATGAAATCTAACCAATGTCCTAGGATATCTTTAGTTATAACGGGATCCCAGCGATTTATCACTAAGTTATGAAAACCTTCGTCCCACAAGAAACCCCTTGGGAACGTTGATCTGGACGGAACTGCGGTATATAAACTGGATGCCCAGTATTCGATCGGGTCTTTACTATACTCGGATTGTACGTAAGATTTCCCGTGAAAGTATCCAATACCCCCAATAAGGTTACTAAAAATGGCTTGAGCAATTTCTGTCTCTTCTTTCGAATATCCTTTCAAGGGAAGTTGAAAGACGTCGCTAAACTTATTCTCAAAATTTTCCTTATGCCTTTTTAACTCCTGATCAAAAATATGTCCTTCTAAACGGTTTGGCCGATCTATAAAACTACCCGATTCAAAAACGAGTTCCATGTCAAAAGGGGGAAAGACTGTCACTTGGTGTGCTATAAAGTTGCCTTGTGTGGATTGAGCTTCATCAGGAGGGAAAACGTCACCCCTTAACCCCAAAACTTGTAACTGGTCTTTTATTTTGGATTTAAAAACCGCCAAATTTTGAAGAACCACTTCTTTAAGGTATTGCAGACCATTAGGAGCTATGGTGTTTAGATAATTGAAACGAACAATCCCTCCTTTTTTGGGTATAAAGTGTAGATTGAATGAACCCAAACTTTCAGCATATCCCGCGACAGTTACGAGACGGCCATCATCTTGAATAACGGGTGATATACTTCCATCCCCGTCAGTGGCGATATAGATTAGAAATGAATGGGGAATAGCCATTAGCATGGGAGAACCTTCAGTCTTCTTATTAGGCGTGATGGAGATCCTAGCTGTCCAATCACCACCAAATTTCCCTCCATGCCTTTTAACAAAGGACGTTTTAATTGTTATTGCGTCATCTTCTATCTCTTGGATGCCAAAATTTACTCCGTCATGTTGTAGCCAGCTGTAACGTTTCAAACCATCTCCCAAATCACACCAATGTCTCACTTTTAAGGTGTTATCGATGATTCTTTGGGGAAACCACATTAATCCCACTACTGGAGAGTTTGGGTGTCGCGTTTTCATGCCAAAATAATGCCCGCTTCGATAGCTACCCCAGTATTTTTCATTGGACCCAATTCCTTCTACAGAAACTACTTTGGGTAGATTTATGGGAGTGGTAACAGTATGCTCTATTCGGTAACGATAAGCCAAATATAATCCGACAAAGAAAAATGCGATGCAGTTTGAAACGATGAATAGTTTCAGATTGGACATCTTATCTTTGGAATCATTTTGTTTCTTCGATTTTGATTTTTCCCATTTTTTAATTTTTCCAGTTCCTTCACTAGAACTTTTACCTTCTGGATTTTTTTCATTTTTCTGAACCTTATTCTCCGGAGAATCGTTATTTTTAATGTTTTTTCTTTGTCTTGCCATGTTTATGTTTGTTATGAGCAATTAAATATTAATGAAAATAAATACAATAATGCATAACCCCAGTTACCAGCAGCAAGAAGAGCATACGTTAACAAATCAACATGAATTGATTTACAATTACCCGGTTCCCCGGCGTTTGTTTGGACCTACCACGGCCCACTCGATCACGCTGGTAGAAGCGTGTCCAAAAGCTCCAAAATTTAAAGAATAATTTTACTATGTAGAATTTTCGGCTTTTCGCTCAAAATATCTAATAAATAAATAGGTTTCTTAACACAGTAGCTTGTAACTGATCCATGTACAAACTTATTCCCTCATACTAATGTTTATTCCATTCCCTTATGTTCCTATAATTTTTATATTGTTAGTCTACTTAATCTCATTCATTATACTACACTGTTTCTTAGCCCTATATTCATTAATTAACTTGTTTTTTGCATCTCACTTTGTATCCGATGTTCGTACATAAGCCACTCTGCTGGCTTCACGAACAGTGTTTGACAAATAAATAAATAAATAAAAACACTTTCCAATAAAAACATTTTTGAAAGTCGCGGGTTGTTTTAAAAATTAATTGTGGCTGGCAACCCTGAGGGAAAAATAGACAAAGACCAAAGAAAATATACGCGTGTATCTTCTTTGCAAAGACCAACGAAATCTGCTTTGGTAAAGATTTTTCATTCGGCCATTTTCGTCTCTGGCGTTCGCCCTATTTGTGCACGTGTCGTGTTCAGTTGAAATTAAACTAAACTCTTAATTATCATCATGGGACATCAAAATATATGGTTTTCTCACCCCCGAAAGTTTGGACCCGGTTCTAGATATTGGTAATTATAATTAATCCTTTGCAATTTCCGTTAAATTAAAGATTTACATTGACTCTGAACGTTTCCTTGAATGGCCTTAAGCCTTGGTGAACAATGTGGTCCTTAACCCTAAAATCGCTAATGCTAGGTCTATTTTTGAAAATATTTAAATACATCTAAATAATTTTATTGCCTTCTAGCCGAGTTTGTGCAAACCATCATGGTTTAATCAGGAAGTATGGATTGAATATCTGCCGTCGATGCTTTAGACAGTATGCTGCTGATATTGGTTTCAAGAAGGTAAGTTAATTAGGATATTTTCTTGAAATCTATTTCAAGTTCTCAAGTCTCAACTAACATATAAAACATTTGTTTTATAGTTGGATTAATTGCTGCAGAGGAGATTGAAATTGAAGAACAACCACCAGTTTTCATGGACCAAATATTATTTAATAAGAATATTGAAATGTTAACTATCTGCCAGAGCCATTACTTGTAAATAAAACTTGTTGCTGCTCTTCAATCTCAATAAAAAATTCCACAAAAAATTATTAGTTATTTATTAACGGAATGATCGGAATCCGCAAGCGGGGCAAGCCCAATACAGACAAGGAGGGTTCATACCATTCAGGTGAACACAGGAGGAGAATGGTATGAATTCTCCTAGTCTGTAAACTATGCATGAAATTTTCCCATTCGATCACGCACAGCTTGCGTCGTTCAGTGCGTGATCGAGTGGGCAGTTTATCATTTTCGTTGACTAAAATTTCTCAGAGAGAGAGAGCCTTCCCGCAAAGAAAATATACGCTCCAGGAATGGAAGGTATGTCTCGGGGTTCGGGTTGACAAGGAACTTCCGGTCTATGCAAGTTCGATGTAGCCGGAAATACCTCGGTCGACCGAGCCTACCTTTGGAGCGTACTAGGAGGGGAGAGACAAAAATTTACACTAGAGGAAGCTACAGTTTCCATTCCTGGGGCGTGTATCTTCTTTGCTTCCCGCGACCGCGTTGGGAACTTGGGACAGTCAGGGATGTTTGATATATCGTCGACACTCTATAGGGATCGGCCTCTCTTGACAAAAGGTGGGGTAAAAAAGCGAGCCGTCTCAAAAATCGGACGCCTGGTGTCAGGGAGCAGCGTAACTATATTCATGACGTCAAGTCACGAGAAATTCAAAGGTGGGAAGAAAATGATTTACTGATTGGTTGAAATAAAAATGGCGCAAATTACGAAAGATTGGCCGCGCAATTTCAACGAGTTATCTCAAAATTGCCTTTTCCATACCTTTTCACTCTTTTAAACTGAAAACTATTTGTGAATTAAAATATATTTTTTTAAAATGCCTGGAACTTTTTGTTCCGTTCCTAACTGTGGAGCAAAGTTAAATATCCAAGATTATCCCTTTTTAATTTCCTAAACAGAAAATTCAACACTAAAAAGAAAACATTCACCTATTTATACTAAGTTTAATATCAATTAACTACTACTCACTGAAATAACTTGAAATTTCATACAAATAAATAAGCTTCTCGTTGTTTTCGTCCATGTTTTAATTCCGAACATAACTCTCTAGTCTCTTCATCGTGGTTTTTAAACTTTTATAGGCCTCGCAGAGGGGCAGTACTACTAGCAGACGAATCATCACATAGTTACGATGCTCCCGCAATCCAGATGGCGCTGTCGTCGGCCTCAAAAACTTGCCCCTTTTTTTAACATTACGGGTATAGGAAGAGGCCGATCCCTATAGAGTGTCGATATATCAAACATCCCTGGGACAGTTGGGGAGGACGGATTGTTTTTCCTCGCGTCAGGCACGTTTTTGTTGTAAATATTAGCTAAATTTGGCTTGGATCAGTTTATTAATCGTAAAAATGTAAAATAAAGGATATAATCATAATGGTTTTGAAAATATCGCCTAGAGTATGAGTTTTTGAAATATTCTCTAGGCCTTGGCGAGGTTATTAATTTTACCCCATTTTGATTAGAAGAGAAGACTACCCACTGGGGGGGCGGATTATTTTGACCTAATATTAGAACTTTAGATTTGAATTAGTTTATCTAATTGTCAATAAAGTTCGTTAAATATTTATTCCAAGTTATCTGTAATATTCAGTCCAGATAATACTGAAATATAAAGAAGATAATCCTTACTGGGTGTCAGCTCTCTATAAAATCAAAAACTAGATTGAAAGAGCGGAGTTTTAAAACCAATTGGTTATGTTGGCTGTTTTGCCTGTTTCTGCTCAAGCCTTACCGGCCGGAAGAAATCAGCCAACTGGCATGAATAGATACGTAACTTTAAGCCAATTAGGTGATGGAACGTACGGTAGTGTTGTTTTGGGTCAAAGATTGGATACTGGAGAGAAAGTTGCCATTAAAAGGTGAATAACTCATTCTCGACGCACCTTGGCATTTACATTCACCTTTATCACAAATGAAATCTTAAGATTAGCTATAAAAGTGCCTAAAAACTGCACTTAAAGCACTCCAAATAACAATGCACCGATTCAAAATTGCACGCAACTTAGGCGATGGCACTTATGGGAGTGTTTTGCTCGCACAAAGTGTAGAAAATGGTGAAAAAGTAGCCATTAAGAAGTAGGTTTTCAAAGTAGCCGCGTTTTTAGTTCAGACTAAGTTACAATCTTAAAAGGGGTAAATGAATAACTTTTTCATTAAGACAAGGTCTCTTCTAAGATTGCACTTTGCACTAGTGTAAAGTAGAATTTAGTGTTAAAACTGATGAGATTTTATATCTTTAGAATGAAGAAAAAGTATTATTCTTGGGATGAATGTATGAATCTTAGGGAAGTTAAGGTAAAAATATAAAAATTCATGATTTTAGGCCTAACTTAATCGTAATAGGCCTAATTACTATCATATTCATCAATATTTTATTACATTTTGAGGTCGTTTTTTTCTTGACATAGTCACGAACTATATATAAAAATTTCTCAGTGGTATTTTGAGGTTGCTATAGTAACATACAAGACATTCATTGATTTTTTGCTCCTGCACCTGCTCTCATTTAAGTCCGGATATTTCAAACCCCCATCATTAACGATTAAAGCTCTAGCTAGGCACTGGTCAACCTTGAAAACCTCCCCCCCCCCCAACCTCCAAAAGGGGGACGTTACTTGACATTGATCTCATTTTCATTTAACCTACAAGGTTATCACTGCAAATACACGTAATTTTTATATCCAGGCCTATTTTTATCGACCTATTTTATTGAAAAATAAATAAAAATCAATATTTAAGCCTATTTTAATTTAAAATATTAATATCATAGTCACTTCAAAAACTAAGTCACGCGAATCTAGTCAAACTCAAAGAAGTAATTAGAGAGGACAACACCTTGTATTTTGTTTTTGAATACATGAAAGAAAATTTATATCAACTCATAAAAGATCGGTAAATAAATTAGATCTTTCTCCTGAAACTGTTAGCGGAAAAGTACAGCTAACATAACATTATACTACCTTAAAAGAACTGCCTTTTTCTAAATAGAAAAGGAAAAATATTTAAAAAATAAACGATCTCTTATTACAAAATAATTAGCGTTTTAATTAGTCTTAAAAATAATCAAGGACTACTGCGCCGCCATTGGTTTAGTTACGTCTGCTAACTAGAACCCCTTACCCCTACGGGATTGGTTGAATTCTGACAGGCTGAGGAAGGTAGGGAGGGGTAAGAGGTTCTGGCTAGCAGACGCCAGTAAATCAATGGCGGCACTGTGATTCTCTTTTTTAGGACTAATTAAATCCTAATTATTTTATGATAAGAGATCATTTATTTTTCTTAATATTTAATTCCTTTTTGTATTTAGAAAAAGACCGTTCTTTTAAGATATAATGTTATGTTACCTGTACTTTTACCTTAAAAGAAGTTAACGCGTCTTAAATATTTCAGAGACCGTCCATTTTCCGAGCCAATTATTCGAAACATACTATATCAAATATTTCAAGGGTTGGCTTTCATGCACAAACACGGTTTTTTTCATCGTGATATTAAACCGGAGAATTTATTATGCATGGGACCGGATTTAATTAAAATTGCTGATTTTGGTTTAGCTAGAGAAATACGGTCTAGACCTCCTTACACTGATTACGTTTCAACACGATGGTAAACACGAAACTCCGTTGTCCAATACCACTTAGTAATTTTGTGGTTATATCAATTAAAATTAGGTACCGAGCCCCAGAAGTTCTTTTAAGATCTACAAATTATAGTTCGCCTATCGATATATGGGCGGTTGGTTGTATTATGTCGGAATTATATACACTTCAACCCCTTTTCCCTGGACGTTCCGAAATTGATCAGATATTCAGGATATGTTCGGTTTTGGGAACTCCTGATAAAGTAATTAAGGAAAATCATAGCTAACATAACATTATACCTTCAAAGAACGGCCTTTTTCTAAATATGAAAGGAAAAACATTAAAAAATAAATAAATGATCACTTATTACAAAATAATTTGCATTTATTTAGTCTTAAAAATGAGGACTACTGCGCCGCCATTGCTTTAGTGATGTCCGATAGCCAGAAACTCTTACTCCTACGGGATTGGTTGATTTCTCACAGGCTGAGAGAGGTTCTGGCTAGCAGACTCCACTATAGAGTGCTGTCAGAAGCGCCGGTGTGACGTCACCCATGCTGTTTTCCCATAAAGAAAAAACGGTAACTGTCATGGCCGCCCATTGCTAAAGGCAGACTCGTGACGTTTAACCTTGGATCTGACGTCACAACTGACAGCACTCTATAACAATGGCGGCGCAGTAGCCCTCGTTTTTAAGACTAATTAAATGCTAATTATTTTATAGTAAGAGATCATTTATTTCTTTTTATATTTAGAAAAAGGCCGTTCTTTTAAAGGGCTCCTTCGGACCCTTAGACACATGGCCCCGCGGATTTCCGAGCCCCCCTACCTAGCCAGAGAGAGGAAGAGTACTGAGGAAGATCGTCTATGAAGAGGGGATGGAAATCCGCGGGGCCATGTGTCTAAGGGTCCGAAGGAGCCCTTTAAAGTATAATGTTATGTTACCTGAACCTTACCTTTAATAACAAACCCTAAAAATTTCATTATGTCTAAAAAAATTGCGTCCAACAGAAAGATTGGCCTGAAGGATATTCCTTGGCTAATAACATGAACTTTAGGTTTCCCCAGTTCTCTGAAATGCCATTATCGAGTATCGTAACAAATACAGGCAAAGAAGGTTTAGCTATTTTGAAAGATATGCTAAGATGGAACCCAGCAAAACGTCCGACGGCCATATCGGCTTTGAGACACCCTTATTTTCAAGCTGGGCAACGTTCTTCTCTTCAGGGAAATACTTTGAAATCAGGGTCACAATTTAAAAGTCATCATTATCACGGAAGCGCAATTTGGAGAACTAAAAACGCTGCTAGGGAAACAGATATTGATGAATTACTCAATAAAGCCAATTACGGCAGTTTAAATAAACGTAGATTGAGTAAACAACCATCTTGGGAAGAACTCTTAGAGTCTGATAGCCCCTCAATTGGAGATGACATAGAAAAAAGGTATATTGGGGTCGTAATTAATAATTACATAAGTTTATGATAATTGCCGGTATTTGTAACATTTTTTAAATTGATTCAGTCTTTCAAGACAAACAGACGAACTTCGAAATACGGGAAATAAAACGAGAATGTCAGCTAAGGAGCATTATTTAATGAAAGCTCGCTACGTAGCTGGTCAAAACACTCGTAATGTTATCAATCAGGATAATACTATTGATACTGGGGTTTATGGTATTGTTGGGAAAGGTACTAACAGTAACAACCATGGATAAAGAATGCGCGTGAGGAAATTTGTTTTCACGCGACAGGATCGGCAACTCCCTATCTCGAGCGACAGCTTATTCTGTATATACTCTGTTACAACATCGGTTGTCAGCATGCGCAAACCTAGGTCTCTATTTAACGTAGCTTTGTACGTGCTGTCAAGAGACAAAAAACTTCAGGATCTTCAGGATTTAAAATCGTTTAAAATATCCTAAAATTTTTTGTCTCTTGTCAGCACGCGCAAAGCTAGATTACATAGAGACCTAGCATTGTGCGTGCTGACAACCGATGTTGTAACAGAGTATATACAGAATAAGCTGTCGTTCGAGATAGGGAGTTGCCGATCCTATAGCGTGAAAACAAATTTCCGCAAGCGCATTCTTTATCCATGGTAACAACTACTAATCGGTACCAATATTAACCTTAAAATGCTTTTTAAACGACGATTTTTCATTTAGGAAACTATAATTCCAATTTTATGCCATCATTAGCTGAAAAAAATTCTGCTAAAAATGCTGGACAAGATAATATCTACGGAAGAGTTTCAAACTTGAGTTATCATATACCAGGGAAAACCGATTGGGCCGCTAAGTAAGTTTTGTTTAAGGCTGTTTTTAAGTATTTAAAATTAATTATTAATAAGTTATCTTTTATGATTAGGTATCTGAAATAATTTTAGATACTCGAGACGAAAGTGTTTTCACTTTCCTTACGAGACTTTTTGTGATAAGGTTTGGTTAAAATTAATTGGGGTTTTTTTTTTTAATTTATTTGTTTATTCAGATTTAACAGTATTTTTAACTTAAATCTGTCGTAGTTACGTCTATGTCAATCTAAAAACTTTTTGAAACCCACCGTTTAGTTTAGTATTAGTGAAGAAACGGCCCCAACTCTGGCGGCCATCTTGGATTAATATCTACAGATATTAATCGAAAATGAACCCGACTCTGACGGCCATCTTGGATTAATGACTATTTATCAAAAATGGCCCCAACTCTGGCGGCCATCTTGGATTAATATCTACAGATATTAATCAAAAATGGCCCCGACTCTGACGGCCATCTTGGATTAATATATACAGATATTAATCGAAAATGAACCCGACTCTGACGGCCATCTTGGATTAATGACTATTTATCAAAAATGGCCCCAACTCTGGCGGCCATCTTGGATTAATATCTACAGATATTAATCGAAAATGAACCCGACTCTGACGGCCATCTTGGATTAATATCTACAGATATTAATCGAAAATGAACCCGACTCTGACGGCCATCTTGGATTAATGACTATTTATCAAAAATGGCCCCGAGTCTGGCGGCCATCTTGGATTAATATATACAGATATTAATCAAAAATGGCCCCGACTCTGACGGCCATCTTGGATTAATGACTATTTATCAAAAATGGCCCCAACTCTGGCGGCCATCTTGGATTAATATCTATCTGTATAGTCACTACTACTTAGTTGAGGAGAAAGTGTTAAATTTTAATGGTTTTTAATTATGAGTTTTTCCAGGGAAAGTTAAATATTTAAATTTTTGCTCTAATTATTAATCAACTAAACGAAACTTCAAAAACCGTCTGTACAAATTGAAATTCTACATATCACTTAAAATAGTTTAAAACGGCACATCTATTAAGAAATCTAGTCATTTTAATAAAAAGAAAATGATAATTATTTTAATTAAAACTTAACTTCGTGAAAGGGAAAAAAATATTTATTAGTTTATTTTCTATATAAATCAGAAAATATCGAAGAGATAACAATTTACAAAGGTGCATTTGATTGAAATAAACAATTCAACAACTGTATGATTACAAAAAAAAAAAAAATATCACAAATAATTTGACCTATTTTTTAGGCCTATAAATGATGCTAGGATATAGTATGAAATACTTTTAAATTTAAGCCAGATTAATACCAAGCTATTTTGGTTGGTAACTTAATTGGTTCTCTCAAAGACGTTTTAAGCAGACAACTGTGGGTGTGGGCCCTAAAATTTTGCAGTGGTAAATTCATTTGGGCTGGAAATAAGCACAGGACACACTGGACATTTTGACCAATAACTTTTTCCGAAGTTTTGATAGCTTGACTATAAAGATGCGACCATATTTTTGCACACTCCAGCGGACAATATTCTATAAATTTTCCACTGGACATTCGTCCTTCAAGAAATTTTACTTATCTCCAGCTCTGTGGAATTCCGCTTACCAGCCTTAGAAATAATAATTTTTTTAAACTGGTCATATGACCAGTAGAGCCAAAGCGCTTTTAATAAAAAAACGGGGCATAGAGTAATGTCAGTTCTACTATGCAAACGTCATACCATAGAGCAGTGTCGGTAGAGGGGGTAGTAGACTGTTTATCCCTCCCTCTAGGCGCGCTTTTGTAAGAGGGGATACTGTACGCGCCTGGTAGGGGGGATGACACTTAGCTAAGAGATAGAAGGGTATGACGTTTGCATACGTAGAACTGACATTACTCTCTTAGCTCAGTGTCATCCCCCCTACCAGGCGCGTACAGTATCCCCTCTTACAAAAGCGCGCCTAGAGGGAGGGATAAACAGTCTACTCCCCTCTCTACCGACACTACTCTATTGGCCATTTGTAACGGTGAAAGCTTGGAAAGTTTTTAATTTATAGAGTGGTCACAGGGCCAGTAGACGCCCGGGAATTTAATTTAAAATTAACTGTTCCAGCTAAGTGGTCCAGTACCACCGCGCCCTTTTTCTCATCCTGCCGCTTACCATCTCAGTTAAAACACTACCCAATAGCGACTAGACTTTGATGATTAGGGGGGGGGGGGGAAGGATGCGGAAGTATAGACCGCCCGCCATTTTTCCCAGCATTCCCCCCCCCCATTTCTAGCGTCCCATTGGACCTATTTTTCTCAAATTTCGCATCCTTCCCCCATCATTCTTACCAACCGAAATTGCCAGGTGTTCCTGGCTCAACACCGAAATTACATCTCATAGGGGGAAATGTATGATATTTATATAAGTTTTGAAAAACATGATTATTTTATATATATATATATATATATGCTATATTTACGATGAGATTTTTTTTTTTTTTTCGATTCAAAGTTTGTTTTTAAAAGCCTAGTTATTAATCTTGACTAAATTATTGCCGAATTTGTACTTCGGAAGACGCTAAAAATAATTATAAAAACAATTAAGGAAGTGGGCGTTTCTTATTTCGTTTTTTTTTTCTTTTTTTTTTAAGAATGCAAGGTTGTCTTAATCTTATCTAATTTCTCCATTAATTTGGAGTGTAAAAACATAGTAGCTAATATTCCATCTTCAATTAAAACCGGATCTTTAGGTCCATACCAGATTAACTGGTCTGTTAATGTTGTTAATCGTCCACCTGTTAAATAAAATTATTTATTATTAATGTTAGTTTAGTCTATGGTGTTTTTTTCATTAGTTATTTATGCACCAGCAGCCACTAGAATAGCGTTTCCCGCGCAAATATCCCATTTTTTAATGTTGGTAACGTGAACGTAGGCGGTAGCATTCCCGGATAGAACTTGAAGAGCTTTGTATCCTTAAAATTTTAATGTTTAAGATGAATTTTTAAGTTATTTTTGGTATCTTTGACCAATTATTACCAGCTCCCCCGGCTGGTATAACTTTAGCGGTAGTTCCAAATGCATCCTTAGCGACTTTCTCGACATCTCCTTGGTGAGATCTAGAAACTATGATTTTGGGATTTTCCATGGAGGGATTTTTTGCAATTTCTACATTGGGGGAAATTCCGTGGCCAATCCAAGCCCAGATAGTTTTATTCGAAAAGGGTAAGTGGATGACTCCTATGACTGGTTTTCCTTGAATTGCCACGCAAACCATGGTAGTGACGTATTGCTGAAGGTTTTCTATAAAATTTTGGGTTATTAAGCTAAATGTTTTGAATACTTGGCTTTATTTTTACCGGTGTATTCTTGCGTGGCATCTAAGGGGTCAATCCAGACTGTTATGTCATTGAGAGATACTTTCATATCTTCTTTAACAACCTTATCAATGGCTGCGACTATACCAGCATTTGAGACACTCGCTTTTGAGTTTTTGGACCAGGAACTGTCTTTTTCTTCAGAAATAACCTAGTTTAAGTAAATTTGTGGTCATTTATTTTGGGGTTAACGAGGGAGAAACTACTTGTTTCTTATACTCTTATATTCGGGAACGCGGACTGTAAGGCTTGCATCATAGCTCTATGAGATTTGAGGTCACCGTCAGTTAAGGGGTCATTGGCGCCTTCTTTAGTTTTGCCCTTGCTGGTCTCTTTAAGTTCAAGACCCTGACGAACTTCTCGAACTTCCTTGCCACCTATTTCAGCCACTTCGATGCCAACCGCGAGGAGTCTTTTCAAGCTTACAGTTTCGTAGGAAGGAGGCGGACTAGCGCTGTCCATGTAAACATAAATAAAGAAGAAAACTAGAGCCAAAAGTACGACTAATCCGAAAGGATTTAGTCTTATGACGTTTCCAAACATTTTGGCTGATGTTGTTGCGGTATAATTTTATAGATTTTTCGACATAATTTCGTTCAAAATAACGACCTACGTCTACGACCGCAACAACAATACCACATGGTTATGGACTTCTAATTCATGAGACGCTGGCTTGGAGCAATAGTGATTGGAGACTTGCATTTTGCACGATGGTCTTTAGGACCTCATACACTGATCCCACTACAATTATTGCTCCATGCACCATGCTAGTGGTAAATCAATATAGCTGAACCTGAACTGAAGGGAACTATTCGTCTGCTCATCTAAATTTTACTGTTTAGTTTTGGAAATAAATTTTACCTAAACGGGTAACTCAGCTCCCTAAAATGATATTTTTCTGAATTATTTGAAGGTAATAACACATAATTAAAAATAACATATAATATAAGTTATTTAATTCATATTAACCCGAAATGGAATTAAATTAAGCCTATTTTAATGGATATCTAAGTTATTGAATGTGAACTAGGCTTAGCCTTGGCTATTGAAAAATGTCGATCCCTAAGCCTTGGCTATTGAAAAAATGTCGATCGCTAAGCCAGGCCTTGGCTATTGAAAAAATGTTGATCGCTAAGCCTTGGCTATTGAAAAAATGTTGATCGCTAAGCCTTGGCTATTGAAAAAAGCTCGATCGCTAAGCCTTGGCTATTTGAAAAATGCCGATCGCTAAAACTTGGCTTTTGAAAGATGCCGATCGCTAAGCCTTGGCTTTTGAAAGATGCCGATCGCTAAGCCTTGGCTTTTGAAAGATGCCGATCGCTAAGCCTTGGCTTTTGAAACATGTCGATCGCTAAGCCTTGGCTTTTGAAAGATGTCAAACGCTAAGCCTTGGTTAATTATTAGTGTCGTCCGTGGGTGATTAAAAAAATGGATGACACCTTTGAAGAAACTGACAGCGAAATTAAGGACCACAGAAATCGTATTAGACTCGAAAGAACTTATTCGAGATACAGTAGCAAGACTGAGGAAGATCAAGTCGATGCTCTTCCCAAAGAAATTGAATTCTCATGGCTAGATCAGATTGCCATAGTTGTCTCTATTGGGAGTTACTTTTTTGACACCATCACCGATGGTCTGGTGGCCTTTTTCCATCATCGAGATGGAAACACTGCCTATTTTGCCTTAACACTCGCTTTTATCATTGTGCCAACACTCACCATGACTGCCTTCAGTTTAAGATGGTACATCATGGACTCCAAAGAACCCAAGGCTCCTAAAGTAACAAAGTTACAATGGGCTGTCAGGGTTTTCTTCCTGTTACTACAACTAGGACCAATTTTACGATATGTTGATGCCTTATTATTTGGAAGAAAAGTTAAGCAATCCGAGGAGGGGGAAGACAAAACGTACAACTATGAATGCATGACTTATGAAGATGCAGATGCGACTTTGTTGCGTTTGTTTGAAAGTTTTTTAGAAGCTGCGCCTCAGTTAGTCCTACAAATTTATATCATGGCTCAACCTTTTGATATTGAAGACAGCAAATGGACTAGTAACTATTTATTATTTTAATAGGCTAACTTTTCCGTAGTTTATTTATTTTCTTTATAATTTGAAACCTTTAGTTTATATTCAAACTGTTGGTGTTTGTGGTTCATTAACTTCATTAGCTTGGTTAGTTTTTGTTTCTATTATTTTTCCCCCCTCCGTATTTAACTTTTTTGAAGTGTTATTAAGAATTAAATGAAAATTTAGGAGTTTAGTGGCTCAACATCGCACCATGAGACTTTCAATGAGATATGCCAAAAACCTTTCTTGGAGAGGAACAATTGTTATGTTTCTTTGGAGATTATTTGTGGTAGCATCGCGTGTCATTGCCCTAGGCTTATTTGCGTCACTATTCCCTTATCATTTTGTGTGGATCATGATCTTACGTTGGATTATCATGACTTCATGGATAATTTCCCTAAAGACTGAATTCTGCGACTCAAAGTATTTTCATAATATTCTTAGCTTGGAAGCTGTGGTTGAATTTCGATTGTTTGATTAGGTGTGAAGAATACATTTACAATTCTGTTTTGGGTGCTGTGTTCCTATTTTGTTACTTTAATCCTAAAAACGATGATACAAGATGGCGGTATATCATCTATTACCTCTATACCTTTACGGAAAACGCTATTTTGATGGGAGTTTGGTATACATTCAGTTCGGCACACCTGTGGTATCGTTTTCCCGCCATAATATCTCATTTCCTTAGTTTCTTCATGGGTTTGGTCTTTATGGTAAGTTTATTTTACCACATTTTCTATCGTAACTAACGTAATTTTTACTATTTTAATCTTCTAGGCTCTTTACTACTTATTACTCCATCCATCTAAGAAGTCTAAACTTCTGTCCCTAAACGCGCCAATTTATAAGGACACTAAAAATGGCAATGGTAAAAGTCCCAATGTGGAACGTACAAAGTATAAGGATAACATTTCAAATTCGTCAACTCTCCCTGAAGTTGGTTTGTTTGAACCACCAATCTCTAGTGATTTTCATCATCTAGAATTAAGCGACAATGATGATGACGGAGCCAAGAATCAGAATTCTTATATGAAAATTATGGCTCAAATACATGATGAAAAACCCATCGGTACCGCTGTTTAAAAACAATTAAAAAACTTTAGCAAATGTTTTTATTATTATAACATTTTTTTTACAATATGATGGTAGAAAAACTAAACTAGGCATAACGCTGAGAAGTATTTTTTATATTATAATTATGATGGCAATAATATAATGTTGGTGCGATTTGTTTTTAGGAAATTTATCACTTTTTTTATTATTGAAGACCATGAGCTGTAGGTCTTAAGCCAAATAAATTTCAGGTAGGATTGCACTTTACGTGACCCACCCAACTAACAATGGTTTCTAGTTAATTGGACCATGAGGAGTCCGAAAAAAATAGTTAAAAAATTATTTGGCCGCCGCAAGTTGGTCAAAAAAATTTTTGAAAATTTTAAAATCCATGCACTTACCGCCATTGAAGTCGCTATCCGCTTAACGCATTCTGCACTCAATCTTGCAAAATAATCCGAGGGTGACTGTGAAAAATTGACGTACTCGCGCCGGAGTTATAGCTATGGAATTTTTTAAGCTTACGGAAACCGTTTATTTCTGATAAAAGGACGGAAATATAAATGCGAGAAAAACTGAAATGTTTTGGGAAAATCGTTGAATTTTTTGGGAATTCGATAATTGATAACGGTAAATTTTGGAAAAAGCCGTCAAATTATTCGGGGATTTTTTTTTAATTCACTCAACATTATTTTGTAAAATGTGTCAAATCCTTGGGATATTTGTCAAATGTGAATGGGAGTACAACTATATTTTGGAAAAGGCGCCAATTTATTTCAGCTATATTTTGGAAAAGGCGACAAACTATTGGTCAATTAACAATCCTTGGTAAATTTGATTTTTTGGTAAAAAAATTTGAAATAAAAGGCGTAGAGCTATTGCAACTATGTTTTAGAAAAGGTGTTAAATTATAGGGAAATTAGCAAATGTCAACGTCAATATTTCTGAAAAGGAGTCTAGTTTTTTTGCAACTATATTTTGGGAAAGGCAACAAATTATTGAGAAAGTACCAAATGTCAACATCAATATTTTGGAAAAGGCGTCAATTTATTTCAACAATATTTCGGAAAAGGCGACAAATTATTGGGCAGCTAGTAAATGTCAACATCAATATATTGGAAAAGGCTTCAATTTATTTCAGCTATATTTTGGAAAAGGCGTCAATTTATTTCAACTATATTTTGGAAAAGGCGTCAATTTATTTCAACTATATTTTGGAAAAGGCGTCAATTTATTTCAACTATATTTTGGAAAAGGCGTCAATTTATTTCAACTATATTTTGGAAAAGGCGTCAATTTATTTCAACAATATTTCGGAAAAGGCGACAAATTATTGGGCAGTTAGTAAATGTCAACATCAATATATTGGAAAAGGCTTCAATTTATTTCAGCTATATTTTGGAAAAGGCGTCAATTTATTTCAACTATATTTTGGAAAAGGCGTCAATTTATTTCAACTATATTTTGGAAAAGGCGTCAATTTATTTCAACTATATTTTGGAAAAGGCGTCAATTTATTTCAACTATATTTTGGAAAAGGCGTCAATTTATTTCAACTATATTTTGGAAAAGGCGTCAATTTATTTCAACTATATTTTGGAAAAGGCGTCAATTTATTTCAACTATATTTTGGAAAAGGCGTCAATTTATTTCAACTATATTTTGGAAAAGGCGTCAATTTATTTCAACTATATTTTGGAATAGGTGTCAATTTATTTCAACTATATTTTGGAAAAGGCGTCAATTTATTTCAACTATATTTTGGGAAAGGCGTTAATTTATTTCAACTATATTTTGGAAAAGGCGACAAACTATTGGTCAATTAACAAACGTCAACATCAATATTTTGGAAGTCATTGCAACTATATTTTGGAAAGAGTGCCTATTTTTAGGCAATTTGATAAATGTAAACACCTTTTCAAAAATATCGTCCTTTACATTTACCAAATTCAGAAATAATTTGATGTCTTTTCCAAAATATCGTCCTTCACATTTACCAAACTCAGGAATAATTTGACGTCTTTTCCAAAATTTTGTCCTTCACATTTATCAAATCCAGGGATAATTTGACGGCTTTTCCAAAATATCGTCCTTCACATTTATCAAATTCCCGAATAATGACACATATTTCAAAATATCGTCCTTCACATTTGTCAAATTCCCGAATAATATGACACCTTTTCCAAAATTTCGTCCTTCATATTTATCAAATTCCCAAATAATTTGCCACCTTTTTCAGAATATCGTCCTTCACATTTATCAAATTCAGGAATAATTTGACACGTTTTCCAAAATATCGTCCTTCACATTTGTCAAATTCTCTAATAATATGACACCTTTTCCAAAATATCGTCCTTCATATTTGTCAAATTCCCGAATAATATGACACCTTTTCCAAAATATCGTCTTTCATATTTATCAAATTCCCAAATAATTTGACACCTTTTCCAAAATATCGTCATTCACATTTATCAAATTCCCGAATAATTTGACACCTTTTCCAAAATATCGTCCTTCATATTTATCAAATTCCCGAATAATTTGACACCTTTCCAAAATATCGTCATTCACATTTATCAAATTCCCGAATAATTTGACACCTTTTCCAAAATATCGTCCATCACATTTATCAAATTCCCAAAAAAAATTGACGGCATTTTTCTCTCATTATATTTCCGTCCTTTTATCAGAAATAAACGGTTTCCGTAAGCTTAAAAAATTCCATAGCTATAACTCCGGCGCGAGTACGTCAATTTTTCACAGTCACCCTCGGATTATTTTGCAAGATTGAGTGCAGAATGATAGCGACTTCAATGGCGGTAAGTGCATGGATTTTAAAATTTTCAAAAAATTTTTTGACCAACTTGCGGCGGCCAAATAATTTTTTAACTATTTTTTTCGGACTCCTCATGGTCCAATTAACTAGAAACCATTGTTAGTTGGGTGGGTCACGTAAAGTGCAATCCTACCAAATTTCAGCCTTTTCAAAAATATTACTAAATTCTATATGTTTTTATTGCTAAATGTTCGAAATTATTGCTAATTAGATGGTTTATTGCCACCTTTTCCACAATACTGATTCGATCACGCGTTATAGCGAGCCGCACGGCCGGGCTGCTTGAGCTTTTGTCGGTGAGCGCGTGTGCGTGATCGAGTGGGCTATGCCTTATGACAGCTTCACAGCAGGGAAATTAGCTGAGCCAGTTTAAAAAATTAAATGCTTGGGGATCTACTAGCCTTGTGGCCACATAATTAATCACGTTCATATGTTACCCATTCTAAGTGGCCAGTGTCCAGTTTTTTTTAATTAAGTGCTTGGGCTACTGGTCATATGACCAGTTTAAATTCTTATTTCTCACTCTCAGGCTCTCAGCCCTCAACCATGGCCAACTTAGAAAATCGTTAATCTAAGTTGGCCATGCCTCAACCGTTGTCTACGTTAATCAAGGCCTGTGCGCGGTGGCTTCGAAGGGGGGGGGACTTTTAAGAAACGCGACTTATTATTTTCTCCCTATTTTAGCGCGAGATTTCATTGATAGCTGGACCGAAACGCGCGCGAAAATGAGTATTTAAAATTCCAAGCGCGAGAAAATGAACATTTCAAATTATTTAGGTCCAGCTAATAGCGCCTCAGGTGAGAGAATTTGGCAACTTAAATTGCCAAAATAAAAATAAAAATCGGCGCCGCGCACAGGCCTTGATTAACGTAGGCAACGCCTCAACAAAGCTTTCGCCGGCCACCACCAGGGTAGCGTGGCATACTCGAGTCGCAAGTGCCGAGTACTCGATTTGCAAACTTTCATATTAATTTAATATTATTCATGTGGTGATCTAATTAACCAGAACCTAATTATGTTGCCAATTAAAACTACGAAGAACTTTTTTCTATGGGGAATGTCAGTGGTGTATCTTTTTGCATTCTCGTCGTTATATCATCAAATTCCAGGTTAGTTTGATTATTTTATTTATTTATTTATTTATTTGAGAAAGTTTGGTACAATAAGCCAGGAATGACTTGTGACGACCATAAAACAAAAGACAAGGCACTTAAAATTGAAATAGTAAGACAGACTAGTAAAAGAACAATAAATGAGAGTATTTACAGAAATAGTTATTATCACAATAATTAGTATTTATAAATAATATAGAGCAATATAATTAAGTTGCTTTGCAAAACTAGTTATGCGGCTTGACATTTATAATGCTTAATAAGGGACTTTCGAAAAAGAGTTCTATTGGTAATGGCCACAGTCTCCGAAGGGAGGCAATTCCAGTGATTGATGATCGATTGTGTGAAATGGTTTTGGCGCAATAAAGTTTTAACACGAGGTTTTGCTAGTTTATATGAATGACCACGAGTGGTAGAGTGTGATGACAACTCAAATAAGGGTTCAACATTTAAATCCAGGTTGTTGTTGAAAAAGTCATGAAGGAGGCATAGGTCATTAATAAGGTGGCGAATTTGAACATTGACTATTTTGAGGTTGTGAAGCCGCTGAGGCGCCCGAATTTTTTCCATTCCTTGTGTAAGCTTAGTAAATTGATTTTGAGCTTTTTGGAGCATCATTTGAGTACCGGTAGATGTTGGGGCCCATATGGTAGAGGCATAATCCAAGTTTGGTAGAATAAGAGCATTATATAGGGTACGGATGAGTTTTGGAGAACGGCGCGCAAAATTACGTCTTACTAAGCCAGTGACGGAGTGGATTTTTTTACAAATTTTGTTCGTGTGAGCATTAAATTTGAGGTTTGGCTCCATCGTTATTCCTAGATCACGCTCTGAGATACTGTGGTGTAGAGGTTGATCATAAAGGTAGTAAGTGTACTTTGGATTAGAGCGACCCAAATGGAGTACAGCGCACTTGGCGACATTAAATTTAAGGCCATTGGTTGTAGCCCATTGTTCAATAGAATGAAGATCCGCCTGAAGTAGTATGGAGTCTGTGATACCACGAATAGCGTGGGATAACTTCGTGTCATCGGCAAATAACAGTACTTGGGCAGTCTTCACAACACTTGGGAGCGAATTTATAAGAATGTTAAACAGTAGTGGACCAAGAACGGAACCTTGCGGGACACCTTGATCTATAGTGGCCCAGGTGGAATGAGTCCCTTTGAGGACGACACGTTGGGTACGATTAGTGAGATAGTCACGAAGCCAGTTAAACGCCTGCCCTGTAATGCCCGCATCCATTATGGAAGCCAATAATCTGTCATGCGGGATAGAATCGAATGCTTTGGCGAGGTCTAGATATAGAACATCCACTGAATAGCCCTCGTCAAGCCAAGTGGTCCATTGGTTAGTTGCGAGGAGGAGATTAGTTGTGCAGGAGCGTTTAGATAAAAAACCATGTTGGGCCGAGGTAAAGTAGTTGACATTGTTTAGATGGGCAATTAGTTGTCTATGTACAAGTGATTCACTCAGTTTGGCAATTTGGTTAATGGAGCTGATTGGACGGTAATTAGACGGGTCATTTCTATTACCCTTTTTATGGATGGGTGTAACATTGGCTTGTTTCCATTGATCAGGTAAAAGTCCAGTATTGAATGAGTGGGAGATAAGAGTATGTAGGGGATGAGTGAGATGCACTGCTAAGTTTTTTAATATAAACGGATGTAAGTTGTCAGAACCTGGCGATTTATTAGAATTGATGTGTTTTAAGAGTGAGAATACGTCAGAGTTAGTGCAGGTAAATTGGGTCAGTCCTACAGTTGATTGTGGGTAAGACAATGGGTCCGTATGGTTAGCAGAGGTGCTGGTAACCGTTGAAGCAAAGTAGGTATTTAGTAATGTAGCGTTTTCAAGTGGTGTTGTTGCATAGGTACCGTCATGGTTTAGTAGTTGAAGAACTGGAAAGCGAGATTTACGGTGTTTGTTGACGTGAGCGTAAAAGGCTTTGGAGTTGTGAGTGATTTGCTCTATTAGAATATTTTCCTGGTGACGCTTGAGTTTACGTAGATGGTTCGTATAAGCGTTTCTCGCTTTGCGATATTTTTCAAACTTAACGGCGACAACATTGACAGAAGCGTGGTAACGTTTAGATCTTAAATAAGAATTCCAGGCCCCAGATTTGAGTTTTTTTGATTTGGTAGTTCTGGTTTTTATGGTGGGCATTCGATTAGGTAAGCGAAAAGGCGTGAAGACGTCCTGATAATTAGCGATAAGAGAGTGGAATGAGTGCCAGGCTTGGTTGACATCAGATTGAGCGATTTGTAGCAGGACATCCCACTGTACGGGTTCCAGTTTGCTTGAGAATGATTTAAGGTCGCATTGAAAGTAGTTACGTAACAGCCTTTGGTGATATGGTGTAATAGTACAGTTAATTTTGAAAGTTATGATAGAATGATCACTTTGGCCAAGTGGGGAATGATTGGAGATATCATAAACAAGATTCTTCTCAGTGCTAAGGATGAGGTCTAGAAGACTATCATCACTAGTAAGACCACCAGCTCTTGTATTGTCAGTAATAAATTGTGATATAGCATGGGATAGTGTAAAGTCCAAAAAATCTTTTGCATAGCTCGTGGCACCAGGTAATGGAGTGAGAAGTGGCCAGTTTAACTTTGAGTAATTGAAGTCTCCCAGTAAGAGTAAGGTGGAGTTTAACTTGTCGTTATGTTTAAGTAGGGCTGTTATTAAGTGAAGAGTATCAGAGTGATTATTAAATGATGGAGAACGGTAGATGACACAAATCAGGAGTTGGGAGGTTGGGAGAGTTAGTAGGATATTTAGGAAGTCAAGCCCATTGTATGTACTCGGTGGGGGATGCAAGAGATATTCAATAGAGTCCAGAGCCCGAGATGGATAAGTGTCTTGAAGCATTAATGCTACACCCCCGCCTTTAGAGACCGGACGGTCACAACGGTAGGTCATATAACCTGGAGAATATGGTTCATGTAAAGGAATGTCTTCAGATAACCATGTTTCGGTAATGGCCACTAGTAATGGTTTGTGTTGGGTAAGGGATAATTGAAGATCCAGAAGTTTGATTTGGCCATTGAGACTTCGTGCATTGGTGAGCAAACCAATTTGATGGGAGGACAGAGGTTGGGTAGGTAACAACACTTTACTATGCGGTATAGGCAAAGTTAGTAGCTTCAGGTAAGTTGATGGGGTAGGATAGAAGGGTTTAGCTGTTGGACATAAGGACAAAGACGAATTAGTAAACAGAATTGGGGAAGAGATTGGTGATGGATAATTTAGTTTGACATAAAGGGGGTAGGTTGAATGTGAGGTTGTTGTAATGGGTGATGGAATGGAGGAGGGGGACAGATAAAAGAAGCAGCTGGAGGGGGGAAGTGTGTTTGGAAAACTGAGGTTGGAGGGTAAGGAGGATTCGGGAGGAGGCCAGGTGACCTAGCATGGTTATAGGAATGGTGGGGAAGGCTTTCAAGCATGGGCGGAGATGCAGGTTGATTAGAATTAGTTGGTTCAGTTGTAACAGTGGCATTAGATTTGACTATCCGACCACGACGAATGAGAAGGTTAGTTATGACCAAGGCTTACGTGGCAGTTGATTGAGTTGAACCGTCTTGAACCTACACACAGTCACACACCCTAAGGCTAACCGCCACCATATTTAACGATCGTTAATTTATAAAATCAGCCCAAAATAATTAAACTTAACGAATTTTTCAGGTCTTTACGGCGACAATGGATTACTTCCCGTGCGATCAATATTTCCACTTGGTAATTTTAGAGCTAAGCTAACTTCAAATGAGACCAGTTGGGTAGGGGTAATCCGTTAATGATAATGTATGTATGCTTAGACGGAGGGGAAAATGCGATTAAAAGACGTGTCCAAGAGAAACCCAACCTTATTTGGTTGGCCCCATTGCTTGGGCTTGACTCCGCTGCTATGATGGAGTTCATATCATTAGTTGGTATCGTTTTTTCATTTGTGGCTGTCATTTGGGGTCCTATGAGGGAAGCCACAAACTTTGTAGTACTTTGGCTTTTATACTTTTCACTTTATCAGGTACAATCGAGTTTAAACTCTGAGAAATAAAGTCCCTAAATCTCTGTTATTTTTCTCCCAATCAGGCAGGGCAGATTTTCATGTGGTTCCAATGGGACATCTTGCTTTTAGAGGCCGGTTTCTTGGCTATCATTGTTGCTCCTTTAGGAGTTTTAAGTCGACCTTCATCAAAATTAGCCTTGTCGCAAAAAGCCCACGATAACGTATCACTGTGGCTTGTTAAATGGCTCTTATTTAGGTTGATGTTTGCCTCGGGGGTTGTGAAATTAACTAGTCAGTGCCCCACTTGGTGGGGTTTAACGGCTCTTAATGTGCATTTTGAGAGTCAATGTATACCAACTTCATTAGCCTGGTTTTGTCACCATTTTCCATCCTGGATTTTGAGATTGGGAGTTGTGGGAACTTACGTGGTTGAGATTGCTGTACCATTCCTGTTTTTTTCACCATTAAGATCCTTAAGATTGTTTAGTTTCAATGCTCAAGTATGTTAGTTATTTGAGTGTTGAGAGACAGGATTAATCATATTAATAATGTGTGGTTTTTTTAAATAGCTACTTTTTCAAATAACAATTATTTTAACGGGAAACTATAATTTCTTTAACATCCTCACAATTGTTTTGTGCATTTCTTTGCTTGATGATGAGTATTTGGGAACTCACGTTAATAGTGGTACGATTACTCACTCATTCTAAATTCATTCCAAACTTAAAAGAAAACCACGTTGTTACGTTTTAGAAAAAGATAAAGTTAGTTTCCCTGGATCCTTTGTGGAGAAACTTATAAAATTCGCTGTTTACGGAGCTTTATCTTATTACACTGTGACGTTATTTGGACTCCATTTCACACCAGACATGGCAATTTCGTCAAAAATTATGTTTACACCAACGCAATTTGCGAATGCTCTCTCAAAAGTCCTGGTTCCCTTGACAATAGCCGTGGGAATTGCATCTTTAATGTGCAACATTTTATTAGCATTGTACAACAGTTTAACATGGCCAGGATCCATTTTCTCTAAAATCTTCGCTCTGTCTGGCACTTTGATAACTAGTGGAGCCGCCATTTGGATTTTTTGTATCAGTTTGGTCCCTCATACAGTTGTTGACAGAGAAACTGCGAATAGTTTATGGCCTGTGATTAGAAATTGGCACGGAGAGGTTGATAGATTCCATTTGGTTAACTCATATGGTCTCTTCAGAAGGTAAACAATAAACATCTTTAAACCTTGGTATTCTGGAAAAGGATCAGGTAGCATAACATTATGCCTTAAAAGAACGGCCTTTTTCTAAATATAAAACGAAAAATATTGAAAAAATACTGTGCCGCCATTGCTTTAGTGGCGTCTGCTACCCCGAACCTCTTACCCAGGGCTGTAAATAAGCACAGGAGACTGTACATTGTCCAATAAAAAATCAAAATTTCCTATACGTTTTTAAAAAACTAAGGGGGTCTGAAGTTTTGATAGCTTGACTATTAAGATGCGACTCTATTTTTGCGCACTCCAATGGACAATGTCCTATAAATTTTCAAGTCAAAGGGGATCACTGGACACATGTCGTTTATGAAATTTTCCTTATTTCCGGCCCTGCTCTCACGCTTACCTCTAAGGGTATGAGAAATCAACCAATCACGTAGGGGTAATGTGGGTTCGATTTAGCAGACA
The DNA here is from genome assembly GCF_054372755.1 of Phalangium opilio. Lineage (NCBI taxonomy): Eukaryota > Metazoa > Arthropoda > Arachnida > Opiliones > Phalangiidae > Phalangium > Phalangium opilio. The sequence goes on from NW_028324170.1 coordinate 3,073,657, forward strand.
CCACTAAAGCAATGGCGGCGCAGTACACCTCGTTTTTAAGACGAATTAAATGCTAATTATTTTGTAACAAGAGTTCATTTATTTTATTCAATATTTTTCCTTTTATATTTAAAAAAATGCCGCTTTTTTTTTGATATAATGTTATACAGGGTTCATACAAACCTGGAAAACCTGCAAAAATCAGGGAAATAAATAGTTGACAAAAACCTCATGGAAAATTCAGGGAAATATCGAATTTTTAGTAAAATTCAAGGAAATTTGCGTCAAACAGGGGCCGAGTAATTAAGCAAAATGTTCGTGAACATGCCATAGGAATAGGATCACACCCAACTTTGGAGGCTTGTAACTCTGTTTCTACTAGAGATACGGGGATGTCCTTCGAGTATGTTATAGTCCAATTTGTCCCCCATCCAACCATACTAAAAACTTAGGGCTACGACAAACAAGGACTGAGTAATTAAGGAAAATGTTCGTCAACTTATGGTATCGTCTCACTTATTGTTATTATGTTACTTATGATTTTTAACACTGCACTTTGAAGGCCCATAACTCTTCTTCTATTAGAGATACGGGGATCTCCTTTGAATATGTTATAGCCCTTTTTGCTCCCCATACAAGGATACTTTAAACTTGAGGCTATGTCAATGTCTTTGTCAACTGAGTTAGCGTCTCACTTATTGTTATTAGGTCACTTATGATTTTTAACAATAAACTTTGGAGGCTCTTAACTTTGGTTCTACTAGAGATACGGGGATGCCCTTTGAGTATGTTATAGTCCAATTTGCCCCCCATCCAACCCTACTAAAAACTTAGGGCTACGACAAACGGGCCGAGTTATCAAGCAAAACGAAAACAAACAACCCCCTCCATAGGAATAGAATTACACTAAACTTTGGAGGCACGTAACTCTGGAAAATTCAGGGAAGTATGTGGGGAAAAACCTGGAAATCTCAGGGAAATTTGTTTTCCAAAAGTGGTATGAACCCTGTTATATTACCCGACCTTTTTCCTTTAAGTGGTTTGAGCTGTTAATTTCATCTCTAATTAATTATTAGAATGACTGGATTGGGTGGTCGGCCAGAAATCATAATTGAGGGTAGTAATTCGTTAGATTCTGGTTGGAAGGAATATCATTTCCTGTACAAACCCGGCAATAAAGCTTCTCCACCTCCATTCATCAGTAACAATCAAACTATTGTGGTTTATTCCATTGTTTAACTTAATTTTAATTACTTTAGTACCTCATCAACCTCGTTTGGATTGGCAAATGTGGTTCGCGGCTTTGGGTACTTACAAAGAAAACCCATGGTTAGCTAGTCTCATGTTTAGGCTACTTAATGCCCAGCCTGAAGTTTTGGCACTCATTGATACTCACGCGAGCCCATTTGTAAAAACAGCTCCAAAATATCTCAGAGCGTCTTTATACACCTACAAATTTACGCCTTTTGAACACAAAGCCAGGAAGTATGTGAAATGTTTTCTGTTCTTTATATTTCCTTATCAAGTGTCACTTTTTTTTTGTATCTTTTAGGCCTAATGTCAATGATTGGTGGATTAGAACGAAGAAAAGTGAATATTTCCCAGTTGTCAGCCGCGAACATCAACCTTTATTGGATTATTTGAAGGCTGCTGGAATTTCAACAGTAAGTTTGGTGGTTTTTTGTAATTTTCTTTGGAGGTTTAGTGACTAAGTTAAAACTCTGGCGCTTTTTTATATCAGTCTAAACGTCCTCAACGTAAACCAGACACTTTTCTCAAGAAATTAATGTTTGAAATTCGCAAATACGCTGAAAGAGTTAAGGCTCATCTCTTTATTTGGTCCATTATGAGCGCTGGTTTAGTTGTTAAATTCTTAAATTCTATGATTAGGGCTTAAAAAAAATATTTTCTTAATTGATATAATTAATGAAAGTTCAGTAATTAAAGAGTTACAACTTATTTTTTCTATATTTTCAATTTTGCATTTATTTTTTCCCCTAATTAATTATAAAAGCGGCTATCTATTAATTTAAAGGTATTTTCTTGTAAATATAACATTAACATTAAGCGATCTATTGGTAATTAAATATTTTATTATACTAAAAGGAATTGACTCATTTATTGCTTATAAGAACAGGAAAACGGGCTAAGGCAATTTTGAAAACGCGCTGAGGCGAATTTGAAAACGCTGTAACCTCCCGAAATAATCAAGGGACCTCCTGGGTTTCTACTCCAGGGGTGTGCGGTTACATAGAGGATTAACACACCGAGTTACCTCTGACCTTTCCCCGTACTATATAAGCATCGTCTGCTTATGACATAAAGTCAGTTCTCCTTTACTACAAAGATGTAGTAGTCGCTCGAGTGAAGGGCTTTGCCCTAGGATTGGACTTCATCCGTCAACAGTAATTATATAAGTTCTTTATTTGTATAATGCAAGTGGCAGTTAATTATCATTTAATTAATTTAGTTAGTTTAATAAAGTATGATTGAAGCTAAGGAACAGTGTAGTTTATTCTTAGTTATAGCCAAGGCTTTTATGGCCACGTGGGGCGACTTTATAAATATCGCAAGCGTGGTTACATAAATGGCGAGCTTGCCAGGACCGACGGGTCCTAGGTTATTGTAACTTGCTTTGGCTATGCTAAGCCTTAGTGTAATCGTAGTTTGTAGTAATTAGTTGTTAGAGTAAAGTTAGGGTAGTAACGTTGCGGTTCCGCACTGCGGATTGGACTAGCCGTGACATGCACTATTGAGTTTGATGGTCGCTCGAAAACCTTCCTTTACAACAATTCACTACGATCACAATGTTCAACTCATGCTCAACTCTTCAAAAGCAAGTTTTATAACTTGGCTTATCTCCATGGGACATTCCCTAAAGAGAAGAAACTACAGTCAGCAGTCAACGCCTACAGAGGACGATCCTGAGTCAAGTTCTTCAACGAACGGTGGAAGCATGCACCACCAATCTGCGGAGACTTCCTCAACAATATCGTCTGATACGGCTGCTTCAGATCTGACTGGACGTATTCTAACATGCGAGGATGAGAAAGCTAGGACGAGCCAACCGATGCTACAGTTCCTGCTTTCGTCAATTTATTTATAACTTTAAATGATTAACCTAGTATGCTAGTTAACTGGAATCTTTTAACTATCTGTTACATTGTTTAAAGTTACTTATTATTTTGTTTTGTTAAAATTAGAAAATTTATGTAATTAAGTTTTCTGCCGATGAAGTCCAACTCTTGTCGTCTGGGGGGATGTAACCTCCCGAAATAATCAAGGGACCTCCTGGGTTTCTACTCCAGGGGTGTGCGGTTACATAGAGGATTAACACACCGAGTTACCTCTGACCTTTCCCCGTACTATATAAGCATCGTCTGCTTATGACATAAAGTCAGTTCTCCTTTACTACAAAGATGTAGTAGTCGCTCGAGTGAAGGGCTTTGCCCTAGGATTGGACTTCATCCGTCAACAGTAATTATTATAAGTTCTTTATTTGTATAATGCAAGTGGCAGTTAATTATCATTTAATTAATTTAGTTAGTTTAATAAAGTATGATTGAAGCTAAGGAACAGTGTAGTTTATTCTTAGTTATAGCCAAGGCTTTTATGGCCACGTGGGGCGACTTTATAAATATCGCAAGCGTGGTTACAACGCTCTGCGGAAAATTTGAAAACGCGCTGAGGCGAATTTGAAAACGCGCTGAGGCGAATTTGA